>NC_056728.1:147359707-147502207 GCF_019279795.1 Protopterus annectens | reverse complement strand
TGTTAACAAGGGAATCTTGTCAAACATACAGTTCAACTACCAATGAATCAGCTTTTCAACTAACACAATTTGACAAAATAATTCGCAACATGCCATTGATAGAATCAGACTTGAAGAACTGAAAAGGAAATATTTCCTTTTAAACCATATTTCAGTAGTGATGCAGATGCCACTATTTTCAGTCGCTTCTAGGGAAGTCAGTTGCTTATTCATCCTTCTACCATTGAGTAACAGTAGTTAAATAGTGTCCTGATTTGGTTTGATTAGGTCTGTAGATGGAGTAGACTGATTTCCTACAAAAGCACACATGGGGTGCAGGAAGTCTTTGCCAATATGTAAAAGCCCTGAGCAGGCCATCCATTGCAAAGCAGATAGCAATGTTGACCATCTCCCTCCAGGAAATTCTCAGCAGACATGTATTAGAGCCTCTTGGAATATCACCAAAAACTAAGCCAATTGTTAAATTATCTTTTATTTATATTGTCACACCATTCTCAGTAAAAGTAGGATGCTGTTCAAGGCTAACTGCATATAGCCCTCGGATGCATACTCTGAGAGTTCTACCACAGGTCTCTTCATATAATCCAAAGATGCATGTCTCAGCTACTGCATACAGCCCTCAGACGCATACTCTGAGAGCTCTACCATGGGTCTCTTCATATAATCCAAAGATGCATGTTTCAGCTACTGCATACAGCCCTCAGATGCATATTCTAAGAGCTCTACCATGGGTCTCGTCATATAATCCAAAGATGCATGCCTCAGCTTATTTACAATGACATGAACAATGATTGTGTTGCATGTGTACTTGTGGTAATGAGACTTCAGTGTCCTTGTCACCTTGTTCTGAGAGGCAGTTCACCATCATCCTTTCCTTTCTCAGCCTAGTCAGTGGTGCATCTGCATTGTCTCATTATGGAGTTATCTATTACCAGAAATTTTCTGTGTATAGAAGCTGGCCCAAGAAGCCATATAAGCTTTGATCTGCCGTCTTGTTGACCCTTCTTATCAGTGTTTGCATTGTTTGATGCTACATATGCAGCTGATGGTTTGTCTTTGTGCTGCTAAGGAATTTGTGTGTCAGGCTTTTGCTTTGAAGGCCTTTAAGACTTAGAGAGGGGTTTCTTAAACACCTTATGTCTTGCTTTTTTTTGAGTGTCATACCAATATGTAGTGGGTGTTGGTGTGGGTACGAAGAATGGGGTGGATGCTGATTATATCTTCTGATAAGAGGCTAATCTCCAGATTTTACAGGCAAGTATATCTCTCATATGTAGATTCAGTTTGTGGTAATAGCAAATGTTTGTCAGTAAGCATAAGGCAGCTTGTGTACTGCGTCAGTGTTTCTAGTGCTAATAGGCTAGAAGCATATGGAGTAAGGGTACACTGCATTCCCATGGTTCCAGAAACTGTTATAAAGCAGGCAAGATGGTGTGTAATACATTAACTACATCTGGAACAAATACCATAATCCGAGGAACAGTTAAACATCAAGCAAAGAACACCTCATATAGTTGAGTCAGCAAGGATAGCCAAACGAAGCTTAGTGTCCACACTGTTTATTAGCCACTTTCTTCAAAAGACTTCATCAGAAAACAAGTTCACTATAAGTTACACCCTTTATAAATACTTCATTCAATTAACCATCAAGAAAACAATCAAGTAGCAAAAACAATTAGCCATTTAAACTTTCTTAACATACACTCTTCTGTTTTTAAAAAAAAAAACTTAAATATTCACTGCATCATTAAGTCCTGGACTTCTATCTGATCTCAACGTTATTTGCCAGGAAGCTTCTCTTTGTTCAAAAAATGATTTTAATTCACGTCCTCTTAAATCTAAATACCCTTGTTCTATAATCAAAAATAAAACTTTTTTAAAGTCGGGGCAATTCAAGGTGTGTTTGTACAAAGCACTTTTGGTATCTTTCTTCCTAATATAATACTGGTGTTCCTTAATACATTCCAACAACCTTCTAGTAGTCATTCCAATATAGAAAGCTGGACACCCGGAGCACACACTAATGTATACAATACCCCTTGTTTGACAGTTGAAACTTTCGTTCAATGTAATAGTATAATCTGGTCTATTTAACATAATGAAAGGCCCCTCCAAAATATAGTGGCAAATATTGCACTATCCATATTTAAACATTCCCTTCATCTTATTAGATGAAATATTACCTAATATCCTAGTATTATCTTTTGGTAACAAGTTCTTTAAATTATAACTATTCTTACAAACATACCTGGAGTTATGTCCTATCACTTGATACAATTCCTTGTTACCTTATAAGACCTTCCAGTTGTTATTTATAATTGATCGAATACTAGCACTATCTACTGTCATATCTAGGGTGCAGGTCAAATTTCTATCTTCATCTTCTTTTCTGCTATCATCTCTTCCCCAATTTTTTTTTTATTACTAATAAAGGGACACGTCAAAAGAGGTGGAAAGGACAAGGGCCTCTTTTCAATTATTTCATTTTCTAACTGCTTCAAAAATTCTTCTTTATATCCCCTATTAATAAATAAGTTTGTAATAAAACAAAATTCTTCTTTCAAGGTTGTCTCATCAGATGTCATCCGACTGGCCCTAATGTACTGTCCCCTAGGCAGATTATTTTTAATGAAACTTGGATGATTACTCTCTTGATGTAAATAACTGTTAGTAAAAGTCACTTTTCTATGTATTTTGCTGTTAAATTCCTGGGGCTACTTTACGTGAAAGCGTAAAACTGTGAATACATATGGATCGAACCATATGCATCAAAAGTGCAAGCCGTCGAAAACTGTAAATGGAAATCTCCATAGGTGGATATTTCCATTTACTTCAATGTAGTACAATCTCGGAGTCGGTATATTTAAGTAGTGGGGAGTGGGGAGTGCAGGGGGCTTGCCCCCCCCACCTACATATCTTTTTTTCTGTATATTTTTTTTTCTTTATTAACTTTCGAAGGTTTAAGAGTTCGATGCATATGTGTCGATCTTTATGCATTCGAACTTTTGAACGTTCGAGTTAATAAAGTAGACCCAAATTCCCTACTTGTCCCATTCCAAGATATAATAGCATTCAAAACATTCACTGTATGACCTACATCCCCAAATGTAAATTTTAAAAAGGTGGACCTTTCGTTAATTTCTTTCAATAATTTCTGACAGTCAGCCTTACTCCCCTCTAGCACAAAAAACAAATCATCTACAAAGTGTTTGTAAAAAAACTAACTACATCTCTTGTAGGCTTTTATATCCTGCATAACAGAGAAATAATAGTAAGTTAGATTTTCATAAGCTAGCTATGTACCTTGCATTAAAATAGGAGTACATAGCATAGTTAACTATGTATTTAGCAGAGGGATTACCAACAAACTGTAATATAAAGACATTTATGCATTTTACATTGTGCCTTGCGTTTAGCAGCAAGTCGCCATCTTGATGAGCGCCAAGCTTGACTATACTTTGAGAAGGGGTAGGGCTCAGCATGGTGCTGCAAAGCATTACACCATGTAGTTAAGAGGTAGAGACCACAGGTTTGGATCTGCAAGGTGTACCCGGAGAATATTCTGGTAAGAACTGAGCACTCATGCAACTTCAATACAGGATTGCAGTTAAATATCTTCATAGGTTCAAAGGTGTTTACTAGGCTAATGACCACAAAGACCTTTTTAAGCCTAGCCATGCATCCCAAATCTCTGACAAGTTCTTATACCCTTGATAAGTGTAAGCATGGGCCTGGAAGATGAACCATTTACAGGTTACCTCTGTCCATTACAAACATAGGTGCCAAATCAGGGATGACTTTCTGGTTTCCCATCCAATTGTCCAAGTTGCAATTGAATTGGGTTAGGGAGGTCCTATTTATATCACAGGCAAGTTTACATCTTTAGAATGGGTACTTCTGGTGCTGTTTGTTATGTGGATATGCACGAGGTCCATCAGAGTGGGGTCTGACAGTGCCCTGTATGCCAGGCATAGATCTCTCCTCAAAACCCTATAGGAGACAGACTTCAAAGATAGAGCCTTGAGATGGTGTACATAGAACATATTACTTACACTGTGTATTATTTTAGTGAGGAACCTCTCTGGACATTCCAGTTGTTGGATATGCCTGGTTAGGTACATACCAAAGGGGACATTGTACTCAATGATAGGTTTGATGAATGCCGAATACAGTGGAACAATGACTTCCTTGGACTTAGATGTTATACCTTTGTTTATAAGTTGAGCAACATAGAATAATTTCCTCACCACTGTAAATCAAAGGCTCGAATACTATGTGTGTCACTAAATCCCTGACTACTGGATTAACTCTAAAGGGTGTGTTGTGTTTTCAATATGATAGTTACCAGGGATGGATGACTTCCCAAAGGATACTCCTATGCATTTCTTGGCATTCTTGGCATTTAGTTTTAGTCCATGACTCTGACACCATTTGGAGCTGGAGGTTTACTATATCTCTGTTGATCATCTCCATGATAATTGTTTCTATGGCTTTACATATAAGACTAGTGAGACTTATGGGTCTGTAGTTTCCAAGGTTTGTAGTTGACCCACCTTTGTGCAGAGGGATGATTGTTGCCATTCTCCATTCATGATGCACAAAGCCTGTTTGGAGGATACAGTTAAATACTAATTCCAGAGGCCCTGATAGGTCATGTTTCATGCTATTAAGAAGGCATCCTGGGATATTGTCTGGGCCCATTGATGCAGTGTGCTTGATCTTAGAGAGAACATTAAGGACCTGTTCCCTAGTGATAGTAGTGGGAGTTATATTTGATGATATTTCCCAATGAAAGGTTGAGGGGGGTGAGAGGGGTAACGTTGGGGGTCAATTTGTCAGCTATATCTTCTGACTCAGCATAGGTGGCTCCATTTACAATGAGCTCTGCACACAATTGTGTATTGCCTTTGAGGTTGCGGACATAGCTAAAAAATGTTTTGCGGTTGTCCTTGGCCTGGGAGGCCAAACTTACCTCAAATTTGGCTTTGGTAGGCTTTATTTGTCCTCTGAGTTGTTTGTTTAGTTTGATGAGAGTACTTTTATCCAGCTGGGTGCTGCACCTCCTAATTTTTGCCATGGTTTTCTTCCTTCTGTTATACAGCTGATTGATTTTGTGATGTCACCAGGGTGGCTTGTTTGAGTTAGTTCTGTATTTCTTCCTGGTGAGTACAGCTGCCTCTATGCAGCTATTAACATGCTTGTACAGGGTTTCTGTGAACAGTTCTGCATAGGCAGAAGTGTTCTCAAGGTTTATGGGGGCTTGGAATTTTGCCAGGTTCTCACTTAATAGCAGGAGGTTAGTCTTAGAATAGTTCCTAAATATTCCAGGCTTAGCTGGGGGTCCAGGTTTTATTTTTACTTCAAAGAAAACCATTTTGTGGTCTGACCTTACCACCTTACCAGGGAAGGCATTACAGTAGGGGGTGTGCAGCAGTTTCCCATATTAGTGAGGACCAGATCCAGTATGGTTGCACCCCTGGTTGGTGTATTGACTATCTGGTTCAAGGAGTTTGTGTTTACAAAATCCAGGAATCTCTGTGCATGTGCATTTGGTGTCGTACAGCATTCCCAGTTAATAGTGAGGTAATTAATGTCACCCATGAATATGGTATTGGGTTGGATGGTTAGTGTCTCTAATAAGTTTAAATACATGGTACAGGTTTCCTGGGTCATAGATGGGGACCTGTAGCTTGCAAGGAAGTGGTATTGGGTTTTACCTATGGTGATTTGAACATGGATCAGCTCAAGTGCATTGTTCTGTTGGACCAGCCTTGAAGTATATTTATTTTTGATGTAAGTAGAGACACCTCCAACTTTAGACCCTGCCTGTGAAGTAGCTGGCCTAAATGTGTGGAAGGCATTATAACCTTGCACTGTTGGTGTGCTCTCTGCAGATTTAAACCATGTCTCAGTGACCATACAGACATCAGCATTCTCTAGGGTAAAGAGAGCTTCTAAGGCATGGAGTTTTTTGTTTAGACTCCTAGCACTGATCAGTAATACCTTTAGATTTTCTTGGTTTTGATTTGCTATGTTGGAAGTACATTCAGTTTGGCATTGCCTAAAAAAGGCCCTATTGGGAAGACACTGTTTGAGCTAATATTTGAAAGCCTAGAGAGGAGAGGTACAGACCATCCCTGGCAAAGCAGCATGGTCTGTTGATCATCTCCTTCAATGCTGACAAATATTGCACCCCCTTAGAATGACACCAGAAACTAAGCCAGTTATTAAAGTCAGTCATATTTTGTTCGTATTATGGCATCATCCTTGGGGAAGGTAAAATAATGCTCAGTGCTAGGCTCATACCAGCCTGAGACACATATTCAGAGAGCTCCATGATGTCTCTCTTCATATAGTCTAGGGAGATATGTCTCAGGTCATTTACTCCCACATGGATTATGACTGATTCATATTGGTAATTGTGGTCCAATGACCGGAATGCATATGTAATGTGACAGATCCTATCCCCTGATAAGCTACTGACTGTATCTTTCTCCTTACTCAGCCTGATGAGAGGGACATCAGTGTGTCTCATGATGGAATCTCCAATGACTAGAATGTTGGATCGTGTGGTGACTTGCCTTATGGGCTTAGAGGTAGAGGGTCCATGAGATGTAGTGCTATGTGTTGATGTGGGTGTTGTTTTGAAAGAGTACATTTGAGACTGCTGAGCGTATTTGTTATGTGTACTTCATCTAGGAGGTCTTTGTGGTTTAGGAAGGTTACATGTAAGTGCCTTAGTATATGTGGGTTTATATGTCTGCTTTGAATTTTGCATGATGGGTACATCATGTGTACTACTGACAACGTTATTGACATTAGGAGTACTTTTATATGAAAGCTTTGCCTCCAGTGACATAAGCAATGGCTTATGTTAATGTGCTATAGATACAGTGAGAGACATCCCTTAGATAACTAAATGTCACCTCTGCCTCATGTTTAGAGGCTCAGCAGACTCTATCCTGTCATGCTATTACACATTCGCAAGTCCAATCTTAGAGTGAACACCTGCTGAAGGGATCTCAGTCTGTTTTGTCACATAAATAGAAATAGGTATGTATCACAGATAATACCTCTTCTATGGAACCATCTCCTAGTTCACTTAAAGTAGTGTACTTCTCTTAGTCTACACAAATGCAATTTGGACAAATGACTGGGGAACTGCAAATTCATCACCAATTTAACACCCATGTCCCTCATAAATACAGACAACTTGTAAATGTCCCAACATATCTTTGTTCTGCCTGCCTCTGGGTTATAAAATGTAAAATCCATCCATCATTCTCTTTTTCCCATTTTTGCACAAGGAATCAAGGTGCCACTTTAACAGTTGACAATCATCTAGAGCCAACATTCACACTGCTGGGTTGCGCGTGCACACACACACACACACACACACACACACACACACACACACACACACACACACACTCGGCAATTTATACTGTCAATGCCACATACTGCATGTCTTTGTTAATTCTATCTAGCATTAGAAATGCTCTGTGTAGGTATTTCTAATTGAATAATTTTCAGTATTGTATATTAGATGTGTGATTAACTGATGATAAGATATTTGATTTAATTTAATTTCTTCTGTTAACTGTTATGACCGACCTTTTATTAAAAACTGCCAATATTATGATTTAGGTATTGTTTTATAGATTATTAACTCTTGGTATAAATTTGAAATATTATTTCTCTTATTATAACTATTATATATAGATCTATATAAACAATTTATAAGATTTGGTATATCTTTAAACAAGGAATTATTGATTAATCTGCATAAGTCTTGAGTGTACATAAGAATACTTTGTAAGGTTAACCAGTCGTGATGGAATGTTGTAAGTAGTTTTTATCATGTGTATGTCTAAAACTTTTAATTTTTTAGTACATTGAAACCAACATAAGAATCCGTTTTGTTCCCAAGAAGTAATTATTTCCCTATATATTTTATGATGATAGTTCTTTGTGATGTTAAATGGGGTTAAAAGATCAAACCAAAGTTTTAGATCCATATTTGCATTAATAAGTTTCCTAAAGGTATTAATATAATGATTAATCAGGAATGTTTTAGAAGGTTTTATTATATTATATTGTATACTAATACATAATATGTATCAAGGTTTATTATTTTTGTCTAATATTAAAAATGTTTTAAATAAATTAAACTCATTTATTAATATAACCATTGATAATTCTTTCCAATTAGCAGAATAATTAGGGTTTATCCAATCTATAGTAGTTTTGAGCATAGATGCTTTTATATATATATCAGTGCCTGGAAAATTCAGTCCTCCTTGTTTCCAAGGTCTAATGTGATGTGTTAGGGCTAGTCTATTTCTTTTGGGGTACCATAAAAAGTTTAATAAACATGAGTTTATTTCTTTAAGAAAGCATCCCTCAGGAGGTAACTGTATTGTTAATGCTACATATAGAATTTTTGGTAATAAGACCATTTTTATTAATTGTAGCCTGTCTTCAAAGGTTAATATTATTTTGTTCCATTTTTCCACATCAATAATGTTTTTTTTATAATTTATTGGTACTATTTTGTTTAGATTATTGCATAACACTATTCCTAGATATTTTAGTGTAGGTTCTTGTTTCCCTATAATATGATTTCCTTTGACTTGCAGTTCTTATTTAAAAATAAAAATGTTGATGTTGATCTGTTAAAGTGAAGGCCTGAGATCATATAAAATTTCTCCATCACTACTTCTAGCTCTTCCAAAGACTGCTTGGAATTTGATAGGGTTAATAACATATAATCAGCGAAAAGCATTATTTTAGAGGTATAGTCATTGTAGACATCCACCCCTTTTATTCTTAGGTTGTTACATATTAATTCTGTGAGTATTTATATAGCCAAAGCAAATAGAATAGGTGAGAGAGGGCAACCTTGTTTAGTACTTTTTGTTATATAGATGGATTCTGAGGTGAAAGGACCTAATTTAATGAAGGCTAAGTTGTTAATATATATATGTTTTTTAGGAGTAGAATAAATGAAGGGGGAAATTCAAATAATGTTAGAGTTTTAAATAGAGAATCCCAATTAAGGGAGTCAAAGGCTTTTTGTAAGTCTAATCCAATTATGAGTGCTTCTCTATTTTCTTTATTTACATAATCTATAAGGGTGAGTATCCTTTTAATATTGTCTTGTGTACATCTATTATAAATAAATTCAGTTTGACCATTATTAATTGTCTTGGAGAGTTGTATTTTCATTCTATTGTCTAATATGCAATATATTTATGCATAATAACAATTATGTATAATACAAGATATTTATGTCAATAAATATCTTGTAATCATTATTTAGAAATAATATAGGTCTATATGAGGTGCAAAGGTTTGGTGATTTGTTATCTTTTAAAATTGGAGTTATTAGAGAATATTTCCATGAGAGTGTAATTTTTGCTTCTTACTAGACTTCTAATAAAGTTTTATGAAAAAGAAAGATTACCGTTGAAGGGAACAGTTTATAAATTTATGTGATTATACCATCTATTCCTGGAGCTTTATTAGTTTTACTTTCTTTTATCTTGTCGACAATTTCTTTTTAGGATATAGGTTTTTGTAGGTCAAATTTTAGGTTTTCTGAATTTTTTTTATATTGATGGTTTGTATCCAAATTTAATTGATCAGTATCTAAATTTAATTTTTTGAAATGTTCCATGTAATGGTACCTGAATGCATCAAGGATGTCTCCTATATCTGATACTTTCTTTCCCTTCTTTTCATGATTTATATTGTTAATATTATTTGCGTTGGATTGTATTTTAATTCTTGTAGATAAATTATGTAAATATCTGGGGGAGGTAGCTAATGAGTTTACTTTTAATTTTTCTAAGGCTAGACACATTTTGTGTGTTAGAATTTCATTATATTTTTATTTAGATCCTCTATTTTCTTTTTGATTTCTAGACAAATTGTATTTATTTTTTAGTCTTTGCTGTCGTAAGTCTGGACTGTAGATCCAGTAATTCAAAATTCTACTCTCTAACTTTGTTTTTGTACCAGCTAAGGGTTTTACCAAATAAATATGCTTTTAATGAGTCCCAAACCATGACTCTACTGATTTCTGTTGTATTATTAATTTCTGGAAATAATTGTAGTTCTGACAACATCCAGGGTTTGAATTCGTTAATGTTCATGATATATGATGGTATTCTAGATGAGAAGATTAATGCTTTGAACTCTATTTGAAATTTCAAAATCAGAGAGTCATGATCTGAAAAAGGGCATGATGCAATTGAGAAATTGAGGATTTTTGTTTGTAAATAATGAAGTACAAATAATTTATCTATTCTAGTTTGTGTCCTAAATCTATGATCTTGATGGGAAAATAATAAAGACTTGTCTTCTTTCATTTTAAAAGTATCTATTAAATGAAATGTTTCAACCCATTTTTTAAAGATTTTGAAATAGAAGCTATATGAAAAGGTTTCTTGTTGGTAGTTTCAGAAGCTTCTAAGGTACAATTGAAATCCCCTCCCAATATTAAGTTTCCTTTACAATCACTGAAAATAAAATCTAAGTGTTTTTAACCATTTCCTAGGAACTAATATAGATTTGCTATAGTTCATATTCTGTTATTAAATTTAACTATTACAAATGCTATTAGGCCTTCTTTGTCTTCATATTTATAAATAATTTCTGGAGTGATAATATTCTTCCTCCAAAGAATTGATACCCCTTTTGTCTTTGTTTTATAGGAGGATTGGGCTAAGATGATATAGTCCTTAGGGTTCCAAGTGAAGCTATCATTTGTTTTAAAATGTGTTTCTTGAAGAAAGACTAATTGTGCCTTGTTTAGATTTAAATATTTCAATAAATTTGATCTTTTACTTTAATTATTTAAGCCATTAGTATTTAAGGATAATAATGTTAAGTCCATATCAAGTTATTGCTGGAAGAGAAGTTTTTTTTAATTATAGTTATTAAATAACATCCTCTGATAATAAATATTATGTTTGTGTGTGTAAATTTAAACTAATAATAATTATTCAGTCTTCTTTTTTCTTTGAATACAAGTAAGATAGAATTCTGGTCAGGCTTTAAAAGAGTACTTTTATAAAACATTAAAACTAAAATAACAATTATTAGTAAATCTGAATTCCTAAGGGCAGCAGCAGTGGTGCAGCGGTTAGTGTTGCCGCCTCACAGCAAGAGATTCTCTGGTTCGATCTTTGGCTGGGGTGCCTTCTGTGTGGAGTCTGCATGTCCTCACTGTGGTCATGAGGGTTTCCTCCAGGTGCTCTGGTTTCCACCCACATCCCAAAGACATGCTGTAGGTGGACTGGACACTCTAAATTGGCCCTAGGTGTGAGTGTGTGCATGTGTGTGCTTTCTGTGAAAGATTGGACGCCAGGCTGGCAACTTGACACTGTAAAACTCCACTGCCAATCATGAGCAGACAGGTGATCCACTGTGGCGATCCCTAACTGGGAAAAGCTGAAAGAAGAAGAAGAAGTAAATCTGAATTCCCCTCTAAACATGGAATGAAAGTCATTCCTAAATCAGTAGATAAAGAAAGATCTATTGGATTATCACTCATACCTTTAACCAACAAAAACATCTGAGCTCCATAAGTTAAACTATTGTATGGAGAATTTTTCTTAAAAGAAAAATGAGATTCTAAATTATTCTATATATCAGGATATACTACTGATAGTACAAACAACAATTTTACTAAGAAATATCTGGTAGATAGTTACCCACATGAATTCTTAAACATGTAATGTATTTGCATTTAAATGAAACAGTTAATATAGGTCCAGAAGGAATGTCTTTTTACTATGTTTATTACTTTTGAAATTTATTATACATTAGGATATTATTCATATCAAAGGTTGTATAATACCCAACCTTGTATATCATACACTGAGATATTGACTCAATTAAACATTATAACTTGTGAGCATGTTACTTATGATGCATCACTAGAAATATAGCCCTGCTAAGGGAATATAAACCAAGTTGTCCCACGTATTATTCACTTGTTTATAGTTGTGTTTTTTCAACTACTTTATGCATTCACAAGGTCCTGTTTGGGTATCACAATTACTTACAAGTTTATAAACTGAAGAATTACATTTCAGAATACTATGTTATCAGTCTACTAATTTATGTCTGTGGAGTTCAGACATATGAATAAGTTTAAATAAATGTTTATAGGTGTATCACGTTTGCTATTTCTAGTTACTTAGGCTATAAATAGAGCTTATAGAGTGTTTAAATATATTAAACAGTGCTCCTTAAGTTTAAACTATAAGAGATTTCAGTAGGCAGCAATAGCCAAGAGTTAGTTTATTTCAGGAACATAACAGCTTTTGTCTTACTTCTATACATAAGAAATTCCATCTGTAGTAGTATCAGCATGCTCTATGTTTCACTGTAAATCAATGCAACAAAATATTCTTGGTGACAGAAACTTTAAATTGTAAATATTAAGCAGAAGTCTAACATATGATTAACATCTCTCACTTCTGCTCATATTATATTTCCTGGATAATATTATAATGTTTTTTGTTAATATCTTCATTCTATTTCTGTCAATTACAATGCGATATCCCTTCTATACAGAAACCAACAGTATAGTCATCTCTATATCAGATACCATGTCTATGTTGATTTAGTTTAATACATTACAAAAGTTTAAAACTATTAGATAAAACTATTATTCTCAAAGTGAATAGTTTATCAGTTACCAAATGAGTTTGCAAAGTGTGTATGGTTACTATAAAGATAACTTGTTACAAAAAATAATATATATCTTTTCAATGTTCTCTAGAAATTGTCACTTGCAAGTTAACATATGTTACGTAACATTTATAGTACAAACAGCTCAAGATGTCACATTTCACTAGCTATAACATTTTAATCAGACTCAAGTAAATGTTAAGATGTTATGGGATCATTTCAGGCAATTTTCTAAATATATACCCATCACACAAGATTAATTCAGAAAGCATTTTTAAATTGTCTTGTCACACTTATTACTCTTTTTTTTGTGTCCTTAAGTTCACATTTCAGATATATAACTTAACATCATAACTTCTTAATATTTATTATCTGCGAGACTAAATATACTTTGCAGATTCACAAAGCCTAAGGAGACTGACATCATTGGTTCCCGTTACCATGATAAAGTTAATAAAGCATGTTCTAACCAGGTAGTGTTTAAAGCAACCAAAAGAGTTTGCGAGGCATATAGAATGCAAAAAGGCTTCACCTCTCTCAGCCAAAAGCACAGCTTTCCCTCCTTTTATGCATTATATCAAACATTAACAGAAAAGCAATTCAACAGACAGAGGCAAACAAATAAAGCACTCAAGTCCATCTTTAATCGCGTCTCACAACCCATCAAACACAACAGTGCCTGCCAACAATGTAACAAACACTGTAACAGCAGCATAATAGCAATTTTTCTTACTCCCTATTCATACTAATTTAGTAAAAGGTTAACATTTAGCTAGTTTAACTAACAAAGTTATGGCACATCAATACTTTCCGAAATAAATTAATTACCAATCACACTGTAGTGTCAAAAGCTCCCTCTCCCAGACTGTGCAGCACTTTATCACTTGCAAATCATTCATTCTTTCAGTCCAGTCTGTATTTTATCAAAACAGCACCAACAGTGGAGCTCTAAAATTCTGCTGCCTTTAGTTAGCCATTCAGGCTCCGCCCCACTAGCATGATTTTTAAATAGATGGAACTCACCATATCTATGCTCATAAACTATGATATGAAAAATGCTATTCGGCTAAACACGAATCAGTTTCACTTTGTCAATGGGAGATCCTGTCTACTTACTTTAGTTAACTTCTTTTACCTAAGACTGTAGGGAGTGGTCATTCTGTTCACACAGCTTATTTGGCTTTTGCCAAAAAATTTGTTGCTATATTGCACACTAGCTTGGTAAACAAGCTAAGTGCCTCAAAAATAGATTGATACATGGTGAGGCAGATAGCCAGCTGTGTAAAGGATAGAGCCCATATTAAGTTGGCAAGTGTCTCCCCATTAAGTATGAAGGTAACTAATAGTGTAATCCAGGGTTCAGTTGTGGGACCAGAGACAGATCATGATCAATTAGGACCCTAGGCAGGGTAATGGATCAGGGCCCCTCGACAGTCCCCCCAGCAGCAACCCCCCCAGAAACTACAGTGTCCGATTACTTGGCTATTTCTTCCCAGTCAACATAAACACTGTTCAAACCTGTCAGTGTGCATACTATTGTCTTATTTTCTTCTACAGATGATTAGAGATATTTAAAACTTTTATTTCAAAATTTGTAGCACAAATACTGATGGGTCTATGTTTACTGGTCGAATGACATAATCATTGAACATTCAATCAGTGAACACAACCCCACGACAGTTCATTCATCGATAGTTCACTTCAGTGAGTGTGTGAGATGGGAAAAGTAACTAGTTGGCCGATGTTTCCCCATCTCACACACTGCACTATTTCAAATCCACCCAGGTGGGGGCTGCACACCCCACACCTCCCCTAACTATATATACCAACTCTGAGATTGCACTACAGTGAGGAAAAGGGGAAATTTCCTGATGTTGAGCAACTATTTCCATGCCCTTTTCCCCACTGTAGTATGAGCTCAGAGTTAGTAAATATAGTTAGGGGCTGTGGGGAGTGTGGGGAACAGCCCCCCAACTAGTTGGGTTTGAAATGGTGCTGTGTGTGAGATGGTGAAATGTTGGCCAACTAGTTACTTTTCCCATTTCACAGATGCACTGAAGTGGACGTTCAGTGACTGAACATTCACTTGGTTGTGTTCACTGATCAGATGTTCAATGATTATTTAATTTGACCAGTAAACATAAACCCAATAGTGATAGCCATTCGCTAAACAAAACAATACAGTCTCACAGTGAAAACAGACTTAGCATGAACAGTAATCACATGCACACACAGACACACACACACATACACACACACACACACACACACACACACACACACACACACACACACACACACACACACACACACACACACACACACCTCTGTGATTACCTGTTCTCCGCGTCTGGAATGGCAGTAGCAATATTCTATGCTTGCTTGCCTCTTAAAAATTGCACATTCCAATAATCCATGCTCGTGTCTTAAAATATGCATTTGTCATACTAAAGATGCATGTACAGATGCTACTAAGGACACACCCTGCATGTGTCCTTAAAAAAGAAATGTAATGCAAGTAGAGTACATTCTTTAAAGATGAAATCTAAGTTTTGTGGTAGGCCTGTTAAGTGTCCCCCCAAGCCAGAGGGCCCTAGGAGACTGCCTAGGTTGCCTAGTGCTGGATCCAGGTCTGACAGGGACTCATCCTTTTCAGCATCTACTTCTCTGATCTCCAGACCTAGGATCAGAACATTTGGTTAATTAAGCTTACAGATGTCTGCAAATTGAGCATTATTGTCACATCGTCTTCTGCTACAAATTTATTGCTGCAGGAAATGCCCATCATGAACAAGCAATGTAGAGAAAAGGGGCTAAAGTTAAATATGAGAAAGTGTAATATTGTTACATTTGGTAAGCAACTCTTAACTTCATTGTACAGTATACCAATACCTCACTCCAAAATGATAATGTAGTCAAGGATCTTGGAACCTGAGTTGAAAATTCTCTCCTCTGACCACCATGTAGTAGCAGCTGCCAGAAAACCCTTCTATTTGGCACAGATAATATTTAAAGATATATCATCCACAGCTAAAGAAGTTAGGACCCCTCCTTATGCTGCCATATTTATAACAACTATTGAGTACAACATCCCCTTCAAGACATACTGAGCATCTAGAAAAGCCCAGAGCTTTCTAAGCAAGAAGATTGATTGCCTAAAGTCAGTGCATTACCAGGAAAGGCTTGAAGTGCTATTCCTGTATTTTCTTATAGGTTCCTGCCTGGTGATCCATGCCTTACATTCAGTGCCACTCGAGACTCCAACTTCCATGGTCTCTTGTATCATGACAAGTGAAATAGCTCCACTAATGCTAGAACTGGGGATGCAAATCTACCAGCACAGAAATAAAACATGCTGGAAAGACAAATTCATTACCTAACATATATCCCACCTCTGGAGTAAAACTGCTCTACGAGTTAAGTAAAGATAGTGATGCATAGTATACTTCATATTAAACCTGGATAATAGCATAGGTACCCATACATTTATTCTGGGATTTACATGATTTACTCTTCTTGAGAAAGAGGAATACATTATGAGAGTGGACACTGGCAAGGACTAAATAGTGTTTTGACTCAGTAGCTTTGTATCACTTATGATCCTATATAAACCTTTGCTGAAGCCCAGAGGTCCTTCAGCTATACCAAGAAGCTGAGATAATTTGGTAAAAAGCTTTCTTAACTGGTTTACCCAAAAGTAATGGTTCTTATAAATTAATTGAATTCTGTCGCTCATCTAGTCAGGATAAATCCGACGAGCATTTGTGGATTCTGTTCAAGCAGCTTTATTATGTACAAACACATAAGGATTGAGATTTAATAACTTAACTTAGGTAACCTTATAAACAAACTAGCTATTACACTCATACATGCTCACCCTCCAGCTACACTCTCAAAATGGCACTGGAGCTAGCATGTGCTTGCTATTTATATGCACATGCTGTCCTTAGAAATGCTTCTTAAAGGTACAACACACACACACACACACACACACACACACACACACACACACACACACTATTCTATATCCTCCCTCTTTGAGAAATGGGTCATGCAATATTGACGACATTAATTGACATGCAATTTATACAAATAATTCTTTGTCATGCAATTATACAGATCTAAATACATATAGACAATTATGTCCAGGTTGCTGTGTATTTCCACTAGATCTGGAAATACGACCAAATCATGTGACATAGAAATTAGAGTTACGTCTAGCAACTGGGACTGTCTCTGGACATCAAAGAACATCTTCAGGAATTTAAGTAGAAGTTAAGACATGTTCTGCAACAGGAACATTGTCTGGATTGCTCTAAGATCTAGAGTCTGTGTCACAGGAACAATGTTGTGATATCGATTCTGGTAAAGGAAGAAGATGTCTGCAATTTCTCCTGTACTCCACACCCTCAGATTCTATAAAGTAGGATCTTGGCTTGGTACATATACCTGTTATTTGACAAATCTGATCAAAATCTTTCACCTTTTCTATCCTCATTGTCTCTCCTTCTTTCAATGGACGAAGAAATCTGCTTGATTTATCATAGCTAGACTTCTGGAAAGAATGCTTTCTGAATAGTTGGGCTCTGATTGTCCTGTTGTTCTTAGCTTTAGGCCTCAACAGACTGGAAATGGTAGGCAATTTTGTTCTGGTTTGCCTAGATAGAAGTCTCTGAGCAGGCGAGTATATCTTCACGGGATATGTTTCTGAGATTGAGCAAGTTCAAAAAGACATCAGCCAAAATACTAGTCCTCACCCCTTCTTTTTGTAAATTTGGAACCTGGGTGACCACAATGCAAAATATGGATATATTCATGTTGTAAGGGAGCAGGAACAACAATTTTAGGATGTTTGAAATAATGCCATCTTCCATCAGCATCTCATCTCTATAAGGAAAATAAGTTTGCACTTCAGGTGGTACACTAGATTGCTTTAATGGCCATCCAACATTAATGTAGTAGTTGAGCTTTTGCAAAATTGAATCAGTCTTAGCTCATCAAGTCTCATGGTGGAAAAATTGTGTACTTCCATGACATCAAAGTCAAAAATCTCTGCATTAAGCTGTTCTGTTGTATTTCTGGGCGATCTAGATAAGGTATTAGCCAGATAAAGAAGTTTGCCTTTTGTATACACCATTTTGAAGTTGTACTTTTGTGATTTGAGCATCATTCTTTGCAATGTCACTGGAGCTGAATGCATAGCCTTCTTTAAAATAGTGACTAGAGGTCGGTGATCAGTGTCAATCTGAATAGCTCGATCATAAATATAATCATGAAACTTTGAACATGCAAATACTATTGCCAAAACTTCTTTCTCAGTTTGAGCATATTGCATTTCAGTTTGGGTAAGAGTTGTAGATGCATAGGCTACTGGTCTGCCCTCTAGAAGAATGACTGCACCAAGACCAAATTTTGAAGCATCACAGGAAAGAGTTACAGGTTTATTGACATCATAGTATCTTAATGTAGGTGGAGTGGCAATTCTCTGCTTAAGGTCTTCAAATGCTATCTGGTGCTGTTCCAACCAAAACCATGTAACAGTTTTGTGCATCAGCTCTCTCAAAGGTGCTGTCAACTGACTGAAATCTGGTATAAACGTGCCTAAATAGTTGACCATACCAAGAAAACGTTGTAGAGCTTGAAGATTATCTGGTGCTGGCATCTTAAGAATGGCTGCTTGCTTGGACAGGTCTGGTTGCAAGCCAGTGGTGGTAAATAAATGACCTACATATGTAACTTCTGGTAGTCTGAATCTGCACTTCAGAGGATTGAGCTTTAAGTTCTCTTCACGTGCTCTGTCTAGAACTTTCTTAAGGTTTCTGTCATGCTCTGCTTCACCATTGCTTCCAACCAATAAATCATCTGCTATTATGGCACAAGGATAACCAGAAAAAATGTGCTCCATTGCATTGCATGCTGAAAGATTTCACTTGCAGAATTTATTCCAAATGGCATCCTGAAGAATCAATATCTTCTAAATGAGGTACTGAAAGTAGTCAGTAATGAAGATTTGCGATCAAGCATCACTTGCCAAAGTGAACTATTTCCATCCAAGACAGAAAAAAAAGTGGCATTCGGTATTAGAGCTGCAACTTCCTTGACTGTATGCATAGGACGATGTCGTCTCTTTAATGCTTTGTTCAAATCTCTTGGGTCAATACATATTCTGATCTCGTGTGAGCCGTTTTTGTGGCCTGCTACCATGGACAACACCCATTGAGTTGGTTCTGTAAATGGACAAATCACACCTTGCTGCACCATTTTATCCATCTGAGCTTCAACCTTATTCTGCATAGCTATTGGAACTTTTCCTGCCTGTCTGACTACAGGAATGACCTCTGGGTCCAACTCCATAGAATACACAACTGGAAATTTGCCTAACTTGCCATCGAAAACATCAGCATAATCTGAGAAAATAGCTTCAGTTAAATTGGAACTAGGAGATGTGATAATATGATGAACTTCTTTGGTAAAGGAAAGCAAATTCATTCTCATACTGTCGCTGAGACCCAGTAATGATGGCACAGATCTTTGCACTACATAGAATAGTAAGCTGTAGCAGTTCCTAGCCAAATAACATGAAAGCACTACTGAGCCTTTGGTTTAAATTTCTTCACCTCCATAATCAACAAGTTTCACATAACTGGCCACATTAAGTTGCTCACCAGTTCTCACCTTAGCAAAAGTTTCGGCTGTCATAAAATTACACTTTGAACAAGTGTCTACTTTGAGCTCGGTGGTTTTACCATTGATTTGGACAGTACAAAACACTTCATTCTTTGCCAACACATTTACTGCATTAGCCTTTTCACCAATTACTGCCACACCATATATGTAGAAAGTAGAACTGCATCTCTCTATGTGATCAACTTGCTTTTTTAAGTGACCTCTCTTTATAACTGTGTGAGGTTTACTTGATTTGCAAAACTTTTGAAAGTGGTTCCATTTTTTACACTTAGGGCATTGCTAACCAAATGCTAAGCACTTTTCTCTTTCAGACTCATGATTGGTACCACAATTGTGACAGTTAACAATAAAGCTTGATTTGGGTTTTGCTGACTCACCCTTGTACTGCACTGAGCATGTTCTTTTCTTAGAACTTGCTGGAAAACTAGGGGTTTTACTTGGGGAGCTTGCAGGGGGGCAGGTGTCATGTGCTTAGGTCTGCTTCTGCTAGCCATGTGTTGCATGCTGTCTGCACTTGCTCTGGAGCCTGCTGAAACCATGCTCTTTTCACTTGCAAGCATACTTGTGTGTCTTTCTGTAACTTCATGGAGTTGATAAATCTCAATAGCTTTGCTCAGCATTACATCACTGTCATGAAGCAAAATCTTTCTCATAGCAGTACTATTAATACCACACACAAGCCTGTCCTTTATTAACTCATCTTTTAAGTGACCAAACCTACGTTTCTGTTTCTCAGATCAGTAATATAAGCTGCAAAAGTTTCCCCTTGTTTTTGATCTCTTGTGTAAAACAAATGCCTCTCTAATGTAACATTTGTCTGGGGGGTTACACATTTCCCTGAATTTGTGTTTCAAACATTCGGATTCTTCCCTTGATTCAGCTTGTACAACAGTAAATTGGTTTTCACCTTCTCCCTCATATACTGCTGGTGCATACACAAATGAACGCTCTTTCAATGGCCTCTGACTCAGCTAGGTTTAGCAAAATGAATGCCCTGGTACATGCATCTTTGTCAGAATACACTGCTTGTATAAATATATCATACTCTTGCTCAAATATCTTTCAATTCTCTGCAATATTCTGATCACATACAAGTGGTGATGGCTTGTGAAATCCATCTGCCATATTAACACATACCAGTGAAGGCTTTTGCAAGTATGCACGGACACACACACATATACATAAGCCAGAAATTTATGCCAGTATTTGTAACTATGCCCAATAGTACAACAAGCCTCTGAATAACTGAACTTTGCAAAGTAAGTCTCTCCGGTACAAGAATACTCTTGAAATCACTGTACTGTAAGAAATCACCTCTTATCAGTGTAAGAAACATTTCAAAATAACTGCACTGTGCAAATGAACTGGGCAGAAGAAGTTCAGAGTAAGAAACATTTCAAAGTAATTGCACTTTGCAAATATATAGTACACAGCACACTGAAACTTTCCCAAAATGGCTGTATTTTGCTAAATACTTCTTTACAGTGCAAGAAACACTGTAATAGCGGCACCTTGTGAACAGACACACCCAGCACAAGAAACCTTTCAAAATGGCCGTATTTTGACTGCATTTTATGAAATAGTTGCACTTTGCATACATATAAACTATTCACAATAAATGCACAATAATAAGCACAAACTGCAAGCACTTTTACACACTTTGAGATACTTCGAATAACTCCTGTAATGCCATTAATAGCTTCAATCAATGCAAAACAGTAGTTTATGCCAAAATACAGTACTTTGCCAAAAAACATGCAGTCGCTTTGCTTTAACTTTGCTTGATGTGCCCTTTTTGCCCTTTATTATATTTGTTTTGCTCGGTTAATCTTTTTTCATTCCCATTATACTTTTCTTGCACTTGTTTTACTCTAAACATGCCCATTTAGTTTAAACATGTTTGTTTTGCTTTAAACATGCTCATTTTGCAATTCCAAGGTAATTTCTGACCCTTTGTGTGCTTTTCTGATAATCATTTTATCAAATATCTTAATTGCTCTATTTTATCTTTTTTATAAAATAAATCACTTGTGCAAGTTTTCATTACCTTTTGTTAATTTCTAGCCCTTTTTTTTTTGTACTCGGTTCTCTTAGTTTACGTTCACTGTTAACTCTGCACCTCGTAGTTCTGAAAAGCATTCTCTGGAATCCTGGTTCTGACACCATGTCTCTCATCCAGTCAGGATAAAACAGATGAGCATTTCTGGGTTCTGTTCAAGCAGCTTTATTATGTACAAACACATCAGGATTGAGGTTTAATAACTTTAACTTAGGTAACCTTATAAACAAACTAGCTATTACACTCATACATGCTCACTCTCTGGCTGCACTCTCAAAATGGCACTGAAGCTAGCACATGCTTGCTATTTATATGCATGTGCCGATCTTGGAAAGGCTACTTAAAGATACAACATACACACACTATTCTACAAATTGTAAGAGTTTTATGGAGACAGCTATTGGCACAGGGGTGGAACTGACTCAACATGATGGCAATTAGTTTTGCTGCATGCACCTAACCTAATTTTTTTCTAAGCTGTGCTCCTGGTGACCTAAAGTGAGAGCCAGTTCAAAAGCAACTCTCTTTACCCAACATTAAACTGTAGGTTTAGGGCACAGTGTTCATACGAGAAGTCTCATCTGTTAGTTTTATATGGAGCTGGATCTGTAGACTGAAAGATGTTGGAGGTAATAAAAATGTCAAAAATGATTTGTTATCTGATAGGCCTGAGATCACTTATGTTGGGTATGGTTTGTACTTCTCATGCTGTCCTTGACTGCTGGGAGAATCAATTTTTATTTTGGTGCAGTGGGCAAGTCAGGAGTCAGAAAGTTTTTTTAATACTTAAAAAATAAATAAGTCATGGATGAAAGGTTTACAGCTGCAACTCAAATATTATATAGATAATATAGACTATTTTCATCTCTTTCACTCAGTCACCAACTTCCATCACAGTGCAGAGCATGTAGTCATTACATCATACCCAGGTGCTGCAGATGCTCTGCCACAAGGACCAACTCCCAAATGTTTTCAATGAGACTTTTGTCATTACACAGTAGGCTGTGGTCACTACCTCTGACCCTGAAACTGCAGAAGCTGTACCACAAGGGCTAACTCTCAAACATTTTCACTGAGAATTTTGTCTTTGAGCAATGCAAGCAAAATTAACACGAAGATCCTTGCTGTGTATTAACTTCGTCTAGTCAAATACATGCCTGTGTGTTCTGGAAATTAGTTTTCAACATTCTCCTCTCTGACAGAGTTGTGCTTGCATTCTAAGGACCACTTACTAAGTTGACCACCGTCCTTTCTCTTGACCAGTAGATTACAATGTATATACCAGTTACTTAGTCTTCCTAGCTGACAGGTTTCTGCATTCAGGAAATGAAAGAAAACCAGTTCGGCTTTGTATCTTTCTGCTGATAGTTTTATATTGGCTATAAACTGATTACTCTCTGTTATAATTTTAATTGAGGGCGGAAGCCTGCTATCTTACCCCAAGTTCTCACCTACCCCCTTCTTACTCTACTATTATACTTCCTACATACATATTTCACTTGCGGCTTCTATTCCCAAACCCTCCCAAACAGCGTTAGTACTAGCCTACAAACACTCATGTTTCTTTATAATAATTCACTACTTCAGTTTCATCTTTTAACATCATTCCCAACTACCTGTATCCCTCCCACACTACTTTGCACTGTATTCATTCATAGTCACACCCTGGCCTAACAACACCTATCTGTTCTACATTGTGTCTTCTACTTTTCCCAGATAACCCTCAATTCTTCCCTTTTTACCTGTATTCCCATACACTAGCCTTTTAACATCTCCCATTGCTTACATTCCAGAGAAGATACAAGGACAACCTAACTCTCTTCCTACATATAAAATTCTCCTTTTGTATTTGCCCTCCATCAGCTTTCACACTCCACCACCACAAAATATCATTCTGACCTGCAGATTCTTTTTCCTTTTTCATCCCTCCTTCTCCACTACCTGACAACTATAATATACAGATCCCTTATTTAATCATGTTACTACTCATCTTGTCTTCTATTCTTCTCCTGCTACTGGGCCATCGCTCATCCTACCATGTCTCTATAATAGCTCTCAACAACTCTTCATCTCTGTCCCAACCCCTTATTTGTATTCCTTCCTACACTCTCCACACATCATAGCAAACCTATGTAATGATGCTTTTCACCTTTACTCCAAATATACACTGATTAACTCCATTTCAACATGAAACCAAAACAAAATTAAGTGGAAAACACTTTCCAAAAACAAGTATCAGTAATTCCCCAATACACTAAAATCCTTCTAGAAGGAGACATTCACCCTAATCCTGGCCCCACCTATCACAATGGACATGAGGACTATTATCTTCCACACAGTACTCTAACCCTACAACAGTCAACCCCCAAAAGTGGTAATCTAATTTTGTTGCCATACATTTATGTTAGAAGGATAAGCAATATAATTGCTGAACTATATGCCTAGATTACATAATATAAACCTGATATTCTCAGTGTAACTGAAACTTGTCTTAAATCCAGCATAAATTACTCTGAAATTATACCTCCCTGATATAATAGCATCTGTAATATCTGCATACAGAGGAAAGGTGGTAGAATTGCTTTAATGTTTCCCAACAACTCCCACATTTCCTCTTACAACAAACAAATACCAAAATTCAGTTCAGCAGAGCTTTTTATTACTTTCCTGAAATTAAACAATTATACATATGTATATATCACTGTTATTTATATCCCTCCTGGCAACAATGCAGCTATACTTGAAGACATCTGACAGTGGAAATTCACAAAAATTCCGCAAGAAATATTACTACTAGATGATGCAAATGTCAGTTGGTTGGATATAAACTCTAACTCCCCTACATCTAGCATGAATTTATTTGGTTTCATACAACTAATTAATAGCCCCACACATTATAGCAAGATATCAAATTCTCTATTAGAACCGATCCGAGTATTAGACCTTAGTAAATTCACCATCTGAGGTACAATGTCACAGTGATCATCTCCCAATCTATACAACCAGACTTCTTACACATCCACTTAAACAGCATGTTTATAAAACAACACTCAGCCTTTCCAAGTATAACCCAGAAATGCTTATTACTAATCTGTCATCTATTAACTGGAGCTTCCTAAAATCCTCCCCTTAGATGATGCTGTAAATTAATTAATTACAACTTTCCTTCAGCTTTCTCCCAGTTAGGGGTCACGACAGCAGATCACCTGTCTGCTCATGACTGGCAGTGGAGTTTTTATGGTGTTGAGTTGCCAGCCCGGAGCACAACCTTCCACAGAAGGCAAACACACACGCACTCACACCTAGAGCCAATTTAGAGTGTCCAATCCACCTACAGCATGTCTTTGGGATGTGGGAGGAAACTGGAGCACCCGGAGGAAACCCACACAACCACAGGGAGGTCCTGCAGACTCTGCACAGAAGGCACCCCAGCCGAGGATCTAACCGGAGAACCTCTTTCTATGAGGTGGCAATACTAACCGCTACACCACTGCTGCCACCCTCATTGCAACTTTCCTAAATATCCTAAATAGCATTGCTCCTCCTAGAAGGAAGAGACTAAAAACAAATAATGCAATTTGGCTATCCAAAATGTGTAGAATGTTAATACAGGAGAAAAAAAAGTATGGAATGAATGGCAAAAATATAAAATATTGCAATATCTTGCAAACTTCAGAATGATTTACAATCATGCTAAAAAGCAAATCAGTGTAGACAAAAAAATTACACTGTAATAACTTTCAGGATAATAGTAAACACAACCTTAAAAATTCTAGACAGCCATTAAAGAAATCTTGCATCCCGACCATAAATTCAACCCTAACCTCTCTCCCAATAACTCATCCCTTGAAACCGCAGTATAATTCAGCTATTTCATAGATATTATAACATTTCTAACTAGTGATTCCCCAGCATCTAATCCTAACCCTGCCCAGCAGCCACATATCACCACATCCACTTCCACCTTTAAACTTATGCCCACATCCTATATAAACTGCTCTTAAACAAACCAAAACCATGCTGTACTTCAGCTGATGACCTTCCAAGCGAAAACCGCAAAATAGCAGCCAGTAGCATTGCCTACCCTGTCTCAATCCTTATAAATAGCTCAGTCCAGAAATCCCACATTCCCTCTCTCTGGAAAGAGTCACATATTATCCCTCTGCACAAAAGAGGAAATTCAACAGACATTATTAACTTTAGGCAAAAAGCAATCTTATACCCCCTACAAAATACTTGAAAAATGTATTCAAAAACAATTACTAAACTATCTCCTGTAGGACCTCCTATCCCCCACACAACACGGCTTCTGTCCTTCCCATAGTGCTAACACTGCACTTCTAATGTATAAAGATACTGTCAATAAAGCTAGAGATAACAGCAAACTGGTCTCCTCCTTAGACTTGTCCAAAGCCTTTGACACAGTTTGTCACAGCAAACTTCTAGTTCAAATGTCCTCATTAGGCATCTCCCAGCCCACCCTTCTATGGTTCAAATGTTACTTATCTAATAAGTATCAATCAGTAAAATAACACTACACCCTCCCTCCATACCTCCCAGTCACCATCAGTTTACCACAAGACTCTAACATTGGTCCCCTCCTCTTTAACATTGTCAACATCACCCTCCACACATCCACCAAACAGGCCTCCCTAATACAGTATACAGATGACTCCACATTAATTTGCACACCTCGAAAAAATTTCTCAGGAAGCTTTAACAACAACTGAAGCATGTCTTTGTAACTCATAACTCATGCACAACCCTAAAAAAATCCCCCAAATCCCTTTCCCATGAAAAGAACATTTAAAGTTAATTCTGTCTTGATAATACAACCACTGAAGTCACTTCTCATAGAACATTATTAAGAGTGATAGTGGATGATAATTTTAAATTCGACCTGGATATACAACACTGAATCAGAAAAACCTATCAGAAACTAAGGATGATTTATACAACCAAAAACTTTGTCACCAAAGCAACTAAAATACTAGGCAAGACTTGGTACTAGTTAGTTCCTCCCCAAACTTCTTTATGGTGGTCCCATTCTCACTAAACTACTTCTAAAAACATAAAGTGCCCACCATGTTGTCTACATGTTCAGGAAACAGTTGCTCACATAAGACAGGTATTTTTGTTAAAAGCAGAAAGGGGTAACTTCATTTACTGGATCATGATGAATGAAATTTTGTGCCTTTTAATTCACATTCTGGATGGGCAGGTTTTAACTCTAGTCCTCATCTGACTTTTACTAACATTACTTGACATACCAAAAAGTCATTATATGGCTAATATGTTGTGGTTGAAAAGTATAACACAGTGCTGACAAAAGAATGTTATGCATGGTTATTACAGAATGTCTCTTTTGGAGAAGATCTTAAATGCATTGGTGCTCTTTTTATTAACACCTTATATTTTGGGACTTTTTTCTTAGGCATTAATTTAGAGTTAATGAGGATCACAGTAAAGTAGTCTCAATCAGACAAGCCCAGAACTTGTAAAATGCCATGACTAGCATGTGAGTCATGATTTAGAGGCTAGTATGTCTGAAAGCATGGATTTAGTCTGGGAGCATGACTTAAGTCTGGGGGCATGACTCTATCACTGTTACTATTCAAAGGCAGAACTCTGGCTTCAACACACTCCCACACTCTACCTCTATGGGACATTAATGGTGTAAAATAGTGATAGAGCTTTACTGGAAAGGCTCACCCAGACTCTGCCACAGCTTGCTGTGAGGGAAAGGTTAGTTTGATTGTTATTCTTTGTATTTTGTGTTACTGTATTGCATTTTCTATTTTGTATACTGTGATTTGTTTTCTTTCCACTGTGTTTTACTTGTATTCTACTTTTAACTGCATATTAAAACTTGAAAAGAGACCACACCTCTGTGTCTTGTGTGTCAGACGGAAATTAGAACAGGTCAATTAAGGAGTCACACATAAGTTAGAACAGGTCAGTTAAGGTTAATCATCTGTGAACTGAGGGGGTGGAGCTAGGAACTAAACATTTTCATTTAAGGGGTAAAATAAAACATTTCAAAGCTTTACTGGAAAGGCTCACCCAGACTTTGCCACAGCTTGCTGCGAGTGAAAGGTTTTTATTTCTTGTATTTTGTATTACTTTATTGCCTTTTTCTATTTTGTATACTGGGATTTGTTTTCTTTCCACTGTGCTTTACTTGCATTCTGTTTTTAACTGCATATTAAAACTTGAAAAGAGACCACAGCTCTGTCTCTTGTGAGTCAGACAGAAATTAGAACAGGTCAAGTAAGGAGTCACACATAAGTTAGAACAGGTCAGTTAAGGGTAATCATCTGTGAACCGAGGGAGGTGGAGCTAGAACTAAACCTATTTAAGGGTAAAATAAATAATTTCAGAGCTTTACTGGAAAGGCTCACCCAGACTCTGCCACAGTTTGCATTGAGTGAAAGGTTAGTTTGCTTTTTATTTATTGTATTTTGTATTACTTTATTTCCTTTTTCTATTTTGTATACTGTGATTTGTTTTCTTTCCACTGTGTTTTACTTGTATTCTGCTTTTAACTGCATATTAAAACTTGAAAAGAGACCACAGCTGTGTCTCTTGTGAGTCAGACAGAAATTAGAACAGGTCAATTAAGGAGTCACACATAAGTTAGAACAGGTCAGTTAAGGGTAATCATCTGTGAACAGAGGGGTGGAGCTAGGAGCTAAACCTTCTATTTAAGGGGTAAAATAAAACATTTCAGAGCTTTACTGTAAAATCTCACCCAGACTCTACCACAGCTTGCTGTGAGGGAAGGTTAGTTTGCTTTTTATTTCTTGTATTTTGTATTACTTTATTGCCTTTTTCTATTTTGTATACTTGGATTTGTTTTATTTCCACTGTGTTTTACTTGTATTTTGCTTTTAACTGCATATTAAAACTTGAAAAAGAGACCACAGCTCTGTCTCTTGTGAGACAGAAATTAGAACAGGTCAGATAAGGAGTCACACATAAGTTAGAACAGGTTAGTTAAGGTTAATCATCTGTGAACTGAGGGGTAGAGCTAGGAACTAAACCTTCTATTTAAGGGGTAAAATAAAACATTTCAGAGCTTTACTGGAAAGGCTCACTCAGACTCTGCCACAGCTTTCTATGAGGGAAAGGTTAGTTAGCTTTTTATTTCTTGTATTTTGTATTACTTTATTGGCTTTTTCTGTTTTGTATATTGTGATTTGTTTTCTTTCCACTGTGTTTTACTTCTATTCTGCTTTTAACTGCATATTAAAAATTGAAAAGAGACCAAAGTTCTGTCTGTTTAAGTCAGGCAACAGAATTTTTCCCACCCTTCCACCCTGTCACTGTTGTGCTCTTAAACGCCGCTGTCTTTCTAGTTTTATTTATTTTATTTTACATTTGTTGACCGGGCTAGTCTATCTGGATATATGTCCATTTTCAGTAGAGGCCCAGGGAGAAAAGCTCCAATGAGTATTACATGGTTTCAGAAGGTGTTACAAAAGAAGTAATAACAAGTATAAAACTAACAGTAAACAACTAGTAAATGATTTTTTTTTTTTTTTTTTTTTTTTTTTAAATCAGGAGATTGCATATTACAATCTGAGAACCAAAAAATACATAAACTACAACCTATGTAAGGTGCTTCACAAAGAACATTACAATACAAAAAATGAATACATAAATTTTATAAGAGGAATGCTGAAGTGTAATGAGAGGTAAAGAAAAGCTGAAAGGAGTGTAGAGAGAGAAAAAAATAGGGAAGAAGGAAAGTAAAGAAAAAAGGAGAACATAGTAAGTCTCGTTATATTTCCAACAGAGTTTGAGACTAGGCAGTCACCTGTAGAGTTATTAGGACATAGACTTTTTCAAGAAGTACTGTGTAGATGGGTCTAAAAAGTGGGGGAGTGGTCTGGGATCAGATATCTGAGGGTTGATTATAGCATATTTTCCACCAAAGTTGGAGAACAGGCAGTGTGTGTTGAGTTATAGGGTGTAGTAGGGAAAAAAAGTCAGAAGACAAGAAAATAAATAGTATTAGTCTGGGTTACTACAGGGGCATAGCCATTTTGTATTGAGATGCAGTTTTAGATTCCTTTTGAAAAGTGGGAGATAAGTCAGAGATGAGATATCTGAGGGTAATTTATTCCATATATAGTTGCCTGGAATTATGTTAATTTGACCATATATCTCTTTCCCTCTCTCCCTTCACTGGCTGGTGTGAGTAAGCACAAGATTGTCATTTTGTGAAATCACTTTCTTTCAACTTTTTAAATTTATTGGCCATCCTACTGTATTCCATACTACCAGAAATTAAAAGTGTCCTCCCCTTTCAATCTATCTTGCTCTTTTAAAAGTAGTGGCTCTCCACTAAAACTTAACTTTTTAGGCAGCTAAAGCTTAAGTTACCCACTTTCATATCTAACTGCTTAGTGCGCACTGCAGTGTTTAGGATAAACTTTTTTTATCTTACCTTTAAGCATCTATTACAAGACTGAAAACAACAAAGAGAAGATGTAATGAGAGCAGTCCAAAAAATTGTTGTAGTCCAACAAATAATATGGAAACGTTTATTCCTTATAAACAAATAAAATGATTAGTTTTAAATGGACAGTCTGTTTTACCAACATAGAAGCTTGTACATATTTTGCAGCAAGCAATATAGGCGACATGGCTCATATTACAGTTGGCATACTAATTAAGGCTATATTTCCTCTTAGTAATAGGATGATTAAATATTTTGGTGGTATTAATATAATTGCAAGCTTTGTAAAGTCCATATTTGAAAATTCCTTTTCTTCCTTTGGAAACCATCCTGAGACAATTTTTATCATTGTGTAATAACTTTTCCAAATTATCTTTATTTTTAAAAATAAATTTAGGTTCATCACCCACTATTTTTCTGATCTCTTCATCCGAAATTAGAATTTTCCAGTTGTTACACATTCACCTTACAGACCTTCTGGACATCTCAACTACAGGTGGGCAAACATCTTAGCTGTTGTTGTTCACCTTTCTGTACTCTCCTATAATTGTTATTCTCAGCTTGGGTTCAATGAAAATATGACCATCCTTTTCCATTCCTCAACTCATGAATGAGCAATGTCCCATTTACTAAATGTTGGTCTTTTATAACCTCTATCACTTAAGTTATTTCTCAGGTTATTTATTTCCAAGATAAATATGGATTCATTTGTACAAAGTCTAGAGGCTCTTAATACTTGGCCTTTAACAATTTGAGGGAATATGTGCCTAAAATGCATGCTACTATAATGCAATAGATTATTCTTCCAATAATCTTTACAATAGATTTGTATATATAGCATACCATCTTTCCCTCTTATAATGGTGACGTTCAAAAAAATCTATCTTCTCATAAGAAGCATGCGTATCAAATTTAAGAAAAGTGGTGGTCATAGATAAGTATTGAACAAAATTAAACAACTCATTCTCAGTTCCTTTCCAAAGAAAAAACATATCATCAACAAATCTTTTATAAAAAGAAGATGTTGATACCTGGCTGGTATTGTTGAATATATAGCTGTCTTTCCAGTTGGCCAGAACAATATTTGAATAACTATTTGCACAGGGAGTGCCCATTGCTACCCCCATTTTTGTAAATAATAGTCCTCCTTATATACTAAAGCATTGTTTTCTAAAATTAACTCCGATAACATGCAAATTTGCATAGTTTCAATATTTGAAAAAAATAGCTCTCTTTGTAATGAACTCACATACAGAATTAATTCCATAATCATTGGGTATTACAGTGAACAGACTCCTGACATCCATTGTCACTATTATATAATCCATGTCTCTATTCACATCACGGACTGCTCTTGATAACGAACAAATAAAGTCTTCAGTATCCTTGAGAACAGAGGTTGCTTGCAACAGGACTTTTTTGAGTCTATGCTCAACATAGATTGAGGCTGGCTTAGTGAACCAGCCATTGCCAGAGACTATTGGACGAAGTGGATAAAGTGGTGGATCTCGATAATTCTTATGAACCTTTGGAAGTCCTTTAATAGAAGGAATAATAGGTGCAGTGACTTTCAGATAATAGTACAGATCTTGCTCTATAACATGTGAAATGATCATATCATATAGTTGTTCCTCTGTTTGGGTTATAATCTTTCGCAGTTCATATTCTTGAATTCTTGTATAAGTTGATATGTCTTTCAACAACTCAATCATTTTATCATCATAAGAATTTGTATCCATAATGACAATCGCTCCCCCTTTGTCTGCTGGTCTAATGACAATGTCTTCTTGTGCAATTAACTAGTCTAAAGCTTTTCTTTCATGTATTTCCATGTTAAAAAATCTCCATGTGTTTTGAGTATTTCTTATTTTGGCTACTTCATCTTCACATACTTTGACGAAAGTATTCACCACATTCTTATTAAGTGGTATTAATGTATTAGGCTTCTTAAATAAATTAGGTTGAGTTTTAGTATCATCTTTAAACATACTCTTTAGTGTAATTTTCCTTGCAAATTTGTTATCAAAAACAAATTCATGTAACCTTGAATCAAGAGATGGAATAAATGATAGTCCTCTATTTAAGATACTCAACTGAGCATCTGCCAATGTGATTCGAGATAAGTTGACTGCAAGTGACCCATTTTTTTTTTATGTGGACATCTTCCTCCTTTTCCTATCTCTGCTCATAGATCAAGTTTTCCTGTGTTGGAAATGCCATTTCGTCATGTTAGGAAGAGTACAAAAAACAGAACATAATTACTAGACCATTTTGGTTTGATCCCAATGGACACTGACTGATTATTATCCTTTTCAAGTATATTATATGATGGTATCTCTGTGTCATAGCATATTACAGCTTTTTTGGTCACTTATTGGCTCTGGTTGAATTGTTGAGGGATTGGCAGCTACGTCTATAGAGTTAACATGCAACTGATGAATCATTTCATATATTTTCTATTGGTCAGAATTATTATTGTTTTTCTTGTGTTCCTTATTATCGTCATATACCTTCGAAGTATGTGTCTTCTTCCTAAAATTCTCCTTAGGCCATTCAAAGACGTTATTCTGGTTGAAATGCTGGTGATCTCTGGTCAGTTTATGACTCTTGATGGTTTTTAGTTTCTCTGCCTATAGACCATTGTAATTGTTCAGTTTTCAGAAGAAAAGTCTCTGATAATACCATTTCCTCCAACTAAGTCTGTTTACTTTCATTGAAGCTCGCTACTTTTTCTTCAACAGGTCTGAAGAAATCTATCAAAAGTTTGATATATTCAGAACTTGTTCTCAAATTAATGGCTTGCCACTTTTTTAATAATTCTGGATAAGTATTGCCATATGTGGGAAGACATCTAACACGGAGACCTCTAGGTATCCCATTGTAATGTAAACAGGCTTCTAGATGGAAGTGTTGCCATTGTAGTCTCTTTAGCTTATAAGCCGCTTCCTCTATTTGTTTAAAAGTAGTATTGAACTGGTCAGATATGTACCAATCTCAGTTAAATTTAGATGTAGTAAAGGATTTACATTAACAGTCAATAAATGTTTAACATTACCAGTCTTGGTCCTTGCTGTGGAACAGATACAATCCTTTTTCACTTCTGGTCTATAGTCCAATTCTAATATCCCACCTTCTGCCATGTTCTACTGTCTGTGTAAGCTGAAGTAATCCACATATAAAACCACAATGTTGGATAAAGAAACAGCCAAGCAAAATAAGAATCCAAACTGAAAACACCAAGGTCGTTCCACCACGGAAAAGATGTAATGAGAGCAGTCCAAAAAATTGATATACTCCAACAAATAACATGGAAACGTTTATTCTTTATAAACAAATAAAATGATTAGTTTTAAATGGACAATATGTGCAGTTCAGACTGACATGTAGCCAACATCACTAACTAAACTGCAACCACTGCATTGTTCTTCACTGCTCCAGTAATATCCTACAGTTGCTTCCTACCTGTTTTATGCTCTCAAATAAATTCATCCCAACCACCAAGTATTGCAATTTTCCTGAAATTTCTCTTCACATATCCTCTCATGTCCATGCATATTGGCTGTATTAGGAGCTAGATGTGTTTTGCACACACTAGTGATTAGTGCTTTAATGTTGATCACTAATGTGTGAATATTTGCTTTTGCATTTTAAGATCAAGTTTATGTTATCCCAGGGAATTTTTCCTTTCTCTTGGGATATACTGTTCTTGATGTTGGTATACAAAATTAGCAGGTGTGTGTGCGTGTGTGTGTGTATCTGTGTGTGTGTGTGTGTGTGTGTGTGTGTGTGTGTGTGTGTGTGTGTGTGTGTGTGTGTGTGCGAGCGCGGTGGTGTCTTGTTCTCCTACAAAAGCACTGTAGAGAGTTTTTACTCTTTTCAAACATGGCTGTTTTTTGCAAACTGTGATCTTTTGTGAACAAATATATGCGTGTCAATCATAAAAGATGCACGCTTCTATCATAGGTTCATAGGTTCATAGGTATTTACTAGGCTAATGACCACAAGGGCCTTTTTAAGCCTAGTCATGCATCCCAAATCTCTGATAAGTTCTGCTACCCTTGATAAGTGTAAGCATGGGCCTGAGAGATGAACCATTTACAGGTCGCCTGTGTCCATTAGAGACATAGTTGCCAAACCAGGGATACATTTCCGTTTTCCCATCCATTTGTCCAAGTTGCACTTGAATTTGGTTAGGGAGGAACTCTGCTTCACATGGATAGGGAGCCTGTTCCATAGATGAGGTAGTCCCTGGGATACATACCTATCACTTGAGCAGGTCCTATTTATATCACAGGCAAGTTTTAAGTGTTTAGAATGGGTAATTCTGGTGCTGTTTGTTTTGTGGATATGCAGGAGGTCCATCAGAGTAGGGTCTGACAATGCCCTGTTTGCCAGGCATAGATCTCCCCTCAAAAGCCGGTAGGAGACAGAATGCAGGGATAGAGCCTTGAGGTGGTCTGCATAGGATATATTACTTACTTGTATTCTTTTAATGAGGAATCTCTGTGGACGTTGCAATTGTTGGATATGCCTGGTTAGGTACATACCAAATGGGGCATTGTACTAAATGATAGGTCTGATGAATGCTGAATAATGTGGAGCAAGGATTCCTTGGACTTAGATAACATACCTTTGTTTATAAGTTGCACAACACAGAATGATTTCCTTACCACTGTAGACACATGATGGTCAAAGGCTAGATTACTATCTATGTGTGTCCCTAAGTCACTGATTATTGGGTCAACTCTAAGAGGTGTGTTGTCAATATGAGAGTTACCAGGGATGGATGACTTCCCAAAGGATACTATTATGCATTTCTTGGCATTTAGTTTAGTCCATGGCTCTGACACTAGTTGTTTGTCTGTGTCAGCCCCTCCTGGAGAACATCTGTGTCAGTGTGAGATTTGATGACAGCTCCTAATTTGCAATCATCTGCAAATTTTGCCAGCCAGAGACCACTGACATTGCCCTTGACTTCTGAGAAGTAAATCTCAAAAAGGAGCAGTCCAAAGACTGTTCCCTGAGGGACCCCACTTGTGACTGGCCTCTTTGTAGAGGTGGACTCCCCAATTCTAACTTCCTGGGTCATGTCTGTGGGCCAGCTGGCTATCCACCGGGTGACATATGGGTTTGTACCTAACCTCTTGAGTGTGTCAACAATGCTCGAGTGGGATATTGCGTCAAATGCCTTGGCCAGGTCAAGGTACGGAGTGTGAACAATTTTGCCCTCATTCAGTGCTTTGGTGACCTTCTCAAAGAAGTCCACCAGGTTGAGTAGGCATGATCTACCCTTAATGAATCCAAACTTGGTTGGTTCCAGTGTCTGGAGGTTTACTATATCTCCATTGATCATCTCCATAATAATTCTTTCCATGGCTTTACGTGTAAGACTAGTGAGACTTATGGGTCTGTAGTTTCCAGGGTCTGTAGATGGCCCACCTTTGTGCAGAGGGATGAGTGTTGCCTTTCTTCATTCATGAGGCACTAAGCTTGTTCGAAGGCTACAGTTCAATAGTAATTCCAGAGGCCCTGATACGTCATGTTTTATGCTATTTAGAAGGCATCCTGGGATATTGTCTAGGCCTATTGATGCAGTGTTTTTGGTCTTAGAGAGAGATCATTAAGGACCTGTTCCATAGAGATAGTAGGGGGAGTTACATTTAATGATATTTCCTGAGGGAAGGTTGAGGAGGAGAGATGAGTAAAGTTGGAGCTGAATTTGTCAGTCAGGAGGTTTCCTATATCTTCTGGCTCAGCATAGGTGGTTCCATTTACAATGAGCTCTGCACACAATTTTGGATTGCCTTTTGAGGTTGCAGACATAGCTAAAGAATGCTTTGTGGATGTCCTTGGCCTGACAGGACAAACGTACCTCAAATTTGGCTTTTCTAAACTTTATTCATCCTATGAGTTGTTTGTTTGGTTTGATGAGAGTGCTTTTATCCTGCTAGGTGCTAAACCTACTAGTTTTTGCCATGATCTTCTTCCTCCTGTTATACAGCTGATTGATTTTGTGATTCCACCAGAGTGGCTTGTTTTTTGAGTTAGTTTTATAGTTCTTCCTGGTCGGTACAGCTATCTCTATGCAGCTCTGAACTTGCATGTACAGGGTTTCTGTGAACAGTTCTGCATAGGCAGAAGTGTTCTCAAGGTTTATGGGGGCTTAGAATTTTGCCAGGTTCCCATTTAATAGCAGGAGGTTAGCCTTAGAATAGTTCCTGAATATTCCAAGTTTAGCTGGGGTCCAGGTTTTATTTTTACTTCAAAAGAGACCATTTTGTGGTCTGACCTTACCAGGAAAGGCATTACAGTAGGGGATGTGCAGCAGTCTCCCATATTAGTGAGGACCAGATCCAGTACGGTTGCATCTTTGGTTGGTGCATTGACTATCAGGTCCAAGGAGTTTGTGTTTGCAAAATCCAGGAATCTCTGTGCATGTACATTTGGTGTCATATACAATTCCCAGTTAACAGTGGGGTAATTGAAGTCACTCATGAATATGGTATTGGGTTGAATGGTTAGTGTTTCTAAAAAGTTTAAATACATGATATGGGTTTCCTGGGTCATATAGGGGGACCTATAGCTTGCAAGGAAGTGGTATTGGATTTTACCTATGGTGATTCGAACATGGAGCAACTCAAGTGCATTGTCCTGTTTGACCAGTCTTGAAGTATATTTATTTTTGATATAAATAGAGACACCTCCACCTTTACACCCTACCTGTGACGTAGCTGGTCTAAATGTGTGGAAGGCATTATAACCTTGCACTGTTGGTGTGCTCTCCATGGCTTTAAACCATATCACAGTGAACACACAGACATCAGCATTCTCGAGGATAGAGAGAGCTTCTAGGGAGTGGATTTTTTTGTTTACTCTACTAGCATTGAGCAGTAATACCTTTAGATTTTCTTGGTTTTGATTTGCTATGTCGGAAGTACTTTCAGTATGGCATTGCCTAAAAAAGGCACTATGGGGTAAGACAATGTTTTAGCTAATATTCAAAAGCCTAGAGGGGAGAGGTGCAGACCATCCCTGGCAAAGCAGCATGTTCTGTTGACCATCTCCTTCCATGCTGAGAAATATTTCACCCCCTTATAATGACACCAGAAACTAAGCCAATTATTAAAGTCAGTCATCTTTTGTTCGTATTGTGGCATCATCAATTGAGAAGGTAAAATGCTGCTCAATGCTAGTCTCCTACCAGCCTAAGACACAAATTCTGAGAGCTCCATGATGTCTTTCTTCATATAGTCTAGGGAGGTACATCTCAGGTCATTTACTCCCACTGGGACTATGACTTGGCCATATTGGTAATTGTGATCCAATGACCTGAGTGCATACGTAATATGATGGACCCTAGCCACTGATAAGCAACTGGCCATAACTTTCTCCTTACTCAGCCTGGTGAGAGGGGCATCAGTGTGTCTCATGATGGAGTGTCCAATGACTAGAATGTTGGATTGTGTGGTGACATGCCTTATGGGCTTAGAGGTAGAGCCTCCATGAGATGTAGCTCTATGTGTTGATGTGGGTTTTGTTTTGAAAGAGAGCATTTGGGGCTGCTTAGGGTATTTATTATGTGCACTTCATCTAGAAGGTATTTGTTGTTTAGGAAGGTTACATGTAAGTGCCTCAGCAAATGTGGGGCTGTATGTCTGCTTTGAATTGTGTGTGATGGGTTTGGAGTGTGTACTACTGACAACCTTATTGACATTAGGAGTACTTTTATGTGAGAGCTTTGCCTCCAGTGATGTTGTGTAAATACATCTCTCACATACCATATCAGTTTGTTTGAGAATTAACTAGTTGTCAGTAAATATGAGGCCATTTCTACATTGCCTCAGGATGTCCACGTCCACCAAGCTGGTAACAGAGATAGTAGGAAATTTCATATCTGTGGCAACAGATCCTTTTTTATTGATTAGATAGTTGGAGTGAGAATATCAATCACTGTCAAGAGTATCCGGTTTGCAACTATATGGACAGTGCTTGTCACTGCAAACTAGTTGTCCAACTAGGTATTGCAGAAATTTCAATTGTGCTTTTAAGGAAAAATGCCACTCAAAGTGTCTGAGTCTGTAGAGATCACTGCCAAACACTTGAGGGGAAATTAATACATAGACCCTGAAACTTTAAGTTTTAAAGTATTTAGGCATATATTCTGAAGTTAGAAACAAATCCAGCAGTACTTACTGAAAACAAAGAATTAGCTTGTCAAGAATGATGAAAAGAGGGGAGTCAAATGAATGGCTACTGCATGGCTACTACTTCTGGTCTCACCACAGCTTTACTCTGTTGGGATACAATGGTCCTTTGATTCTCTCACCAGAAGAAAAATGTTAAGACCAATCCCAATAAAGGAGCAGGCCACAGCCCGTTTGGTGATCCGCAATCTTGTCCCGGATGATGAAAAGGTATGTAGGCTTGTAGCCTTTTACTGGTAGATGCCTCAAATAGCAACCAGACCAATCAGATACGTTAAGCACAGACACTCACTCTCCAACTAGAAACAGTCAGGAATCACTGCACTCTGCTCCTTCTCTCACCAGGGTCAGAATATAAGCACAGATTCCAAGATGTCACCTATAAAAAGCACTAATCCCAAGATGACCACTGAGAGGCAGAATGTGGGCTCTGTAATAACTGGTGGTCTTGCAATAGATTCATGTATAAACCACAACATTGGATAAAGAAACAGCCAAGTAAAATAAGAATCCAAACTGAAAACATCAAGGCCGTTCCATCACAGAGAAGATATAATGAGAGCAGTCCAAATAAATTGATGTACTCCAAGAAATAATATGGAAACGTCTATTCTTTATAAACAAATAAAATGATTATGTAAAAAACAAAATGTAAAAAACAGCCCAACTGTAACCAGGTGTTCTTGCAGAAAACTTATACAAATCCAAAGAACAAGGCAGCAAAGACAAGGCTCCAGCTTCTTTATGATGCAGTCTGATTTAATGATACACAAGCGCTTTCACTGAATGCTTCATCAGGTGTAACACAAAACATTAATAACACACCTTTTATACTAAACCACATGACACTCTCATTAACATTTAAAAATATATTGTCATATAACTTAACAGTTCATTACTTCACTTTAAATGAACGTAAGTGAAACACATATTAAAAACACACAAATATGTGACATAAAATTCAGTTAAAACATACAAATGAATATATAGAACATAAAAACTTAAAAACTTTTCATCTTTGTAAAGGTCTGTTTTATATATATATATATATATATATATATATATATATATATATATATATATATATATATATATATATTAAGGCTTAGAGCAAATGTAAGGCATGGACTGAACGATCATATACCCATGAGACCTATGTTAAAAAACAGACCTTTACAAAGATGACAAGTTTTTAAGTTTTTATGTTCTCTATATTCGTTTGTATGTTTTAACTGAATTTTATGTCACATATTTGTGTATTTTAATATGTGTTTCACTTACATTCATTTAAAGTGAAGCAATGAACTATTAAGTTATATGACAATATATTTTTAAATGTTAATGAGAGTGTCATATGGTTTAGTATAAAAGGTGTTATTAATGTTTTGTGTTACACCTGATGAAGCATTCAGTGAAAGCGCTTGTGTATCATTAAAGCAGACTGCATCATAAAGAAGCTGGAGCCTTGTCTTTGCTGCCTTGCTCTTTAAATAAAATGATTAGTTTTAAATGGACAATCTGTCTTACCAACACAGAAGCTTGTACATATTTTGCAGAAAGCAATATAGATGACAAGGCTTGTATTACAGTCAACATACTTATTATGGCTATATTTCCTGTTAGTGATAGGATGATTAAATATATTGGTGGTATTAATATAATTGCAAGCTTTGCAAAGTCCACATTCGAAAGTCGCTTTTCTTCCTTTGGAAACTATCCTGAGAGAAGTTTTATCATTGCATAATAACATTTTCAAAGTATCTTTATTTTTAAAAATAAATTTAGGTTCATCACCCACTATTGTTCTGATCTCTTCTTCTGAAGTTAGAATTTTCCATTTACTACCTACTACCTTACATACCTTCTGGACATCTAGGTGGCAAACATCTGAGCTGTGGTTGTTCACCTTTCTTTACCCTCCTATAATTGTTATTCTCAGCTTGGGTTCAATGAAAATATGACCATCCTTTTCCATTCCTCAGCTCATGAATCAGCAATGTCCCATTTACTAAATGTTGTTCTTTATAACCTCTATCACTTAAGTTATTTCTCAGGTTATTAGTTTCTAAGACAAATTTGGATTCATTTGTACAAAGTCTAGAGGCCCGTAATACTTGGCCTTTAACAATTTGAGGGAATATGTGCCTAGGATGCATGTTATTATAATGCAACAGAGGAATCTTCCAACAATCTTTACAACAGATTTGTGTATCTAGCATACCATCTTTCCCTCTTATAATGGTGATGTCCAAAAAAATCTATCTTCTCATAAGAAGCATGCATATCAAATTTAAGAATAGTGGTGGTTGTAGATAAGTATTGAACAAAATTAAACAACTCATTCTTTGTCCCTTTCCAAAGAAAAAATATATCATCAACAAATTTTTTATAAAAAAGAAGTTGATACCATTGGTTGGTATTGTTGAACATATAGCTGTCTTCCCAGTTGACCAGTACTATATTCAAATAACTATTTGCACATGGGGTGCCCATCACTACCCCCATTTCTCTAAATAATAGTCCTCCTTATATACTAAAACATTGTTTTCAAAAATCAACTCCAATAGCATGCAAATTTGCATAGTTTCATTATTTGAAAAAATAGCTCTCTTTGTAATGAACTCAAGTGCAGAATTAATTCCATAATCATTGGGTATTACAGTGAACAGACTCATGACATCCATTGTCACCATTATATAATCCATGTCTCTATTCACATCATGGAATGCTCTTGTCAAAGAACAAATAAAGTCTTCAGTATCCTTGAGAACAGAGGTTGCTTGCAGCAGGACTTTTTTGAGTCTATGCTCAACATAGATAGAGGCTGGCTCAGTGGATCAGCCATTGCCAGAGACTATTGGATGAAGTGGTGTGTCTTAATAATTGTTATGAACCTTTGGAAGTCCTTTAATAGGAGGAATAATAGATATAGTGATTTTCAGATAATAGTACAGATCTTGCTTTATAACATGTGAAATGAACATATCATATAGTTGTTCCTCTATTTGGGTTATAATCTTTCGCAATTCATATTATGCATTGCTGTAGCTCTATACATTGCAGAGAAGAGAAGAAAGGAACTTAAACTGAAGAAACAAAAAATGAACACCTATGTGATATGGAATGTCATACCTCTAGCAGCCTATGCACACCTTTACATTCCAAAGCATTTTCTGGGAAATCAACTTTAAAAGCATAATAGAAAGAAATGTAAATATATTATAAACAATAAAAGCTATTACATTGGTTCAAACAGATATGGTATCAGTAAAAGTCTTCTTTGCATAGATAATAGTCAGTACAGTGATGGTCTTTATATCAATGCTAGAATATATTACTATGAATACAAACCCATAATGATACTTTTCTCTAAAGTTTTACAAACAAATTGTCATATCTCAGAAGCTATCCAATATAAATGCATTTTATCAACTTACTTTAGTTAGCAAGATATAATATTTCACATAACAGCAAAGTTTCCTTTCTATGTGCATGCTTACTATGATATTTACAATTATTCATATAAATAACAATACAAATAACTATCAATACATCTCAGGATGTACAAATGCAGAGTGCAAATATCAATCACAGCTTTCTTCAACACCATCTAAATTTTCATCTGATGCCATGTAATAATTTGTAAGTCACCCTGTTTTAGTAGTATTAAGTAAATATGGAAATATTCCATATTTTCGTAATTACTATCAAATAACTACCAATATCTCCAATACAGTGGTCTGTAATTGTACATCAAGAATGTACCTTTCTTTCTTCCACCAGGGCATTTCACTGTGTTCCCCTCAATAACATGTAAGACTCTTAGTTATGAAATATGAATAATAAGGGAAAATCATTGGTTAATTTCTCCACTGCAGAACATTTAAGAATAACAATCCTGGTACAATTTTGTTAATTCATTATTGCACTTTCTAATACTGCTTATAACTAATTAGTGATATACTTTGTTAAGGAAGACAGACTGAAAAATATCTGGATGCCAAAAGGAGCTGTGGGTGTTAACTGGAGGAATACAAAAAAGGAGTTTTAGGCTTGAATGAGTTAAAAGGAAAAATAAGATTAGTTCTTACATAGGTCACAGATAAAAGTGGGATGACTATGTTAATTGAAGATGCAACTTCAGAGGTAGAAAGCGGCTAGAAGAAATATTTGGTACAACATAAGTAATGTTCACTGTGTAGGCTTGGTCCCCCTGATGCTCTAAGGAGGGGGCACATGCTTTGGCCAGTACAAGTCATCATGATGCTGGATTTTCAGAAGCAATTGTAGACATTGTTAAGACCAAATGTACATGAAAGTTTTAAGGTCATGTTTCATTTAGTGGTCAGAAAGAGAAAGGTTATCTCAGTGATGAAAATGTAATGACTTGCAAACAGATTCTTTAGCGGTACATGTAAACTCAGATATAACTCAAGCCAGTCTTAATGTCAACCATGCTGAGCTTGATGACTAGGATAAACATCAAGATAGTTTGAAACCCAAGAAGGTGTAGAAAAGACTGTGAATGAAGAGGGCAAACTAAGTGCAAAGACAACAGCAACTCAGGGAGGCAGAAAGGTGAAAAAGCCCAGACCAGGACTAAAACAGAAAACACAGAATATTAGACTATGCAAATTCTTTGGTAACTCAAAAATGCACAAAACACGCTAACAGGTTTATTCAGACCGACACCAGTAGCTTTCACCTAAAGGCTTCATCAGACTTTACAACTTGCTGTAAACTCATTTAACTTCAAATAGCCCTCCTTCTTATTTCTCTAGAAAGTCTCCTACTTCTTAAAAAGGGATACATCGCCTCTCACCTAATAATCCAGCTCGGGTTTCACATTAGGGTCTGATTAATTAAATCCCCACCCCTGATTATGACCCATGCAGTTCCTGTGGGTGCTTGGCCAGGGTTTCGAGTTGGTGCCTATCCTAATGTGATAAGCGTGGTTCCCTTATACGTTCTTTAAGGATTGGTCTGTCTCTTCTTTGTAAAAATGCAGTACAGGCGTGCACCCTGGCCGATAAACAATGTTGTTACTTACAGTTGTGGTATCGTGTGAAAATAGAAGGTACGCTCAGTAATTGCATTTGCCATGGTAGGGTATTGCTATCCTGTTAGACTAACCTTCCTTTTTATGATGATGATATTTAGGTTTTACATAGCAATCTTAGGTTTAGGTTTGTTCTTGAATACCATATTTGGTTTGGGTCCTACCACCCTGCCAATCTCATCATCATTAGTTGCTTCTTGAAAAAAAATATAGGTACTCTGACGCTCACTGTCACAGGTACTAGCCTCCCCAGTGGCAGTAACAACTCATCTATCCTTTCTGCACTATAGCCTCTCTCTCCAAATTTGGCCTTCAGGGCCTCTCTTTCATTATTATACCCTTGCTCTGATGGATTGAACCAAGTGTTCAGTAGTCCATTCAAAAACTGGGTGGGTATTCAAAAAATTCAACAAAATTCAGTATGTGTCTACACTCCCAGCAGACGAGGGAAAGAGGGGATCCCACAAACCTCCGGTAGACACCCACAAATTGCCACAGCGTGAGCTATATTTGCAAGATGTGCCCCATAGCTACGCCCATCCCTTTGTAGGAAAATTCCATTTTTTCAAACCGTAAAATCAATCCAGGGTAACCAACAGGTGCGGTGTCCCATCCTGTAGTAGACTTGTGTATGAGTATAAATCCATCAGGAACTGCTTACTCCCGTAACACATTGGTATTAGGGTTTGGCCATAGATTTTATGAATCTTGGGTAAGCCCTGTATAATAGGAATGATAGGATTTGAAACTTTTAGGTACATATAGTTCCTGTGAGATACTCTCAGACATAATGGATGACGACTCATCGTTCCTAAGGTCCATCAAGGCTCTCCTTTGGTTAAAATTTAAATTATTCCTTCACTCTCACTCTGTACTGTCAAAAGAAAATGTGTCAATCATTTTTCCAGACTCTAACAGCATCCACCACACCATGTAGGGGGAGGAACATACATTACTGTTACTCCAAATCTGAATGCATAATTAGCATTTACTATTCACTCCAAATCTAGCTTAAGCTGTACATTTCTTATAAACATTTTTGTATCTATAGTATCCACAAACATCACCACACATCGTGGGAATGAAGATAAGTTCACTTTAGTGAGTCGTGTCCTCCTCACATTTTCTTCAGGGTGGGGCCCTGATGTTCCTCTCCACGGAACCTTTCTTTTGTGCCTGCCCCCTGCTCAGACTCCTCCCCGTCCTTGTTTTTTTTTTTTGTGGGGGGGGGAAAGGGGGTATTCACACTCAGGAGAGGAGGAGTTCACATTGCACTGGTGGATACCATTAGAAGAAGTTTTTCGGTCTCACCATCAAATGGTGGGGTACTAGAACCTTCCACCCACAGGGAATAACATTCACATTAACATTTTCCAAATCTTTAGACAATGTTTTTTCAGACTGTACTGAATGTTCTTTTACATAGCCACCCTCTATTATGCACCAGCATCCCTTGAACCAAAAGTTCAGGGCCTTGAGGGTCCCCCCTGGACAGTACGTGAATAACTGTTCTACCAGTAGAACATCATCTAATAATCTCTTTATGTAGGAAAGAATCGGGACCTTAAAAAGAACGATAAGGGAACACGTTTATCACATTAGGATAGGCACCAAATCGAATGCCCTGGCCAAGCACCACCAGGAACTGGTCTCAGGGTGGGGATTTAATTAATCAGACCCTAGAATGTGAAACCGGATTATTATTAGTGTGGAGAGGCGATGTATCCCTGACTCAATGATAAGGTACATATTAAACCATTTTTAAAGAGGGAGACTTCCTAGACCGAAATAAGTATGTTTGAATTTCTCCTAGCTAGAATCATTAAATTGATTGAGCTGGTATGAGTTCATGATGAATTGTCTGTTTATACATGTTTTAAATTATTGTTTTTGTTTGTATGAGAGGTGACTGTGTTTATATATGCACATATATTTATGTTTTTATGGAGCATGACTATTTGATGCTTTTAAATAACTGTTTAGAATGCTAATTATGAAAGCTTTACTGGTGTCGACTGAATAAACCTGTTTTTACCAAGAATTACTGTTCAACATTTTGAGTTACCATTATTATTTTTTCCGCACGCTGTTTCTGAGCTCTGTCGGCTGGCTGTGCTTTGTTGTGTTATTCATTTTCGTTTTATGCAAATTCTTTGACCAAATTACCCATGATGGGGAACAAAGCCTAAAGGAGCTGCTGGTAGGTGCTTCCAGGGGGAGGGGGGTATACATCATCAAGGGTCCTGGGACATAAAGCAGTAAACTGAGTAGGTACTGAAGTGGGTATCCAGTACTATGGTAGTCTTAAGCAGCAATTACATTGAGTCAGCTTTGTATCAGCTGTAGCACAGTAGCACATCTGAGTAGACTTGTCATGGATAGGAGAGAAATGTGCAACAAACTCCATCTGCTTTAGTGGACAGACTATTAGAGGTATTTAATGGAGACAAAGTGAGACAACACATACTCAGGTGAGTACAACGGGATTTATTTTTGCAGAACTGTCCTTAAGATGGTAAAGAATAGAAAGAAGACAAAGGAATGGACAAACAGGCAGACCAGAACCTGAAAATTGTGAAAATTATGTGAGAATATAAGTTGTTAGACTTCAAAATGTTAATTGATATTTTGATGAAAAGTATTCTGTCAGTAGTTGTGAGTATCTGAAGTCATTTCTGTCAGACTGTAATGATACATGTAGTCATGCTGACTCAAGTATGATAGATAATTTAATTAAACATGGCATGGAGTTACTAATCCATCCATGTTTGACATTGGATTTACATTTTTATGGAACTTGCAGGTGGATAGAAGGGGGCAGCATGCCAATTCCATGAAGGCAATGTGGCCGGACAGACAGTATTCAGGTAGGCTCAATGTCACAAAAGTAAGGCTGTTCCTTTCATGTACTTCAGTTTTAACCACAGTAAATGCATATTTGATCTGTATAGGTTAAAACCTGATTGCTTTGCATATGAGCTTGCCTAGAACCCTTGCATTTTTGCATGGGGACTTCACTTCCCTACACCTTCTAACTTTTGGGGATGCATTTCTTACAACCCTAATACTTATATATACTAACTTTGAGATTGCTGTATCTCAGAAGGGGGGAGTACAGTGAGACACCACAGTTTTGGAGTTAGTATGTATCCCTCCTAATCACAGTTAAAGTTCCACATCCCTCTACTGGCAAAACAAAAAAAAAAAGAATATACTCTGGAGTGTAGCAAAGACCTATACTTGCTATTTGATAAAACATACACACATTTAAAGGAAGTCATTACATGACTGCTGTTTCATATCCCAGCTGCTCGAATAATTCCAGCAGTGCACATCCAGTCTCCCAAGTACCACTGACTTGCTAGGATCAATAGGCATCTCTTTTATAGTGTTAATTGTGCACCCTCCCCACTCATAACAGCTTACAGTTGAAGTAGACATCACTTTTGGTCCACCCTAACTATGTCTCTGGTCCACTGTTTCAAGGATGTAATATACGATCTACAGAATTTCAACAGACACTCTCAACACCAACTGCTTAATGCCTGTGAAATAGTTACCCATCTATATTTTATATATATATATATATATATATATATATATATATATATCGAGAGAGAGCGAGTGAGAGAGAGAGAGAGAGAGAGAGAGAGAGAGAGGCTGTTGTCATGTTGGAAGTATGATTTATGAGAAGTTTCAGGATTCCACACAAAGGTCTGAGGTTTGGTACTGAAGCTGACATTTTGAGATGAACCAAGACTGATCCAGAGCGACTGAATTAGTACTTAGCTAAGCAAGTGAAGCTGGGCAGACTGAAGGGACCATTTATGATGCCCATTTTAAGGGTACCACTGCAGAGGCTGCTTTAAAACAAGATGGGGGGGGGGTTAATTTAACAAATTATTTTTCATACCAGAGAAGGTTATTTAACAATTCCTTGATAAGAGATGACACAGCTGTAACATACATGTCTTTTCATGTGACCATTGAGGGACTGAAAGAACGTGGGAGAAGGGCAGTGATGAAGGAGGAAAACTGTTTGCCAGCTTTCTCCTTGCTGCTCATGAAGTTTTGTAGGCAGCACTATACTGACAGGTGTATTGTGCTCTGAGCAGTGTCTTCCACAATGTATGGTATGCCACTCACTTTCCTCTACAGGGAGACTGCCAAGAAGGTGAGGGAACAGTGAGACAGCCCTACTTAAATGACTTCCTCTTGGTGAGCCCTAGGTAATCAACAGTGTGTATGAAGAAGCTTGTAGAATTTTAACAAGTACATTCTGAGTCTCAGTTCCATCTAGTCCACAGATCCACATACTCTGTCACAGTAAACCTCACTGAAACCACTGAAAAGTCCTTGAGCACCCCCCCCCCCACCCCCACAAGATCAGAAAAAGCACTTTGGCCCTCCCTAATCAATACAGGCATATGACGCACTTTATTAGGCATATGCACATATTTAAAATGACTAACATTTCATTTAGTTTGAATACATATACAAATAATACTACACAGATAATAATTTAATTACAAAGCATTTTCAGATGTCTGTCGTACACTTGCATGTGTTGTTTTAACAATCAACATGTTGAAAGCAAATAAACTTATATTGTTTGGGACTGTGGTTGTGCAGTAGTGTTTTTTCACTTTCCTAATTATTGTGTGCCCATGGAGTGGTGTATGCAAATAAGGAGTATGGGACCATATCCTAGTTGCATCTCTGCATTTTTTTCTTTTGTATCATTTTTTTCAGAAAAATCACTGTAATGTAGCTTATAATATGATGACTCAAATTAATGTATGTACATTTCGTCAGAGTCTCTCTTGTGAGTTATTTCGTAAGTTCTCCTCTAGCCAAAAAAAAGACAAAGGGCTTTAGCACCTGTTTGCCAATATGAGGAATGAAGGCCAGTATTGTAGCTATGGTTGCACACTTCCCAATAATCACTACAAAAATTATGAGAAATTGAAATTTAGCCAATTAATCCAAATCTGGGAGTAGGGAGAGCCAAAACCTTTCCCAGCAGTCAGTGGTCATGGCAACAACCCATTACAGAATTCATGTACTCATTCACTCTCACATAGCCTATACCCTTAAGTACAATATGGATGAATGTCAACAAACCTACAGGACATCTTTCCAACGTGAACAGGAATCATTTTATTTTGACAACAGTTGTAGAGCAAGAATTTCTTGATTCATTATTTCTTAAGAGCTTCTCACAGTTAATTCCCAAGCCAAGTAGGAATAAGACGATAGTTGACGTAACCATTATAAACTGTGAAAGAATTACTAAAACAATGACTGTGATCTAATAAATAAGCATCTAAAGGACATTTCACTATGGGCAACTAATACTTGTCTGAATTTTCATAAACCAAAAACTCAACTTTTTTCAGGAATCATATTTTTAGAGAACAATTAATTTTAGATGACACTATGTTATTAGAGGTTAATGAATACAGAGATCTAGTACTAACTATATTAAATAACCTATCCCTTGTAAAACGCAATAACAACTTTAGAAGTTAAGCCCTAAGACAAATGGGACCTTAGATGAGGAAAGGATATCTCCCTAAGAGATAAACCAAATATGGCTATGTTGTATAAAACATACACACGACTGATATTATAGTACAAATCCCTTTCTGCAGTTATTCTAGTATCCAACTTTAAACTTGAATCCATCCAATGTCAATTTTCTAAACTAGTTCCATCTATGAGTGATGTACTTTACAAAGAGAGCTCTATCAGATTCAATCTATACACATTTCATTACATACACTTTAATGGGAAAGTAATCTTGGATTACTCAGCATTTAGTGATGAAACAACTTAGAATCTGAATAAAAATCTAAGTTCAATACTGTCCATTAGGTTTAAGTATAATAACTTAAATTTTAATATGAATTTGAATAAAACAGCTAAATGAAACAATTTAATTGCTCAAAATATTCCTAGAATCTGTAATAAATTACTGGGAAAAATAAGAAATTCAGCCATGCTGGGAACTCTTAAAGCTACTTTGGACACTTGGATGGGTTATGAAACCTTCAAACCTTAGGTCATGGATTTGGTGTTGTTTGATGACCTTAGGGCCTAAACATTGGTTTCCAAACTTATGAACAAAAGACCATGTGGATACACAGAAGGTATGCGGACTCTGCAGGGAAGGGACCCTAACCAAGACCTTAATTTGTGAATAAAATACTGTGACACAACAATAATAACCTCTGTGCTGCCCACATTCAGGTCAAATAAGTTTTATTTATTTTACAAACACATCTAATGGTGTTGCTGCCCCATGATCATTGTTTTCTTTGAAGCCCAGAAAACCCATTTCATTTTTTCATTACTTCTGCTAGAGGTTGTAAAAGCAATGGAATTTTTTTCTATCACAACTAAAATTTTGTATGTTACTTCCCCATGATCATGCTTGGCAATAATCAGTACCAAAATAACAAAATGTTTATTTTTACCACCATTATTTCCATGCACTCTGTCACTGAATGAAAAAGCTAAGTGGTATAAATACTGACTCATATGTGGTCAAACAGATAAATTGTAAACTAGAACCCATAAAGGGCAAATTGCAGGTATTTCATCAGAAAGTATACAAGTGACCAGTTATGTCCTTCAGGGCTCGGTGCTGGGACATCTCCTTTTTGTTACTTCTTAGATCTCCAAGCAGACAAGCAAAACCTTTGTCTAACAGAGTTTGTCAATGATGCAAACTGGTAGTTGTTAAGTCACTCTGTGACACCCAAACCCTCCACAATGAACTTGCCCTAGTAACCTTTTGGGGTACTAAAATGGGGTCAAACTAAATGCTAAAAGGTACAGTATCCTCACTTTTTGTAGACAACCCATCCTCTCGCTGTACTGTCTTGACAATATAACATCTATAAAACAAAAATGTAGTAAAAAACCTGGATACTTGGGCTCATCACTCCTTCTCTTTTGATTATCATGTAACAACAAATTGGTCCTCCTTTAGGTACGTAGAAATTATGCCAAAAGGCAAAGAGTAGTGATTTCAACTGTTTATTAACCTCATTTTATATCAACAAATTGAATCTATAAAGTATGATAAAATCACCAACAGTCTATTAAGAATATGTCAGATTCACATCTTGTTCAATTCATGTCACAATTTGCTAAGTATACTCTATTTAATATGAACAGCAAAGGCTTCCATGTTGCTGACAAATTAAATTGAATATATTATATAAGATAAAAATGACCTTTTCAATTATAGAAAAATATTCCACTTGAAATAATAAATCAAAATTAAATAATTTAGTCCAAGAAATTTAAAGACAGAATGACTAGAAAAATAAATATGAACAAAGACTGGGCATAGGTTCTCATAAAAAAATTATAACTGACTTTATAATGTATTAATGGTGGAACTTGTGCCAGAAACATAATAAGATCTGTTACCATCAATGCCACAATAATATACAATCCAAATGAAATTGCTAATGAATTTAGTAAGTGTTGATCACATTCTAATCACCTTCCTAGTTTTCCTAGATCTCTCAATAATACTCAGATTGATTTGTGGAGAGATCAAATGTCCTATAGTTTCAGCAGAGATTATTAATAAATCTCTTGCTCACGTTGGTTTAATGGTATCCATGTGGGTAAATAATATTCCAACAATCTTAATTTCCAAAATTGAAATCATTCTAAGTCCCATCCTACACATGATTTTTAAAGAGTTGTTAAGGAAATGTTAGGTTCCAGAATTATAGAAAAAAATCCTCTATCATGCATATTTCTAAAAAAGTAAAGACATAAAAAGCTATACAGCTATCAGTTTGACATCCCTGCAATGCAAATGCTATGAAAAATGTCTCATCTGCCCTCTAAATAATCTAAATTTATTTATTTATTTCCAGTTTGATGACTGGGGAGGTCAACTGGGCTCAGGGAGCCCATTTTCAGTGGAGGCCCGGGGAGATAAGCTCCACATTACATAGTTTAGATACAAAATGTTTGCTTTACATCATTAGTTACAGATACAATTGTGGAAAAGAAAACCCTTTACAATTTCGCTTCATGCAAGAGAAACAGGCATAAGATCGCAGATACATAGTACAATTTAGTTATTTACAATATTTACATTTGTGATAGGCTAGCTTGAAGACAGAGGTAATCAGGTGTCAAAATGGTAGAAGTGTTTATTAGGTAAGGGGGGAGGGTGCAGTTGCATTTCCTGTTAGAATAAAGATAGGAATGTAGCTGAGTTTTAAAGGTTTCAAAGTTTTTGCATGTTCTTAGAGAAGAAGGAAGAGAATTCCATTTTTTCGCTAAGGAGAATGATAGCAGAAGCTGACCTGCAGGGTGGTTGGGTTTGTGGACAGAGATTAAGTTTTGGTGAGTAGATCTGAGAGTTCTGTGAGGGGTATAAGGTTGAAGAATGTTCGTTAGTGCAGGGTACTTAGAAGGATGGAATAGTCTGTGGGCTGTGGTGATTTGGAGATAGTCTAGGTTGTTGGAGGGTTCAAGCCAGTTTAACAAATGTAGGGAAATACAATGGTGGGAGGTGAATTTGGCTTTGGTTGCAAATTTGGAAATTTTATTGTAGCAGATTTCCAGTTTGGAGGAAAGGTAGGCAGATAAATTTGTTATAAGAGGAGCCCCATACAGTAGCGAGGGGAGTAGATAGGTATTGGCTAGAGTTAGTCTGGTGGAAGGTGTGAGGAAGTGGATGTTTCTGTATAGCAGGCCAAGTTTTATATGAGTTTTCTTGATGTTTTGCTGGATGTGAGTATCACATTTTAGTTGTTCATCGATGGTAACTCCTAGAAGTTTGGCAAAGGGAACGACCTCTATAGGAGAGTTGTTTTGGCTAATGATTTGGAATGAGTTTTTATCAATAGGGGATGCTTTAGAGGGGGAGAATAGAAGTATTTTGGATTTGTTTGCATTTAGAGAGAGGTGATTTTGGAGCATCCGATTTTCAGTTGTGGAGAAAGCTGATTGTGTCACTGTTTGGATCTCAGGAAGGTTAGAGGTGCAGCAGATTAAAGTAGAATCGTCTGCATATTGCACATTTTGGTGTTGGGTAAGGATTTGTGAAAGTCGTTAATAAAGATGTTGAATAGCATTGGACTTAGTATGGATCCTTGAGGTACCCCAGTGGGGGTAGGAAGGAAGGTAGAGGTGTTTTTCCCCATTTTACAGCTTGAGACCTGTCAGAAAGGTAGCTGGAGAACCAAGATAAGGTATTGTGGGAGAGATGAAGATTAGAAAGATGGTTTACTAGGTGGGTATGGGAGATGGTATCGAATGCTTTGGATAGATCCAGTAGAACTGTAGATACTATTTTTCCAGAGTCACGGACAAGGTTTACTGTGTGTAAGAAGGAGAGAAGTGCAGTGATGGTACTATGGCCAGGTCGGAAGCTATGTTGGGTAGGAGTGATTAGTTGATGATTGGCTAGGAAAGGCATAAGCTGAAGGTTGATGCATTTTTCTAGGAGTTTAGAGAGTGGGGAGAGGATAGCTATGGGGCTGAAGTTTAATATGTTATTGTTTTTGTCACCTTTATGGAGAGGTAGAATAAAGGTGGCATGCCATAATTTGGACACATAGGATTCCAGCATGGACCTATTAATCAAGATGCTAATGGGGAGAGCGATGCCATCAGCAGCTATTTTTAGGAAGGAGGATGGGATGTTGTCAGGGGCATTGGAGCATGGTTTTAGTTTAGAGAGTAATTTTTTTATGTGGGAGGTTGAGATGGGTTTGATCTCAAATTTCGGAGGAGGAATAGTAGGGGGTGAGGAAGATTGGAAAGGTTGAGGGGGTGGGTTATTGTTTGGGAAGGTCTTGGTCAGTTCTGCTATAGAGTTTGTGAGGAAGGAATTGAATAAGGAGGCTATTTCAATAACAGTCAAAACTATTTGGATACAGAGGGACATTACAAAGATGGCTAAGAGCAGCAAGTGGTAAAAGCTCTGTGACAAACTTTTCTCTGACATAAAATCTAATCAAAAAATAAAATTTGGATATACTTGTTAGCTAATTTTATTCATTAATAGTCAGAGACAAGATTTATAGCATCATGCTCTTCAAAAGCTGTAATTTTTTTTGTCAGAATTTCAACTGCTTGGTTAAGAGAAAAGAGACTTCAACATAAGCCACTCAAGAAATGGTACTCAGGATTCTTGTATTAAAAAAGACATCCGGTCAATAATATCTAGTATACAGGATGTATTACTTAAAACAGACAAAATGGATGCCAAAATAGAAAGTTTCAAAGAAGAGACCAGAAAAAAGATGGAACATTTAGAAATTCTTATGAAACAACAAAATACACAAATCAGCAATATGGAAGAAGCTTTAAATGATCATGAAGGGAGAATAACTGAATGCAAGTCTCAGTCTGAATTTCTTTTAGCAAAATAACTGGGTCATAGATAAAGTTGATGATTTAGAAAATAGACTGAGACGAAATAACATTAGAATGTATGGTGTAACTGAAAAGTATGAGGAAGACAATATAATAAACTTCTTCACAACATGACTACATGAAACATTAAATCTACCTGGAACTTTATCTTTTGGAATTGAAAGGACACATAGATCCCTGAAAGTACCTTCAAAGAAGGTAAACTTGCCACCATGCTCAGTTATACTTAAGTTTATGTCTAGCTTAAAAAAAGATCAAATATTAAAACCATCATCCCCAACCCACCTGTTAAAATAGGTGACCATGTAGTCAGATTTGACAATGATTATTCTGATAAAGTAATTGGCAAAAGAAAATCCTGTTTACCTCTGATCAAGGTACTTAAAATAACAATATTAAAGCCACAGGTGTTTCCTACAAAGATCAAATATCTTTCCGAAGGAACTGACACACTAAAGGAGGCATCCACTTTTGTTAAAACACTAAAATCCTTAATAATACTGAAGAAATGGAGTGGAACAGGATATCCCTCAAGAGACAGAGTCAGCTGAATTCCTAGAAAACTGCTTCTGTAATTAAAAAGCTTAAAAACAAGTGACTTTTATTGTCTGATTGCAGGACTTCTATTTTCTGAAACAATAGATTTACCCTTTAAGTAAAAGGTTTGTACTGGACTTTAAGCTTCAAAACATATGTACATATGTGTTTATATCTTAGGCTAAAAAATGTTTCATGATGAGGAATATGAAAGATTAGTTTTAATGTTTTATTATATTTACAATGAAAGACTTAATATATTTCATTTTATTAAATGTTAAATACCTCCTGTAAGAGAATGTCATTAAATTATATGCAATAGAATATAAACTTTAAGACTATATAAGTTACAAATTTTATTTCTTTTAACTTTGCTTAGTATGTGCATTGCTGAGTTGAGTGAATGTTAGCTCTAAGTAATATGCTAATTTAAATTATTAAGGTGTTGGTGACCTTGCTTTCTTTGTTCCTGTTGACACATTCCTTTCACAGGCCATTTATGAAGCAAGCAACAATTAAAAAACTTGAGAACTAAAGAATATTCTAGTTGTGTCAGAATGCTGGATTCTTGCTTGCTTTGCTTCCCTCCTTGAGTTGTTCTGAAGAAAATCTAGGCCAAAGTTCATCACTGATGTCTGTGAAAAAAGGAACTTTTTTCTTTCTTTTTTTTTCAAGTATATATGCCAGCAATTTACTCAAAATAACATATATATTTTTTTCATTTCCTAGAAGAATTGGTAAAACAAAAGCTATAATAATGTTTTATATTGAGCTGTTGCTGACATAATTTTCTTACATTTTGCTGAATGTTAATAACGTATGTTGTAGTGTTATTAACTCTGTACTTATTAATGGAAAGAAGTAAAGTTAGATGTTTGTTACTGATTAGAACAGTTTAAATAATTAAAATGAATGAGAAACTTACGCAGGATTAGCAACTGCTGTGTGCTGTGACCTGACATTTTCACATGCTGTAATCAGTTTCTGTCAGGATATGAAGCTTAGAGCAGAACAGTAGCTCACAATAGCTAAAAACGCATACAAATTAAACAAACAAGAATTATTTTATATATATATATATATATATATATATATATATATATATATATATATATATATATATATATATATAGCCAAGATTGCTTGTAATACTAGAATTAATAAGAAGACTAAACATCATATGAATAATATGAAAATGTACAAGGAATGAAATATCCAATATGTGAGATTAATAAAAGAGCAGAAGCAGTATGTTAAGAAATATATACACATACTATTAGGAAATCATATAAAATATTTGAAAATAATCTGGAAGCTGAAATTTGAAGCTTGGTCATGAGAACTTTGAAACTTTTTACATATTGTATGTTATTAGATTTACTAAGACAATCTGAAATAACTCATTTCATAAGTCACAGCTGAAATTTGAGTGTTATACTGCTGAATCTGTACATCCATTTTGATAGAAAGAGAACTCAATTTTTCAATAATTTTGAACCCAGGAAGGGAGAATGAGATTTGAATTAAGCACACTGCAACTTTTGAATACAATATAGGCTGCAAATATTATTTGACTACACAGAAACAGCAAGACATTCTTTTTGACCTCAGTAATGTACATAATTTTATGAATGAGTTTAATAAGCTACATGATTTTTAAATGTTTTGATATTTGTCATGTTAAGACTGTTACACAGTTTTGTGAAATAGACACTTGTTCTTTAAAAATTAATTCAGAGCCTTTATTAGATCTATAAAATATGTCTGTGTCTTTTAGCATGATAAATATATATGTGCATCGATTTCCTTTTTGTGTAATAGTTTAGTATGATATGATTACCTGTATCCTGTAAGTTTACAGATATCTTTATCTCTTCAGGTTCAACTCTGTTCTATTTATTTATTTATTTAGAGATTTAGTTATAATAATGCTGGATGAGTGAATAGTTTAGAAATATTTAATGGATAAGTTACACCACTATTACATAAATAGGTATATAGTAAACTATTTGTTGTATTATTTAACATTTGTGATTAATAGATGAGGATTATTAAACTTTTATGTAGTAATTGGGGAATAGTTTAAAATGGCAAAATATATAACTACATTAATAGTGTCTTATTATATTTGACTTATATAAAATATTATATTAATTATTTGTAATTGGATAGTTTCTAGATTAATTTTTATGCATCAGTAGATAGAGAGGTAGTAGATTAGTTTGTCTATTCAATAGGCAAAATAGAGACTTTGGTATGCAATGTAGGTTGTATTTCATTAGCAATATATACAGTTATAGTTGTAGACTTGTCTTTGTTTTTATTATTTATGGGATTTAGTAGTTTAGTTTGTAGAAAGGAAAAGTTCAAAAACATGGAATGTGAAGATTGTGTTGGTGGAATACATTGGAGTCTTATATATAATTAAATTAATATACTGGATAAATGTGTCATATTATCTTTTAAAATAATTTTTAAATACACAGCATAGATAGTTTCAGTCTATTATCTATTAATGTAAATACATTAAATAATGGCAACAGGAGGAAATCATTAATGAGGTGTCTAAAATTAAACAGAGGAGACATTATATTCTTGAAAGAGACTCACTTGATAAAGATATGCAATGTTTAAATAACATAGGTTACAAAATGTTATCATTTGTTGTTTGAACAAAAACAGGAAAGGAACTGCTATACTTTGGAAACAATCTATTGTAATGCCTAAGGTCATTGAATCCATTAATGATCCCAAAGGAATGCATATATTTGTAATAATTAAATATAATGTCAAACTCTATATACTAGCTAATTTTTACTGGAGTCTTAGAATAGGTGGAAGAGGGCTAAAGATCATTTAAACTTACTGCAAAGTCATTGGAAGGGTAGTTTAATTTTAGCAAGATCAGCAGAAAGCTAAAATACTGGCTTCAGCTAAAGCAGTAAACATATGGGTTAGTAATAATAATTTAGTTGATTTAATAGTAAAAGTAGAAAATAAGTAATTGTTCTTCACTCATTATTCTTATGTGAATGAGACACAAACTAGAACTGATAGGATTTATGTCCTTATTGATTTACTTAATAAAGCACATTTTTTAAAACTAGTTTGTTTGTCCTTTATCTTATCATAATGCACTAAGTATTAATATAATAAAGGATATAAGGAAATTTCAGATTTTTATATAATCCGAGTATATATAATTGAAATTAAAATAATTTAAGAGTTACCTTAAGGAACAACTCGAGAATTTTTTTTATCTTTGAATGATAATGTGAAGGTAGTAAAGTCATACTATTGAACTCCCTAAAATGCATATTAAAGATAGAATAGGAAGATGGGCTAGTAATAAAATGAAAGAGTAAGATAAAGAGTTGTGAGAAATACAAGACGAAATACACAAAGCAAGGTTTGAACAACAAACAGAGAAATTTGATAATACTGAAGTCATTAAAAATAATGACTAAATATCAAACAATTTTAATGCATAAAGTGGAGATAGCTTTGGAAAAAATAAAATTCCACAGTTATGTGATGACTTCCAAAAATGTACATAGATTAGTTAATAGAAGTAAGATGTTAAGCAAAAAGGCACAAATGAATAATATCCAAAATCCTCACACTGATAAGCTTACTTCAGACATAGATAAACTGCTTAATATTTTTTAAAAAATTCCACGATCTTAATAAAGATAAAAATATTAATCTTAATGATTACAAAATCGACAAGTATTTAAAGAGAAATGTTGCTAGTAAACTTAATGACTAACAAATATCTTTGTTGAATAAACCCATTACCCTAATAGAAGTTAAAGAAGCTTTAAAAAAAGGAGAAATGGTAAAACTCCAGAATTAGATGGTTTAAGCATGGAATATTATAGCTTGCTATCATTAAATGTTTTGTACGTTCATAGGACAATACTAGGCTAGTGGCCTGGAAGCCCTTATAAGCCTAGCCAAGAATTTCAGAATGACTGAGAAATATTTTCAGGATAATTGAGAAGGACAAAATAATTCTCCCTGATGGAAATTTTATGTACTCTCACCCGCAGTTAAACAAGGAAAGAACAATAAGTTAGTTTCCTCATAGAGACCTATTTTCTTATTAAATCTAGACTATAAAATATTTACTGCCATCTTCGTTACAAGATTAAGCGATAAAGTAGATAAATGAATTGATAAAGATAAAACAGTATTTATAGTCAGTAAATTAACATATGATTATATAAAATGGGTAGTTACTATCTCAGATTTAGCAAAAGGAATGAACAAGAAATTGGACATAATTAGTTTAGATCTTGAGAGAGCTTTTGATTCTGTAGACTGGAACTATTTCTTTAAAACTTTAAAAGAGTTTGCATTTCCAGAACAATTTATTGAAATATTAAAAAAACTTTTTAGAAACTCCAAAGCATATGTTAAAAATGGATGTTAGATTTCTTAAAGATTCACTTTAAACAAAGACACAAAGCAAGGGTGCCCCTTGTCCCCTATACTATTTCCATTAGTTATCAAACCCTTAGCTAAAAGTATAAGTAGCAATGAAAAAATTGATGGATTCTCAATTAACAAGGATTGTCAATCTAAAATGCAGCTTTTTGCAGATGATATTTAACTAACTATAGGAGATTTACATTATTCAATCAAAGAGATAGATGAGGAAATTGAAATGTTTCAAGAAGTATAGCTGCTGAAATTTAATAATAAAACTGAAACTTGAGTGTTAAATCAATTGCTAGATAGTAAGCTGAAAGATAAATATCAATATAATTGGGAAAGAAAATATCTAAAATATTTAGGAATAAAACTATTTGTATACGTATCCGCATGGATTTATATGTAACAGGTCTGTAATATTGAGGCTTTTCACTTAAAAGTAGTTGTTAGACATAAAGTAAAAAATGTATAGTAGAATAAGCCTGAAAATACAGACAGGTATTATTATTATTATTATTATTATAGGTTAGTACTAAGCTAACTGCCCTTGCGGGCCATTGTAAGCCTAGCCAATTATCCCTTGTGAGACTCAAACCCTGCACTTTGTGTTTGTAAGGCAAACACCTTAACCATTAGGCCACACTTCCACCATTTTATGCATACAGTGTCAGAAAAAAGGCAGTTCAGTAGAAGGGAAAATATAACTTTTCTGATTATGCATGAGACATGCAAAAATAACAGCTCTGAAGGAAAAGTTACAGAATGTTGCTTTTTCAAGGGAAAGCTATATGTACTTGCAATGGAATGCTAGATAAGAAATACATGGTTAAGAACCATTAGGAACCTGCTAGACAAGGCCTAAAAATCAAGGTTTAAGGGGTGGATCCAGCTACCAGAGGAAAGTTACTTAATAAAAGTAATATAATATGTATGTTTAGGATAGACCTCTCAATTAGTGTCTGGTTCAAGACTTAGGATATTGTTAACTCGTTACAGCCAAGTGCATCTCCAGGGATTTCTGCAGTTAACTCCTTCTGACACCTATAGGTGTCAAATATTGCTTGTTCATGCTTGCATTAATAATTCCAAAACTGTGCTACATATAATAGGTATTAGAAGATTTCATCTTGAAATGTATGTGATGGCAAACAAAATTGCATTGATATTTGACCTCTAGCTAATGTAGCTAAAGAGTATTGAATATTATTTGTATACTGATTATTTGTATTGTAATAATTTTTCTATTTCTCTAAATATCTAAACATTCAGATAAAGCATAGCTTAATATGAAACTTCACAGCTGTATGTGTCTTGCTTGAATAGTTGCTGAGATATCATAAGCTGTTTATATAACATTACAAAATTAATATTCACTGCCTTTATTCTGGCTTATAAAATCTAGTTTAAAGCACCAAACTGAATGAGTGCCACTAATGTAAAGAGTAATTTATCCTGCATAGTTTGCCATTGACAGTTTTCTAGTAACACTTACAGTTCAAATATACATATTTCTGGAACCGTAAGGTGATCACTTCATTTTTTTAAAGACTGAAGCCATACCCACTGGGAGTTAAAGGTACACAGTCAAAAGAGAAGTACTCTAGGGAATGACTTAAATACTTTTGTGCTTTCAGTTATCTGACAACACATTATGTTGCCTCATATACCATCTGCACATGTTGCTGTGACATTTATATCTGCTGCTATTATTCTATTATTTTCTGCTGCTCACTACAATAAACTACTATTATTATGCAATAAAGTGCAACTGAACTCCAATTTCTTTCAAGATCCACCTTTACAAACTTGGTTGAGTTCTATGACTTAGTTTCCTTAGCTTTTGATATAGGATTAAATGCTAGAGTCATCTAGTTGGACCTTGCCAAATATCCTGTTACACCATGCAATTATAATTTCTTTAAAGAATAAAAATGTTACTCTTTATCTGATCAACTGTACCTCTGTTAGCAGGTTATATCCAATTTGTAACAACACAAAGGATTCACTCAAACTATCTGCCAATATTGGGTGGAGTTCTCCAGGGCTCTGTTGTGGACCCTTATTTGTTTAATCTTGTGTTCTAAATGCCCTGTTTTGGAAGCATGTTGCATCAGTAAATATACAGGTGACTGCAAGATCAGCTTCTTGGTGGTCACTAAGGATGACTGTGATCTAATAAGTAAATATCTAAAGGACATTTATTTATGGGTAACTAATACTCGTCTGAATTTTAGTAAACCAAAAAGTCAAGTAACTTTTTGGGGAATCATATTTCAAGAGAGCAGTTAATTTTAGATGACTCTGAGTATAAAGATCTAGTAGCAACTATATTAAATAACTATCTCTTGCAAAACACGATAACAACTTTAGAAGTTAAGCCCTAAGGCAGATGGGACCATTGATGTGAAAAGGCTATCTCCCTAAGAGATAAACCAAATATGGCTATGTTGTATAAATCATACTCAAGATCGATATTCGAGTACAAAAGCCCCTTCTGCAATTATTCTAGTATCCAACTTGAAAAACTTGAATCCATCCAATGTCCATTTACTAAACTAATTCCATCTATTAGTGATCTGATTTACAAAGAGAGCTACATCAGATTCAGCCTATACATACATATTTACAGACACCTTAATGGGAAAGAAATCTCTGATTATGAAGCATTTATGATGAAATAACTCTGGCAGTTTTGAACTTAGATTTGTATTCAAATTATCTTAGGTATAATAACTTGAATTTTAGTAAGAATTTGAATAAAACAACTAGATGAAATAATTTCATTGCCCAAAATTTTCCTAGAATCTGGAATACACTACTAGGAGAAATAAGAAATTCAGTCACTGTGAGAACTCTTAAAGCTAGTTTGGACACTTTGATGGGTTATGAAGCCTTCAGTCTTTAGTTCATGGATTCAAGGTTACTTGATGGCCTAAGCACCTAAACACTGGTTTCCAAAATTTTTGAACAAAAGACCATGTGGATACACTGAAGGTATGCAGACTCTGCAAAGGAAGGACCCCAACCAAAACCTTAATCTGAGAATAAAATCTTGTGACACAACAGTAATTACTGCTGTTCTTCCCACATTCAGGTCAACTCAGTTTTATTTATTTTTCTAGCACATCTAATGGTGCTTGTGAAAGTAAGAAAAATGACATTTTAATCAAGAGCAAACTATATGTTGCTGTCCCATGATTATTTCTTAACTTCTGACGCACATAAAACTATTATCACTTTTTCTTTGCTCCTGATAGAGGTTGTGTAAAGGCAATGGAATATTTCTATCAAAACTAAAATTCTATTTATATTACTTCCCCACAATCATGTTTGGCAATAATTGGTACCAAAATAAAATGTTATTTTTCCCAGCATTCTTTTCATGCACTCTGTCACTGAATACAAAAGCTAAATGGTATAAATATGGACTTATGGTCAGATGGATAGCACACTGACTGACAGATATAAACCATGCAGTGCAGGTTGCAGGTGCTTCATCAGGAAGTATGAAAGTGACCATTTATGTCCCTCAGAGCTCAGTGCTGGGACCTCTCCTTTTTGGTATTTACTTCTCTTCAAGCAGACATGCAAGACCTCTGGCTACCAAAGTATGTTGATTTAAATTGGTAGTTGTTAAGTCACTCTATGATACCGAAGTCCTCCAGAATGAACTTGCCTGAGTAACCTCCTGGGGTAGTACAAATGGGCTCAAACTAAATGCTAAAAAGTATAGTATCCACAATTTTGGTTGACAAACCATCCTCTCATTATACTGTTTTGAAAACATGCCTCTACAAAACAAAAATGGAGTTAGAAACCGAGGTGCTTGGGTTGATAGCTCCTTATCTTTTGATTATCATGTAAGAACAGTTGTCTTGAAATCATTTTATTTAATCCAGCTAATTGCCAAAGGAGTATCATTAAGGTCTAAATAGGTAATCACTCCCTTTTACTCAGTATTGATCAGGCCAGATATCAAGTACAACAACCCCTGGAAATGTATTTCATTAAACATATCAAGCAGTTAGAGAGAACCCCAAAGTTTCCCAGCAAAAAGGTCACAGGCCTAAACTTTTGAGCTACCAAAAAAAAAGCTTTATGTTCTATCCCTTAATTCAGTGTGTTATACACTTTTGAGGGAGAATCTAGGTCTCTCTTACTGTGCCATTGGAGACTTTTGCCCTGGACTTCAAATTTCCCCTCAAGTCTGACATCTACACCAGTACTACAACCATGGACTTATGTCTTCATCAACAGATAAATAACACATGATGCAGGGATTTGTTTATAACCCATCACCTCCCAAACTGCTGGGATAAATGTTCCCTGCATGTTAAGCAATGTGATTCACTATCTTCCTTTAAACATAAACTAGTTGACTAGATAGATACCCACAAATTTAATCCTGGATTGACCCCTGTATACCTCCTGGAAAATGGAAGCACTGTCTGAGGGAGGGTACTGGCAATACAAGAATGGTCATGATACTCCGTGGCCTTGGAATATCTATGAATCTATAACCACTAATGCCCCATTACAGCTCCACTGCAAACCAACCTATGATTGTCCTTCAATTTGCAAACAAGTAAAAATAAAACATTCATAAAAGTGAGTGAAAAATTCTGAAACAGGTATGCATATAAGAAACACAAATAAAGCAAAACAATCCAAGTTTACAAACCTCCACTGATCCCAGTAAAGGAAACACCATAATGCTTCCGTAAAAATGCAGTTATTCTGGTAAGCTACAGAAATGAAAGACATAAATGGGGAAAAAGACTTTGATAGCCTTCACAGGCCTGCGGCACTACCCACAACTTAATGCGATAAATCATCTACACAACTAAATAATTCAGACTTGTTGACTGACTGAATGGTTTAGCTCCAGGAATAAAATTATCTATAATTCTGGATGGACAATGAATACATTTAGGACATTTGCATGCAGTACTGTGGGAGTAAAACACTGAAAAAATAATGAAAATAAGTAACCTAGATTTTGTCCGAAGTGCAGGGCAGCGAAACATCAAGAATTCAGCAGTGTATTTCTGCACTGTGAAGATTTGTTAGTCCCCCCTCTTTATTTTTATCACTAGTCTTTTCATACACCCTGTCTCTGAAGACTGCTAAGCCATCTTTTTAGCACATTTATTAGACATGCAGCTCAGCCTACTATAGCACACAGAATTTATTCTCATGTGTCAGCTAGCCGTACAATCAGGTCTTTTATAATATCCGTTAATTATGGACATGTGGGCTCCAAACCTTTATGACATGCAGTCATTTGTGGGTTTTAATTATAAGTAGAAAATATTTACTATGGAAGCAGTGGAGCAAATGCATAAGTATACATATTTAAGAGGCACAATGTTAATTACTTTTCCTTCTGGACATTTTTTCATTAAGAATACAGTGGAAAAGAAAAAGGAAACTGTCCTAGTTGGCAAATTTAGTTCTTTTTATTGAATGTTTTAACAACCAAAAAAAAAAAAAAACAATTCTAATAGTCTAACAATGCACATAAGTTAAAAATTAATTATCACGTAGTGATAACAAAGATAAAGTTGATTTACATGAAAAAGAACATTTACAATGTTATTCCATATTCACATTGTTGATAATGCAATAAAAACACAATTTTATTTCACAAAAAGGCTGAAAATTGTGCTTTGTCAAGAGGCACTACAAGAGAAAGTTTTTTTTTTCCAAATAGATAATATATAACAGATATTGAATAAATAGACATATATGCATTGTAATTCGCAAAGTTCTGGCAAGACCACAGGCAAAAATGCCCACAGATTCACTTAGAACCACTGCATCTCAAGGCAGTGAAACTAAACATAAAAAAGGCAAGACTTTAGCATCTGAAACATCAACTTAGTTTTTGGTTAAACTTTAAAAGACATCAAATGCTTTTTGCCATCAATGACAATCAAAAACGCTTTTGCCATCAATGACATTTATAAGAAAAAGATTTTTAGAAGGAAACTGCACCAAACCCTATAAGATGGAGTCTTCTTTTCCCTTATTCAGAAGCTGCCAGGTTTTATTCTGTTTCCCTTTAACACTGGTCCATCATCTGATGTGAATACAACTTTTTCAAAGATATGTGATGTTCAAATTGATTTTTTTTGTACCCAACTCCCAGTGGCCATCAAACTTTTTCCTCAGCTGCCGAACTGTCCCATGTATTCTCATTGCGAGGGAAAGTATTACAACCCATTTGTTTCTGCCACAGGTGAGGGGTAACAGGGAGAATGATGTCATACTGGTCAGGGAATCTGTTTATTTATTTATTTATTTTTTTGCTTAAGTCCTAGCTGGCTGCCATTGCAAATGCCTAGTATAATTCTCAGAGTTTCACATGCAGTGGGCATTAGCAGGGGAGTGTCAGTCATTTATCCAAATAAAGTAACCCCTCAGAAGGCCATACTTCATTCAAGCACTTCCCTGTGGTTTCCAGTCTCTACCAAGTGGCTGTTGTATGGAAAGAAGATCCCATATCTGTGTCCCCTCATCACCTACCCTTAGACAGGTAGGTAGACATTGCCTTATCTGTCACCTCCTTTTCCCACACCAGTACTAAGGCTACTAAGTGAACACGGGTTACCTGCATTATACCAAGGGCTTTTACCATGGGCACTGCAGCATATGTGTGTGTGTGTGTGTGTGTGTGTGTGTGTGTGTGTGTGTGTGTGTGTGTGTGTGTGTGTGTGTGTGTATGACTGGTAAATTCTATAATGTATTACACAAGATCAACACTGTGGTGGTGGTGTTGCAGTAGCATTGTCGCCTCACAATAAGACGTTGTCCTGTTCAATTCTCAGCTAGAGCATCTTCTGTGTGGAGATATGCATGAATGGGCGTACCTTCATTGAAGGTTGCGCGTCAGGGCCGGCAACTCAGCATGTAAAAATCTACTGCCAATCATTAGCGGACCGGAGTTCCGCTGTGACGACACCTATCTGGGAAAAGCCGAAAGACACAACATTACACAAGATCAACAGTCAGGTATTTTGGCTTGTAAAGAAATGCAATATCCTTACATAAAACACTTTGGGGAAAGTTACGGTCTATGTACATATGATCCACTTTGTTACTGCTGTCTCTTGTAAGCCTGTGTGTATGCAACATCCAAACGTGTAGTTTAAAATCAGGATGACATCTGTATTTAAACCACATTCTTAGCGGAGGGTTCAAGAAGCAGATGCCCTGTGTGATTTCCAGGGTAACAAAAATGCTGTTAGCATTCTTAATTTTATGATTTGACTATGGAGCAGCTTCTATATATAGCAAAACTTCTTTAATTTGTCTACTCTTCCATGGCCACTATGTAACAGCACTGATATAAAGAACCTCTTGGACTCTGTAGATGACAGACTTTAACAAGTATAAAAGGAAAGCCACCTGAGGGAACTTTTTATCACACTTTTGTGCTGAAAGTCTACTGGTTTTCTCGATATCACGTTTGGGTCATTTTTTTCTTCTTTTTTGGTGGGCCATATCTGAAGAAGATTGCTGTATTTAATTTTGTAATATTGACTATCGCTGTCTGCATGAAATGGTTATTCATGTTGGTTACCTAACACATAACAAAGAAACAAAAACCTGACGTCCTGGCTACAACACCTTAACTAAAGTGTTGTTTATTTTCATGGTATGAATTAAGTAAACTATATAAAAATTATATGATATTTTTAAAGAATGATGTCATTAATTCAAGAAAAGAAGCAAAGACATAGGAATGAAATGTTGCCCCTGGAAATTATGTTAAGAATATATTACAATATATCCATTTATATGGTAAGCACGCAATAGAAAAGAACTGTTATTCTAATGTCATGTGAGCAGGACAAAACTGCATATTACATGGTTTAATGTTTTCCTTCCGTACAGATGTCATTAGAAGCCATATTATGGGAAAGCAGATAACAATGCTGGAAATCTTGTTCTGAGAAATCTACCATTTGTAGTCACTTTAACATAGTTCTGACTTTTTAAATATGTCTTGTACTGATTGGGAAAAATCTAATGTACCAAAAAGTAAAAAAAGGGATTCCTGTAAACAAAAGAAAAATGGGTTAGCCTCTTTATTACTGAGGACATTTTCAGGATCTGGATAATAAAAATCCAGAAAAGTGATGGGGATTGGCACGCAAACTTATTCATTTAACCCAACTCTTGGAAACCCTACTAAAATAATAAATGAGCTATGAGGATAGAGTGTACCCCTCAGGAGCCGTACATGGGGCTCTGACACTCTCTCCAAGGAACCTATTAATTATTATTTCCTGATGGTGGCCATTAGTGAAAGTAAAGTTTGCTTTTCTGCTTTCTCTTCCATGTGTCTTACTTCACTGTCCCTCATAATTCTGTCCTATGATCCAATAAGACAACAAAAACTCAAGAAAAAACAATAACAATGCAATGGCAAAGGTGTGTTTGTGGACACTTTCACTCACTTTGTGTTTTTTGTTTTTTTTTTTTTTTTTTTTTTTTTTTTAGTGATTGCAACTCAATAAATTGCAGTAGTTTTTTGAAATTATCAGATAATCTTTTAAAGCAAACTATAGTCTATGTTTGTCCTTTTAAAATATGTGCTATTAAACAGCATTTTCTTGTTAAAAATGTAAGTCAGTTAATGCTATACATGCTAAATGATGAGCAGGCTTACTTTAACTAGTATTTATTCTCACTGTACTAGTTATTATCTTATTAGCCCCACCCTCAGAATGAGTTTGGATTAAAAAAATGTGGCATAACCTGACTCGATATTGTACCTAATGTCATGAGTATGTACACCTTTCAACCTTGCCAAGTGAGCACAAGACAAGAAAACTATGCAAAGTGTTAAAATAGGAAATTACATGAAACAATATGGCAACTGTTATGTTTGCTTTAACACTGCATGACTGGTATGTATGACTCGGGTGCGTATTAAAAAGCAAAAAAGCCGTCAACCCCATTGGCATATTCAGATACAGGCTTGGCTATAAGCCAAGGAACTTAAGTTGAATAGAGCACCTGTTGCATCTGGATTGTGTGTGTGGTAGTGACGAGGCTCAGTCTACTCAACTATTGCTGGGGGTGGGGGGTGGAATGAATGACAGCATGAGTCTGAGTATGCTGTCTGGAGGTCAAGCCCTGCTGGAGAGCAGGTCTTTCATCAAGGTACAGCCTACAATGTGGGGAGCAAGGCCAACTGATTATATCAAACATGGAGTCACTATCATACATCTCTGAGCTCATTTACATGCACAGGGCAACCTAGGGCTAAAATGGCAAAAAAAAAAAGATTTCCATTATGGAGATGACAGTTCCCAGTCCTGCTTGACTCAACTCTTAACCTTCAAGAATAAATAGATCAATGGGCTTTAACCTATGGTAAACAAATGAGTCCAGAGAGCAGCCATGAGGACAACGTTAAATGTTCAGCATGGAGATCAGAGAAAAAAAGTAATTAAGAAAGCTAGCACAGGGCTGAAGTGCAAGCTATGACCCAGATGACCCAATTAACAACTTAACACTGAGGAAGTTGGGCAAGGGAGGATGAGACTGAACAGATGTTCTGGTTCATTCATCCTAGGACAAGGAAGATGCTTTGGTCCTCTATGAAGATGACAACCACTGGACAAAAAGGTAGACAGCATGCAGCAATATAAACCTGGACATGTGCTTGGCTCTGCCAAAACATGTTTGCATGGCAGGCTTCATGAGGCATGGGTGGGTGTGGGCATGCCCAAAGAGAAAGTGTAGCAGGCCATCAGAGGAGCTAATAGGAGAGGCATTAGGGTAGAAAACAGAAAATACCTCTCATCGATGGCTGGATGATGGATCCACAACACATTGCTTTTGTTCTGGTAATGCAGAACAAATAGGCAACAGTTGCAATGGAGAAACGAATGTCAGACATGGTGGAAGGGAGAAAAGGGCACATGAAAAATCACAAAAGGTAGTCATAAAAAATGAAACTCTATAGTACAAAAAGTAAAAATATGAAAAGTGACACAAATGTGCCTGCAGCTTCACATCTTTGCATGGTTTTCACAGTGGTTTCATGCAATGCTGTTATTCATTTTGCATGAAAGCACCATAGACCACATCAAGTAGTTAAGTGGGCGGCCTTGCCACTTGAGCAATAATTAAAAATGGAATCATATTTATTAAAGTACTAAAGATGGACTAGAATAAATAATTCCAAGCAGTGCTGAAGATGAAACTTCTGTAAAGAAAACCATTTACAAGTTCAGTGCAGTTCTTCTTTTTAACATTTAATATGACCACAGCAATGAAATATGACATTTGTGATACAGAGCTACCCTTAGGGATATTCTAGACTGGAGACTTTACAAAGATGTCACTTTGCCAGCAATATGCCTTCTGATTAAAGCTGCAGTATACCACAGGAAAAAGAAAAGAAAACTTAAATAACATAAACTGTCAGAATAAAACATAAAAGAATTTAGCACTTAATGTAAACCAGTATCTGTATACACATTGTCTTGCAAGGAGACAAAGTTCATGCTGCTCTAAGAATATATATTTATATATTTATATTTATTAAGCTTTTTTATTTTAAACATCATGTAATATTTCCCTTCAAAAATGAAGGGGATAATTGAGGAAATGGGTCTGCAGATTACCTGTTATTGCTTTAAGAGCTTCTGTTATATGTGTGTGCGCAAACCAGACTCAAATTTCAACATCTTCAGCAGTTTTTACTATTTTTCTTTAAATACATAAGTAACATCCGCAGTTCTACTGCAACTTGATTGTTGACTTAATAAAGCATTATCCTAAAGTCATTATTGCCAAGGAGGTCTGAGAATGACATTTTAGCGGACAATCATTTGAAAATGTTATTGCAGAAGAGGCCTTGGTAAACATTTCAGGAAAATGAAATATTCCACAGATGTTCCCATCGATGAGGTCTTGGAAAACATTACTTTGGAGACCATAGTACATTGCAGCTTTAATAATGTTCATGCATCACTGAACAGGTCCATTAAATATTACTTTACATTAAGATAAATACTGACTACTCAAGGGTGGTCTGAAGTGGTTCCTATTAGTGTGTGGAGGTGTATGAGTTTAACTAACCCTTCTGTTTCCACTGCTCAGAGGGATCACTGCCAGTGGAGACTAGAACAGCTGACATGGAAGAAACACTGACTTCACTAGCTGGAACTTATAACAGTCAGTGATTCCTACAGGGGAATCAGCACCTAAAACCACATAGTTCCCATTCTTAAAGCTTATATATATATATATATATATATATATATATATATATATATATATATATATAGATATATATATATGAAATGGGCTCAGAAAACCAGATTGTATAATTGGTTAATACGGGGGGGGGGGAGGGGGTAAAATAGATTCAAATGACACCTAAAATATATTTCCACTCAGAAAAAAAATGAATATTTAACAAAAAGGAAAATCAAGCTGTTTCATAAGTGCAAGCAAGTGCATGTGCTGGAATGTGCAGCGCACAGATAATGCCACACACCTAGGCTTGCAAGTCACTCACCCATTACATTTTTACTGCCTAAGACCCTGGATGTGTGCATAAGGCTTTGTATTGATATCTCTTTAGCTCTTACCACGTCATGATTATACAGATAGATTGAGAGAAAGACAGATAGATGCACAAATAGATTACTAGATAGATAGATAGATAGATAGATAGATAGATAGATAGATACACAGATAGATGCAAGAAAAGGAATCATATTGAACAATGAAGGAAAAAAATATGGATTTGGAGTCGTGCAAACATTTCCTTGTTATATTTTTAGAAAAATGCTGCTGTTTTGTTTACCCATTTCTGGCATTGATTTTCAGTCTAGCAATTAATTTCTTCCCAACTTCTGCTCTCTAACACAACACCCCAAATATATACCATGACAAATTACCCTTTCCTCTTTGCTTTCACATTTGAGACTTTGATGAGTATGGGAAGTTCTATTTATTCAGTGGATGAGGAAGCACCAAGTGCGACTTGAACATCTATAAAACTGAATGTCACACACTGTCAGTGTCTGTATTGTATCTGTCACTCTCATGTGTTGATCTTAACTTTATGACTGGCAGCTTTGTTACTTACAGTTTAGTTGTACTGATTTTCATTTGCATCATTAGAATAAACCCTGTCACCCCTTTCAGTTGTTTTGGAAGTGAGATAAAAACTAGAAAAGTTGCTATATCAGCATAACCAAATTCCTATGCTGAGATGTAATAGCAGCTTATGTACATAGGAGAAGGCCATCATGGGGTAAAAGCAGACAGAGAATTAACAGAAACAAATGCCCCCTATACATATGCTATCATTCTTAGTTACCTTGTACTGTTAGGATATACTGCTAGTATTACTGATAAATGGCCTCTGTTTGAAGCCTTATTTTTCTAATAAGCAATTGTTTCAATGTCTGGAGAAGTGCTTTAAGTAATTTAAATGCTGCCATTCCCCTTAGAGGTTTCATTTAATCTGATTCCATCTTTTTCTGTGTTCTTTTCTGCTTCAATGGGTTGTCTCTAGCCTGTTCCTCATAAGAGATCACCTTCAGTACTTTGTCAGTTCAGTAGATTCACTATCCCAACCTTCCACCTTGCCCAAACTGTCAAACAAAATGATCAAATAAGAGGCTAGTGCTATGGCAAATATATAAGCATGTCTTGTTACCCCATATTTAGTTCCCAAACTTCCTCACATGTATGAATACTCCATCTTACATCTCATTTCACAGCAGGATGGAAATGGCAAACATTCAGACTCTGCGATCTGGTTTTATCAACTGCAAAAGCAAAAACCAAATACTGAGAACAAGTAAATTCACTGGAACCAATTCTTGCTTGCATGCATTACTCTACAGGTCTGGCATTAAATTTCTAGACAAAAAAATCCAGATCCACTATCACATTTCTGAAAAAAATACCAGATCCACTTGTAAGATTTTCATTTTGACTGCCACATGGTATTTCAGCCAATTCTACAAATTCAAACTCTAAAACTTAATGAAAATGTAACTTTAATGTGTAACTTCTGCCCAGCTCTGCTTTGACCATCATGCCCCACTGTACTCGGTCAACAAATGATTAATTAACTAGGAGGATTATGAGTGCACGGCAGGTAATAGAGCAGACAAAATTGATGTAGTGCAACATTATGGAGCACATCAAGGTACCAAAAGGCATGTGAAGTTTTAGGCAACACAAGGGAAGTGACTGTCACCTTTATAAGCATGAGTTGCGAAGGTCAATCAAAGGAAAACAGTGCAGGCATAGACAGATGAGTGTGTTTTTGTCTTGACTTCCTTGGCTACTGAACACTCATTTTTCAAAAGCAAGGTACATCTTACATGACCATGTCAGATACTTCATATCCCACCACAGTTATCATATATATTTTTGTGTCTAATGGCATAGCAAGCACTTGATTATATCAGTATAAATGAGGGTGGTAGTTGAAACAACCTAAATATTCTAAGTTAATATTACTACTGCATTCATCATTTAACTTAGAAAAATTCTTCTCAAAGGTGTTGAAGGGTAATTGACATGATAAGATGGGAAAGTTGGGGGAATGGGGTGATTACGTTTCCTAGCTAATTCCAGAGTCGCTTAAATTCACTGCCATAACTGACAATTATATTTAGTAACACTCCCCAGTTATGTACTCCACACTGACAGTTACAACAGGTTAATAAGCAGAATTTCACTAACAGCATGGACATGAAACAGATTCTAAGAGAGAAAAGAAATGCGTATTAATACAACTCTGATGGAAAGCAACTCAACACAACCAGATGTTTCTCTTCAATTAATAATCTCTGTTTGCATACTTAAACGTTTTGATCTCCTAAGTTTGCATTCATTATTTAACACAGGGTGATAAAACGAGCTTGCAAATGCAATGTTTTCAATAAGACCTTAGGCATATGTAAATAAAATGTATCTTGTACTCTAATTCACTCCACAAATTTAATATTTCCATTCCAGCAGGTTTATTTTAGCTTGTATTTCCCAGGAAATCGTTTTTCCATTTTCTGGTTTGTTTTATTTTTGTTTTCTTACTGGGGCAAAATAAATCAATTTTCTGTGGTGTTCATTAATATTTTGGGGCTAAACATACTAAAACATCACACCAAATGAACATTTCCACAAATGATTGTTTTTACCTGTTGAAGCATGTCATATATTATGCAGTTATTTGACACTAGCCTTTATAAGGTGCCCTGATTTTTTTTTTGGCAGTGTTGGTTTTGTTAAATACGTACATCAAACGTTTCCCCACCTGACAGCAAGCCACATAATAAAAAAATCAGGGAAAAACACAGAAAATAAATAGGAATTTAAAGCAGTCACTACACCCTGAGAGCAAGCAGCTTATGAGAAAAGCCAAAGCAACTCATCGTGAAGTGGTTTCAGAACCCAAATAAGTCTTCATGTCAAAGAAAAACTTATTTCACAGCCAGTCTTTTTAAGCAATGTTCTCTGCCCCATGCAGTATTTAATGTACACAGATTCAGCATCCTTCATTATCTTCAAAAGTCTCTTGATTTTAAGTGACTGGTTTATCCTCCTCATAAGTGCAAGAAGATGAATGAAGCCAAATTGTAAATGATTATGACAATTATTCCAGTCTTTTTTTAAGTGTAACACTTAATTGTCTGTATCAAGGCAACATCTGATTGGGCAATACTGTGTGAATCCTGTTCACATGTGTCATTAGTAACACGTAGCTTTGAAAAACTGAATCCAACCTTGAGACAATGTATTGCTTTGCTAGGCGCAGTTAAGTATAATTATCTCTGGTCAATGTCTGAGGGCTTGGCCGCTGTCTTATCATTATCGTTTATTTCATCCGCAGTCTCTACACTATACATTTCCTCAGAGCCCTCCTCACTATCGTTTTCTTCAGATTCAGTAAGCAGTTCTTCATCTTTGATTTCTGCCACATCCACTACTGTCCCTAAGTGTTCTTTTAATTTCCCATGATGCTTCACATGGTAGCGTTGGTTCTGAAAAAATTTGATGATGGTATGCTTGGGTAGATCTAGCTGAGCTGAAAGGGTATGGATAGCCTCCTGGTCTGGGTAGAGGCCTACATCATGGATGAAACTCTGAAGAATTCCTAAGGCTTCTAAAGAAATTTTGGTACGAGATCTTGGTTTCTTTGCACTACTGTCCTCAGGTTGTTGAGGTGGAGGAACAGATTCTTCTCTAAGTGGTGAGGTCTCCTTTACTGGTTGCGACTGTTGCCGGTGCAGGAGCTGCAAAGTGAAAAGAATAAATAAATAAATAAATAAATGTACTATATTAATGTTATGAAAATGGTGCCAAAAGTTAATAACAGATAAGGACTACAGTAGTAGCAAATACCTACAGAATCTGTTACACAACAATTTCAACTTTCACAATTTGACAGCAAAAAAAATATTTCAGAAAAAAAAATCTTTACATCTTAAACTGACACTGTCAGTATATATATATATATATATATATATATATATATATATATATATATATATATATATGGATCTCGTACTATTGCACAAAATCCTACCTAACCAAAACCAAAACAGCCGAACACACTTTAGCGAAAGTGCTTATCACCGAAAAAACACTTTCACTAAACTGTGCAAAAAAAAAAAAAAAACATATTACTCACATTTACGCAGCGGGGAAACTCCCCTGAACCCCACATGTGGGGGTCTGCACCCCTTACACCTCTCTTACTTTTATATTCTCACTCCGAGATCGCACTACAGCAGGGAAAAGGAAATATTCCCTTATCCCCACTGTACTACGATCTCAGCAACAGCCATTCCCCCACATTTTCCTTTTTTTAGCACACTTTCACAAAAGTGCTTTTTCGGTGAAAAGCACTTTTGCAAAGTGTGCTCGGCCGTTTCACTTTCTGTGAAACAGCCGTTCGATGAACAGTACGGATCAACGGATCCCATATATATATATATATATATATATATATATATATATATATATATTGCACTCTATAAATAAAATGTAAAACCAGAAAGTACAACTAGCCAAGGATGTTAGCCACTTAGACCTGTGATGAACCTTAAAGGGCTTTTTTATGTTTTAAATATAAAAGTGGAATTTGTTTACAGAGTACTGATTTTAATGTAATAAACAGTGGACATAAAGCCAAAACAGTGTAGTCCTTAAAAAAGAAAGTAAGTCATATAGTATTCTACATTGCAACTATTTAAATGCTGACATGCTCAAAAAGGAGTATTGATGTTTTAACTATAAATTATTTAGCACTGCATTTCTGTCAAAGTGGTAAGCAGATACAACTATAGTGCTGCAGGGTATTGTGTACACTGTTTGTGTGCATACCCAGCTCTTTTACTCTAGTTTGAGTACCCATTCTATTCACGTAGCTGCATTGTGCTATACTTCCGCTTTGTAGGCCTACAACATTTTTGCAGGGAGAGGTTGAATGTGCCTACATTGCTAAAATCAGTGAATGTACTTCTAAAGGCTGTACAGTGGCATTTACCTGCTTAATATCACCTGGTTTCCACATTGTAACACAGACACTACTCACAGCCAGAATATAATTTTTTTTTGTCCAAGGATTAGGTAAGCAATGTCATGCATCCTCTGCTTCAAATTTGCATATAGCACTGGTAATGCTGGCTGGGATGGTGTGCTGTCATACATCTGTCCTGTAATCCTGCTGCACTATTTTCCTTAAATCTCAATTGTTTTCTTAATGGCAGTAACATTATTTCTCTCTACTAGCATTATGTTATGCAACTGTTCATATTTCTCGCCATGTAATTTTACAGCTAGGGATGCTAAGTTATGGAAAGTGGTTTTATGGGTTGCACTCTTAATAGTATATTTATTAATATCATTTTATTTCTCTTTTCTATTTTAAGCCTCTGGGGTATGTCAAAACTAGACATACATATACTTAGTATACTGACCATTTTACTCGAATATTCAGAAAATAATAACAGAAATAACCAATGACCTACCAGATCTGTGTGAGTATTGCTACTAGTAACTGTGGACTTAGCCTTCCAATGCCTTCTGCCACACCCATGGAACTGACCTACAGCTCTTCCTGCCCCACCTGTGGAACTGACCCTCCACCTCCTCCTGCCCCAGCTATGGACCTTAGCCTTCCACCATCACCTGCCCCACCTGTGGAACTAGACCTCAATCTTCTTCTGCCTCACCTGTGGAATTGAACCTCCACCTTAATCTGTCTTACCTGTGGAACTGATCCACTGCCTTCAGCCGCCCCACTTGTGGAAATGATCCTCCACCTCCTCCTGCCCCACCTGTGGAGCTGATCCTCCACCTCTCCCTACCCCACCTGTGGAGCTGATCCTCCATCTCCTCCTGCCCCACCTGTGGAGATGGACCTTCACCTCCTCCTGCCTCCACTCACCACCACATTTTAAAATTAAATAAAACAATATTTATATGATACCATAAATACAACACAATGGGCAACATCATGAGTGATCAGTTTTAATGAAAATACAAAATCATCATTAGCATTTAAAAAATACAATTACTATTATAGACTAGCTGAAATACTATGGAAAGTCGTACGGAAACTGAAATTTTAACAATATAGCACAAAACGTACAGCAATAAATATTAGCTTACAAACCAAGCATAGAAAATATAGTGTACTAATAGCTGACTTCTGAAAATTAACTTGCTGTCATTGTTAAATTGGTGTATATTTTATATCTGGTAGGTGGCTTTCGTATTAATGATGTGAATTAATAGTCTGGGAGTTAAGATTTCATTCTGCTTTTCTGGTAAGCAGAAGACAGTTGCACAACATCAGACTTACTCCAACAATGCCTAAGTTTTATTAATCCTTTCGAAGACAGATTAACCCTTCCCTCCTAGATACCCTTACCAACTTGACTTTCTCCTTACAGGCACACATTTATTTAAAAAAAACTTGAGTCAAAACTGCTAAGGACAGTGATTACCCAAAAAGTTATGTGATGAAAATAATGTTTGCATGTTATTATATGTATTCAAACAAATCATGGAAAATATAAGCAAATCATCACAAAAATGGTTAAGCAGAGCTTGAATGCTAGGGCACCACTTCATTTACATTATTTTGCAAGCAATTCTGCAAATCGATACATGTGTGTGTGTGTGTGTGTGTGTGTGTGTGTGTGTGTGTGTGTGTGTGTGTGTGTGCGCGCGCGTGCATCAGCATGTATCTATACATATATATATATATATATGTGCGTGTGTGTGTCTCTAAGTATGTGTATGTGAGAGGGTACGCATATGTGTGTATGCACTGTATCTGTGTGTGTGTGTGTGTGTATGTGTGTGTGTGTGTGTGAGGATTTCCACATTGCATGTATGTGTCTGTGTTTGTGTGCGTGAGCGTGCTCATGGAAGCATGTATCTGTGTGTGTGTGCATGTGTGTGTGCGTGTGTGTGTGTGTGTGTGTGTGTGTGTGTGTGTGTGAGACAGGATTTGCATATGCGTGTGAGGGGGTGACAGGGTGTGCATATGTATGTGTGCATGTGTGTGGGTGTGTTTTTGTGTATGTAGAGAAGGTGGAGTTACAATTCTCCAATTAATATTACTGCAACTTGTTTTCTACTCATTCAAGAATATTTTATTTTATGCCTTCCAGCAGTATCTATAAATAGTGTGGTTAAACAACTTAGAAAACTGGTTTAGATGAAAGGTAGAGAAATGTTTAAGATCCATGTCACATGAGTCGACATTTGCATGGCAGTAATTTCCTTTTCTGGAAACTTTGAAACATGCACTACTTTGTGAAGCAAAAATATTTGTTGGCAAACAATTCAGCTTTGGTTAAAAGGGCAACAATACCTTTAAAAAGATAATCCCCTCTTCATAGAGAAAAAAAAAATCAAGAGATGGGGCTGGGCAAAAAGGCTTGTAATTTAATAAGGCTGTGTAATAAGCAGGTGACGAAAGTTTGAATCTCACTCCAGGTACTTACTGACTTTATGCCATTCAGCAATTCACTTAATCTATAATTTCACAAAACAAGCCAGTAATGAACCAGTACTCTGTGCTGAGAAGCTAAGATGAACCAAAATTACAATGCAACAAAAGCAGGGCTGCAGAAAATAACTTTACAAGAATTCATTTTTGGCCTGGGTCTACACATCTGTGCTATGGCGAACAGCTGCTGCATTTCAGACATATAACTATAAGCCAGAGCAGCCTCCTGGAAGTAAGCAGAATAATTATTTATTTATTCTATTCTATTTGTTTTATCCAGTTACCCTGATTCTGTGATTTTACATACATAACTGGCCTTTAGCAGAGTACCTACAAGACTGCACTTCTCTGTTTGTAAGGCTGATGTGATAAAACAGCAGAAAATATTTAAAATGTTAATGCCAGCTTTGAAAATCACAGAACAACTCATATTATTTTTGTTTCCCTTTATGTTGCAGCCAACAAGCACTATGTCCATCTTCAGTGTTGCATTTCAAAACGCCAGTCCTTATTTCTTTTGTAACACAATGCATTTCAAATAACTAGTGCATATAACTAATATTGCTTTATTCCTAAGAAGAAACTCTGGCATTGATGCTAAAGTGAGATTTGGCACATAAACACACTTACAAGCGACTATAGGTAAGACATGGTTTATGTATAATGAGAGATATTCACTCTTGATGTGCTCAAAGGTCTTGAGTTGACAAACAGGCATGGAAACAATCCATCTAGAGAAATGCTGGATGATTTCCAGTCAAATATAATGATTTTTTAAACTAGGATCAGCCAGCAGTGAAACGTTTAATTTGAAGGAGACAAAGGGACGCCGACAGCATCTTCAAGCAATCAAAAAACCAAAGAGGAGGAAGATGACAAAACATAAAGAAAGCCAACTTAACCCACAAAAGGCTGGAACATCAGTGTGTAAGAGTTTAAAAAACCTGCAATCTTGTGTGTTAATACAGCATGTGGCTTAATATTACCACCATGGTACAATGTTAAATCAGCTTTATTAAAGCTACACACCCACACATGTGTGCAGTGTGCACCCGCACTCTCAAACTTACCCATGCACATACACAAACACACACAAACATGCTCATAAACACACAAGCACATGCACAAACATATACACACAAACACGCATTTACATACTCCCACAAACACACATGCATAAATGCATACACACATGCAAACACACATAAACAGGCATACACACACAGACAAATATGGCAGACATCAACAGTAGTAACAACATGAATGAATAAAGTTGACTACGTTTTAAATGAGCATTTATTTATTTCTTTGTTTTTTCAACTGGCAAGCCATGGAGTAAACATATATAGTCCTACCACACCAACAATCATGCATTCATATTTGATAACATAAGTGAACTATTATATAATTTTTAACAAAATCAGTCTTTGGAATTATGATATTTATTTAACATCACATACTCACTCAGTATGGAATATCATGCTATTGTGATTCACTAGTTAATATCACTGCCTGTTAACATCTGGGTTATGTTCCTAACACTGTACATGTAGTGTGTCAACTTCCTTCCTAGGCACAACATTTTCTAGAGGTCCCCAAAGATATGCCTTTTATGGTACTTAGCTTTTCTAATTACCTATAGGTAGTTCATAGGTAGTTACCAGCCTTGCAGTCCAGAAGACCATTGAGGAGCCTAGCAATAATTCCCAGTTGCCCACAAGCACTGTCTGGTTAAGTGACTTGCTCACAGTCAAACAGTAGTCAAACAAAGGTTGCAGGAACCAAACCCTGTAAAAGAGGAACTACAGCTCATAGTCTTACCCCTCTGCTCCAACTGAATTAAATATCTTTACTCCATGGGATTGTACTGATTACCGAAGGATACACAGTTATGCTGTTCTGACTAGCCAGAACACATACACACACACCGGTTGACTGCAGTGATATTAGAACTCCTACCTAATTGCATCAACTAGAGAACTCAGTACTTAATGCAAGTGCCACAGTTAATGAACTATATGTTGTGTCTTTCGGCTTTTCCCGGTTAGGGGTCGCCACAGCGGAACTCTTGAAAATAGGTACAAAGGCTCTTGAAATGTAGGTACAGACAGCCAAAAATCTGGACACCTAATTAGCATAAAATGTAAATCTTAATAAAACAAACTGCTCCCATATTTAGTAAGACTGCGATACTATTCAGAAACACAGGTTTAAAAACTGACAGTGAAAAACAAATAAGCATGTTATCAAAGACACAGTAAAACAATCTATAGGCTTTAATAAATGATATTTCAGAAATCTTCCTCACACAGCCATTTACTTTTCTTTCTGAAAAATGGAAATGTAACATGAATCATCTTTCTATAAATTATTGGTACTACAAGTATTCTGAGCATGTGATCTTGTTTCCTGTGTACTAGACAGCTTCAAAATTGTGCATTTGTGTGTGTGTATGTGTGGAAGGGGGGGGGGATTTAGAAAATAATATGGAGTTATAAATCAAACTTTAAAATAGGGATGTACCTCCAAAATAGGTGCATTACATAGAGAGGTAAATCATGCCTGCAAATAGGTATTTACCTTTAATGTATGTACTGTTAAAAGATCTGAAAGTATATCATTGTTTATATTTTCACTACTAACATATCTTAGCTCACTTGTACAATTTTCTTTCAACTCTTATTTGCATGCAGTCAGTAACAATAAAATCATGATGATATTTATAAATCCAAGAAAGCACAGAAGCCACTGCAAAACACATTAAGTTTAACATAAAGTATAAACAGGTAGTACTTTCATCTTTGTACAATAAAAAAGAGTTCTTCAGATAAAAAGCCACACAAGAACAAAGTATTTAAAATGCACTCTATGAAGTCACTTGACCAGTGGTTGTTTTCTTAAAGTTACAATGTGCCATTTGACTAATGTTATAAAAGAAACTAAAATTGCCAAATCCCAGAGCCATCTAAATAAAAAGCATCTAGATAAAAGCAATTTTTAACAGTCATTACTAAAACTGTCGATACACTTTTATAACTAAACACATTTCTTGTTGATAGGCTTTAAGTTTAAGCAAACAAGTAATAAAAGAAAGTTCATTCAGACCTGGGCTGCTTGCATCAAAACAAAGCTGCCACATTAACTCTTTCTTTTCCAGTAGCAACCCCCAAGATCCACCCATCCAGTGGTTCTATTCTACCTGTTCAGGCACTGTAAATTTAAATTCATGTTCCGGGCAAGACATAAGGTGCTTAGACAATGCATTAGTTTTGCTTTTGTTCAGCATTGCATATAAATGTTCATAAATTCTGTTTTCTAACATTTGTTCAGTCTTTCCAACATAGAAATGTTTGCAGCTTTGACATAGGACTAAATAAATTATCCATTTTTACATATACTTGCACTTACCCTTGACTTTAAGGTGTTCCCCCTTTACTTAAAGGTGTTGCCACAATAAATGTTTCTGCACTATGTGCAACTATCACATTTAAACGTGCCACAAGTGTGTCTCTGATTGTTTTCCTTGATGGTGTATTCATAAATGTTCTTAAAACAAAGTCCCTTTCTGTAAATAACTACAGGGCTGCTGCCAAGTTTTTCCTTGACATCTTTGTTTTTCATTAAAAATACTTCAGTTTTTATTCAAGACCCACTTAATGTAGTTGTGGTCTACAGAAAAAGTAGTGATAAAACTAACCTTGTATTTGGTTTCTCACCCATGTTCAAGAGATGGTATAAACCACCAGTTATAATGTCCCCTTGTGTCCTAAAATCTTGCTCATTAAGAATAAGGGTGTAGTAGTTGTTTCCCCTTTTCATCACCCCTTCATTCATAGAGCAGTCAATAAAATGTTCTAGATATCCCCTTTTTAAAAAACATTTCTTTTAAGTTGTTACACTCAACCAGAAAGTCAGAAAAAAACTGAGACCATGCATGCTGCTGTAATAAATTGGCCTTTTACTACTGCTTTTTTCTGTGCTACAGGATGTGAGCTAGAGTAGGGCAAAAAAGAATTAGACTAAGTTGTTTCCTATAAATTTTAGAAATGTTCCTGCTGTTATAATACTTAACCAATTTTACATCCAAGTAAGAAATTTCATAAACATCTATTTCATGAATAAACTTCAAAAATTCTAGGAACAGGGGAATATTAGTAATGTCATTGTTCCATGCAGTAAAGATATCATCCAGGTACCACATATAGAGGCACCATGATTCCTTATACATACTGCTCAGGAGAAACTTGTTTTAACATTCTATCATAACTACTCTGGCATATGGGAACCATACTCAATTCCCATAGCCACCCCTTTCTCCAGAAGACAAAACTGATTTTCAAAATAGATGTAAATATTTTGTAGTGCAATTCTAAAAGCCCAACCAGCAGTTTAATCCTATCTTGAGTTAAAGCACTCTTGTTGCAAAGAAACAACAGGACCTGACGGTGTGGGGAACTACAGTAAACAAATCTTTCACATCAGTGGTTAAAAACACAAGACCTTCATTGAACTCGATTGTTGCACTTGCTCAAGAAATCCCAAGAGTCCTTACACACATAGTGAACATTTTGCACTATGCATTTACAATAAAAATCCAAGTATTCTACCAAAGGGGGATTGATGGAACATCTAGCATCCACAATAGGATGCATTGGTGGATTTCCTTGTCTTTGTGAATTTTTGGTATCCCAAATATCATGGCTACCTTGGGGTCTTTCAAATACAAACAGTTGTATTCCTGAATAGTAATCTGTCCTTGTATCAACATGTCATATAATGCTGCATATATTTTGGCATACACAATATTTAGCTCATTTCTTGAAACTTGCCTATAAGTGTCTTCAAACAAAATGCTCTCAGGTTTCCTCTTTATCAAAGAAGTCTAAGACAAATGAAGTGCCATACAATAAAATTATATAGTAACTAAAATAAAAAAAAGTTGCATAGTAACTAAAATAAAGCAAATGTAAAAATAGCAAGTGATACAAACAGGAAACTACCTCCCAACTGACTTTTCACAGAATATTCAGATTTTTTACTTTTATTTTTGGTATGTTCGTCATAAAATTCTGGTATTCTGGCAACTCACTGCCAAATCTTTGAGGATTGAAGTCAGTAAATAATGACAGACATTTAAGGTTCAGACTTCTTGCCCTTCAGAAAATTCATGCTAAGGCAAAACCTGTTAGTCTATCAACGTTCTACATTTGTAACAGCAATATTTAAAAATTGTCCCTATTTTTGGGCCTCTGTCCCCCACTGTTTATGATTTTGTCCACATTTCTTGCTCTAAGAGATTGAAAGGTATGTTAAAGACTAGTGGCTTATACGCAAAGTGTGGACAAAGTTAGGAGATGTATTGCACAGATAAATGATGAAATTAATCACCTGCAGTTCTCTGCAACATAACTTTTCAAAGCACTTTCTTCAAAACAACAGTTTTCATAACAAAAAAGCAATCTTCAGGGAAAGAATAATCACTTTTAATTTTGTGTAGAGGAAAGTACTTCTTCTTTACTACGTGTGCTTTAATCATTACCTATTCCACATGTGTTTCTCTGGGGAGCAAAATTCATTTGCTGGGTTCACAGGTTAAGAAGGCTAATTTCAAAAAAGCAGCAATGTCTGTTCTTTTTTTTTTTTTTTTTAATAAAACCTCTTAATCAAATTAGGATTCAAAGCGTTAAGTTTGTTGAAGTGTCCACATATATTATTTTTGACAAATATTGTTTTGTGAAGTTTGATTTAATTTTTAATTCCAAATTTATTACACGCTACAAAAAGGGAGACTCAAGTTATACTGTACTGCAGGCTTTTCCCTTACTCTGTTGCATGGTAACATTAAAGCCAATTATATGATTGAGAAAGGGTCATAAAAATGAGTGTTTCAAAATGTTGTACCCCTATGATCCTATGAGGGCTGCTTTCAGAAGTTTTTTTATAGTTCCTAATTAAAATTATATAACAGATAAATCAAAATATAATCATGTCATGAGTGTAATATACAAATCTGAGGAATGATCTTAGGACAATGAAGAGAATTGGAGGGTGTTCGGATGTATTTACTAACTACTGCACAGTACAGACTGGATGTAGGCCTCTAACGGTGATACTTGTGACCCAGGTTTGAGATGAGATGTTAAAAGGGCTTGTCAACAACAGGGAAGAATGATCAGGTCAAACTAACAGATTTTTCTGTTTGGGGGGAGCAGAATGAGAAAATTGCTCACTGTTATGTCGTCTGGGAGAACTGAGAGAATTAACTGACTGGGGGAATGGCCAAAACATCACATTGTGTGATCATGTGATCAATGCCAGAACCAAACTAGTGGTGGAAAGCACTGCAAGGATCAGTTAAGAAACAATAACACCTTTTTATTCCATATTTTGAAATTAAATAACAGTACCTATATTTTGCATCAGAATGTTTGTTTTTCTTTGTTTTTCTCTTTCATGTTCCAGGTTCTATTATATCATGATAATTACAGTCAGTAGAAGAGGTCCACTGGTACCACCATTGGTAAAGTATATGTCACTGACATTTGGTCACTAAAAACATATAAGAATACATCATCCTGAAAAGAATACATTTTTATTTCAAGTTTGGCCTCTCATAAATGTTTTGCAAAATGAGTAATATATGCATATGTGTGTGTGTGTTGTGTGTGTGTTATACCTTACCTGATGTATACCCCATTTCTGGAACAAGCTGCCCTTACCTCTCAAGCAGAGGCCAGGGCTTCCCCAGCACCCCTTAAAACCAGCCTGGATGACTGGATGAATCCAGACAGGCTGAAGTAAAAGTGATTTATTACATTCCAAGTCACACCAAAAGCTTTTAAAATTGACGAAAAATCCAGATACAGTAAGCGCTTTTGTTTGGCTATGCCAACCTTCCTCTGACTATGGCATAGCCAAATGAAAGCGCTTACTGTATCTGGATTTTTTGTCACTTTTAAAAGCTTTTGGTGTGACTTGGAACGTAATAAATCACTTTTACTTCAGCCTGTCTGGATTCTTCTTGTTTTTTTGGTTTACAGTGCTCTTATTGCCTTGGATGACTCGATGGGTGATTGTAAGTTTTCACCTGGGATATGTGGAGAAAGTCTGCTAGTCTCACACCAACACAGGCTATAAGGCTTAGTAAGAACCAATGAACCTATGCACAAGGGTATGCCTATGTGTGTGTCTGTGTGTGTGCGTGCATGTGTGTGTGTGTGTGTGTGTGTGTGTGTGTGTGTGTGTGTGTGTGTGTGTGTGTGTGTGTGTGTGTGTGTGTGTGTGTGTGTGTGTGTGTGTGTGTGTGTGTGTGTGTGTGTGTGTGTGTGTGTGTGTGTGTGTGTGCGTGCACGTGTGTGTGTCTGTGTGTGTGTGTGTGTGTGTGTGTGTGTGTGTGTGTGTGTGTGTGTGTGTGTGTATGTCTGTGGGGGGGATGGGGAGCTGGCACATGTGTTTAAACAAGATGCAGAAGTATCGCAATTTGTCTCTTTTAGTAGAATTCACTAGAAAATGTCATTAGTTAGAATAAAACCGTGTACTGCACTGGAATAAAACATTAATGTAGAGTAAAGTTTTAGGGTAAAACATAAATTGTACTAACAGAGGGAAATAAAGTAATGGGTCTCAATTTGCCTGTGCTGAAATAGATTTTGAAGGCCACAATGAAAACCAGCTGGAAGCCATATGTAGATTATAATGGGACATGCCTGGAAGAGAGGAAGTACGACACTGAATGATTAACTTTAGCAAAGTATATAATGCACTATATCATTACAGAGAGATCTGGATTACTTATAAAAGAGCTAAGACTCTGTGCCCTTTCATGTATGGCTACTGAGATCTGGAAAACTGGAACAGGGTGGTCTCTCCTACTGTGATTTACAGGTAATCAGGCACATTTGTTTGCATTACATTTAAAGATAGATCAGTTGGATGAGTTAACTATGTTCAGTGTGACTTGTCTTCCCACTATAACTGACAAAAGTTATATATTTAGTAGACCAAAGATGCTAAAGTAAAACAGTATGAATAAAATGTTCCAATAGTTATACATTTGTACTGTATTTTCCTTTTTCTTTTTTTTTTGTCCAGCCATAATGTTTACTATATTTCTGACTGACATATTTATTTTATGCTGTCTACAATAAAAGTGGGCTAAATGGTCACTCAGTTATTACTGCCAGAAACCATCAATCAAAAATAGATTCAAGTGGGAAGCTGTAGTGTACACCTGCAGTCCTTGTGACACACATCAGTGTCAACCTCAAAAAGAAATTCCACTGCAAAATGTATAACATTAAATATAAATGCTGTTTTACATGAGACCAGAAATATATTTTGATGATGTCATGACAAATGTGGAAACCTTAGAATAATGCCCCAAATTTGAGAACAATGGTATCTTTTATTTTATGCACAGTATTTTACACCAGAATTCTGCAATGGTTATGGTAGATTATATAGTGGTTATGCCCAACTAATGGGGGAGCAAATGGACACATAGATGGGCAAGGTCTTGATGGCTGGGGAACAGACAGTCAAAAATAAAAGAGGCAAAAGGCTTTCTATCTGGGATGGACTGCATTAAACACTTTGAACATGTTTAGTGTAACTTAAAAAATGTTAGAAGCTTATGAAGGTGTAATGAAAGTGTTACTGAATAATTCTGAATAAATTAAATTGAAATACCCATGGTCAGTTGGGCTTTTCTGTATTTGTAGTATCATATACATAACTATATTTTTCTGTATTTGCAATATCTTATGCATAACTATACTTTTTCATACATGTAACAATTTACATGTATAAATTACCTGAGTTTGAAACATATTACTGACAGAATAAATAGGGGAAAAGAAAACAACTTAAGGTTCTTGCTTTTTACCTAATATTATCTGTTCAGTAGACTAGAAGGAATTCATAGCAAATGCTGAAACAGCATTCACCTTTATTACTTTCTAGATACAATGCTAATTGTTCTTTTTTTGATGAAGTGTGGGGCTTTACCACCAACAGAGTTTGTATTACCTACTATTAACTCAGGCCCTATGATACATTGATTTAAATGCAGATACATGCACTGAGTTCACAGACTTGGTCCAGGGCTAATTCTGATCTTCATTCACTATCTGTATGGGTTCTGTATGCAAATCCTATTTTCCCATGACTGTGGGTTTTCTTCTGACATTCCATATAAAATGTGTGAGAACATTTTCCCTTAACTGGGCTCTTATCTATTGAATATTGTTGATTTTCAATAAAGAAGTATTGATTTCTAAATGAATTATAAGTGCAGGATTACCTTGAAGTCTACAGTTCTTTTTTTTCCTGATTTTAAGGAGTCTTAGCCAATAACTTCATTGCTCACAAAGTATCACTTTTCTCCGTGATTTAAAATGTATTTTATATATAGACATAGATATAGATATAAATACACACACACACACACACACACACACACAAAACAGGATAAAGGGTGAGGGAGTCTGGTCCATTTTTTTCTATTTTTTTAATTTGGGAACATTTGAATGGGATGCAGTTATATGAATTCTCTTTTGAAGGCTTTACAAGCATTTATAAAAAAGCTGTGTGTGAGTGGTGGTTTTCCTCTTTTATTCTGAGGTAAGTTTCAATGTTTTTGTGTGTCAGGTCACTCTGGGGTACTACTTTAGTAGTGTAATGATGGTTGTCTTTGGAGGAGTTACTTTTGTAGTTATCCTTTTAGTAAGTATGGCTTTTTAGATTCCAGTCTGTTTTGCCACTAATGTCATTTTCTGATAAATCAGATATTTTGTTTTATTTATTATTATTATTAATTATTTATGTATGCATTCATTCAGTCATTTATCATTTATTGACTGGTTTAGTCAAACTAGGCTGATAGCCTCTTTTCAGGGGAGACCTAAGGTTGTATTTATACTACTAGGGGAAATTTGGCCAATGCCATCAGGGAATTTCTCCCTACTCTACTTGAAAAGTGTCATGCAGCCTATTACATCCACCTGAGCTACAACTAACTAAACTAGATGGGACCTCAGTTTAACATTTCATCCAAAGGATGACATACTCAGGAATACACTACCTCCCAATGCTGCACCACAGTATCAGTAATTGATCTACTTGATGTGGGAATAGAACCCACAGCCTTCTGCACCAAACACAAGTGTGCTACCTGTTGCGTCATTGATAGTAAATGTAAACTGTTATTTCTGAAATTTGACTTAAGTGTAGTGACACAGTGACAGCTGTTAGTGCTGCTGCGTCACAGCACTAGGTTCTACTGTTCACATCTCATGTGGGTTCCATCTGTGTGAATCTATAATTCTTTACTGCATTCACATGGATTTTCACTGAATGGTCACTCATCCTCCCAAATAACAAAAAAAAATCATAGGTGAATGAGCCAAAAAGGTCCACATAGGTGAGTGTGTGTGCGTGTGCGTGTTTGTGTTTGTGTGTGTGTGTGTGTGTGTGTGTGTGTGTGTGTGTGTGTGTGTGTGTGTGTGTGTGTGTGTGTGTGTGTGTGTGTGTGTGTGTGTGCATTCTGCAATGGCTTGGTACCCATCCTAGATTAGTTTCGTTATGCTACACCCACTGGGCAGAGCAGTCATACTTTGAAATATTATGTTACATAGGAAGATATGTTTGTGTTTGCACTTGTTTGTAAGTGTGTATGTATGTATACTAAATGACACTGTACATTATAAGATTATACTTTTTACTTGTAATAGTGAGGGATTCCCAGGTAATGACCAAGTATATACTTTAATCATAAGTGATATGAGGATATCATTGATTATTTGTTCAAGGAGGTCTGTGTATTAAAATCATAACAAACATAAGACAATAAGCACTGTATATTATAATCAGAAGAGATGAAAAGAGGGGCTCTGGTCAAATAACGTTATTCTCTACAATCATAACAGATGGAACAAGGGGCCATGGACAACAAAAGAAGGTCACCATTACTCTGTTGTGGTTAAGACATTGTGAAGGAGGACTCACCGGACAATCAGTACATCTCAGTGGCTGGAGGGATATGTCCTTGGGCACTGACTAATGTTTTCATACTGTCATGAGTGGGAGGTGCTGCCCTATACAGCAAACCTTTCATTTTAAGGGTTAGAAGATGGGCTTCTGTAGATCTAGGCAATAAGTGCATAAATATCTACACACACGGGGAGGCATCCTAGATGTAAATATTATTTCTACATCGGTTTGGTTGGAAGGATATATCTGTTTACTGTTTGTAAGCATTATATGGCCTGGAAGGATTAACATATTCCACATGAACAACAGAATGGAGTTCTTACCTATGACTGGCAGGTCTAGGTAGAGAATATAATAAAGCGTTTTTCTTCTTTCTTATGTTTCAGATGTGACTAATAATGTATGCATGCCATAGGCAGTTACTACCAAAAAGTGAGGCCTACTGCATTGGGCTTGCTGTGTTTTGCATGTGCTATATGTTCACCTTTCTCATTGGAAACATCTGTCATAGAGAGATAAGGGAATATTTCTTAATAGTGTTTCTTATGCCACCTGGTGATTCGTTTTAACTGTTTGAAAATTCAGAACAAATTGGTCAGCCCATATAGTCATCACAGCAAGGTGATCTTTTATCAGATTTTCTTTCCCTAAAACAAAATACTTTTAGAGTTTCTGCACAGTACTGACTTCATTGTCAGTCTTTTAAAAATACCAAAGATGCTCTGCTCCAGCATGAAAATTAAATATTTTCTGAGTTGAATAACATTAAAAAATGGAGGCCTATTAATGATAATCTCATTAAGTGCACCAAAATTAAATGAGATATGAATTGTTGGAATGACTTCACTGTGATTAGTCATCTTATCTTATTTTTAGAATACTTCTACATCTCTTAAGAAGTGTGGCCTAGATGCTTTAGGAATCAGGTTCACAGGTAGTTATTAAGCATGAAGTCTGAGGGACCACTGAGGAATATAGCCTAGTTTTTCCCAATTGCCCCGGTGCTCTGTCTGGTTCACTGATCTGCTCAAAGGCATACAGTAAGCAAATGGAGGCTGAGGGTATCAAACCCTAGTCCACAGGAGACAGATCATTAACAGCTCATGGTCTTAATTGTCTGGTCTAACTACATGATTTGTTCCAGTTATGCTGACAGTTTGTGACTGTAGTGGAATGTAATTTCTGACCAAGCCATCAACAGGTGGACTGCAGGGATGATCATATGACTTGCACATGGTCTTTTTATGGCTCCATTCAGCATTTCAGGGGTCACTAACAGAAATGAGGAAGAAATATGGGGATCCCAGATGAACTAAAAGGTTCTGGAGCCTCATGAAAAACATGTCAAATGAAAGTACTGTGAACCTTTTCCAGTTAGCATAAAACATATTTAACATTTATATTTGTATTATTTGATTCCAGTCTTATTGGAAAATTTAAATTATATTCAAATGAGATGCTATACAAGTTGTATATTCATAAAACTGGTACACCAAGATAAATCATGGCATATTAGAAAAATTTCACTGGAAGTACCATGTTATACTTATGGAGGTGGGAGTGGAAGGAACCTCTTCAATGAATGCACACCTATAAATAAGGAATGACAATATGGTTACTTTGGACAGTTTATATAAATATTTATTGGTTACTGTGTTATACTGTGAGCAGTGTGAGGAAAGTGTCCCGTCACTTCAGACTTGGATCCATATCTTTGCTGAACAAGTACACACTAATATATTTACTGAACTTCTACTTTTGCCTGTTAAAAATGTCTTTAAAAAGGTGTTGCATATTTTTTGCTTACTGAGACTCTACCATACATGTATCTGGATAGAGTGAGTGAGGTTTCTTATTATACATAGAATCAGTCGCGGTTCATAGAAACAAGTGAAATGCCTCAAAGAATGATGTCTTGAGGGTGCTGCTTTTCAATGAATGTCTGTTTGTATATACTAAAACACAATTTTATAAAACTTTATGCTCATCTAAAGAACACAACAACACAACTTCTCACTGAACTTCATTTTGGAGGGAAGCAACACTCCAATTTCAGGCTCTAGAATATTATAATATGTTAGTGAAATAACAGATCAGTTATGAAACTGTAAGTTTGCATTACTAAATTTTAAAATGTTTTCTACAGACTGCTCTACTAAACATTTTGACTCTTTTTGTACAACCTGAACACTTAAAATATGTAAAAAGACATAGTCAATGAACTTTTTATCTGTTACAACTTTGTCTGTGAAATAGAGATTCCTTAGAGGTTTTCAAATATATTAACCAAGACTGCAGACATATTGACAAGTAGACTTCCATATGAGGCCTTATTTCTTATGTGGTACCTATTATACATATTATAGGCTTTTATAATACAGTTATTAAAAGTTGAAAAGTAATAAAAGTTTCATAAGTATAATATGTCTCTAAACAATTCATTTTAAATAAAAAAGCATGGATATTAATGTGATAACTACTTTAAGAAACCTTGCATTATTTATTAAGACCTGTGTAACATCTAGAAAGTGACTATGTCATGGTTAAACATCACATGTGCAGGTCAAGTACACTCCCTGTTAAAAGTATTGGATGACCTCATGTACACGTTAGTTATAAATGGCTGTCAACAGGATGCAGAAATAAGTCTACATTAGAGCACATGCCCACCCACATGTTATATACCTGCCATTAGACATTGTCACAGTTAATCCCAAAAGGCAGCACTGGTCCCATATGATTCTAGACAGACCTGAAGGGATGACATCAACCTTGGAAAGCATTTAACTCTCATTTTAATCAATTGAAAATCAGTGACTGCTTACTCTGTTTGATAGTCTGTTTCTCCAGTCTCAGCAGCTTATCCTTAAGTTGGAAAAATTCCTTGATATTATATTTCTGTAATGCCCAACAATCTAGACCTTACAAATAACTGGATTCTAGGATTTTAATGTATCCATTTCCATTTTCCACACAGTTATACCATAACAATGTTTCTAATGTTCATAATTAAAATCTCATTTTTATAAATGAATGAGCTGTTTCTTCTGAGGCACAGTCCTTACAGTACCACTGGGGTAATGAAAGTAAGACATTCCTGCTTTTATTAATTTAGCACACTGTTTTGATTTCTTATTTGTTTATCATACTATGCTCCCTCTCTTTCCTCATCTCCCTCTCTTCCTTTCTCAAAACATGCATGCCTATGACCACAGACTAATGCAAAAACTAATCTGAGTGCAAATATAGAAACACACAGCTTAGGTATTTTTTCATTGTAAATGCTACTTAGTGAACAAAACTATACTGAAGATATAAGGCATCAAGGTATACATAAATACCACAGAGAAAATTAGACTCCCATTTAAGCACACACACACACACACACACACACACACACACACACACACACACACACACACACACACACACGCACACACACACTCAAAAATGGCATAAGGGTGTCTTCTGAATGGTACTGTAATTTTCATAAACCACAACAGCAACTCATTAGTAGTTTACCATAACATTAAACGGTATTACCTGAAGGCATATCAAGATGCATTTGGTTTTCTTCTGTTGTATTAATCAGTAGCAGATCCAAAAGGGTGGTACAGGGATCTGTGCCCCTCCCCCTTTCTTTTAACAGTTAAAGCCTGCTGCTTGAACTGCTTTCTGCCTTATAAATCTGACCACCAATATCCTTAATAACAGGGCAGTAGCAAATTGTACTGTGTGACTAAAACACATCAAAAGGAAGAAACTCTTTTCTTTATATTAAGTAAATCTTACACAGCATTATAAACATCCATCAAGTTGAAAGCAGAATGATCCATAGAACACAAACCATAGCCACAATGCATACCTCTCAGTCTCTTAGCACAAGAAATCTAGAAAAAAACAAAACTAATGTGGGGGGCAATGACCTAAAATAGGGAAAAATTTTAAAATGTATTTCAAGTTGCTAGAATAAAAGGTTTTGTGTTTCTGTGCATTTTCTGGAGAATATGAAGTTTGAAACATATATGCCTACCACTCTTTAATGAATTCAATCCTCACTGATTTGCCAGAAAATCAGAAATTATATGAGGTACAAACTAAAAATATGAGGCTAAAATTTTGGACATTCATGAAAATCTGTACACTTGAGAGATACTCCATAATGTTTGACTTGATACTATTGTACTAAAAAACTGAACCATGACTGGATATAGAAGTCTCATAACTTTCAACATTTCACACCTTTGCAACAAATGGAGGTACAGCTAGAGAACATTAATCTTTTTTGGATTAAAACTGGGGGCCAGCACTATTCATGGCTTTACTCCTTGAGATGCTTTGCAACAAATGGAGGTACAGCTAGATAACATTAATCTTTTTTGGATTAAAATTGGGGGCCAGCACTATTCATGGCTTTACTCCTTGAGATGCTGCAACAGGATGTTTATGTGTTGGTTTAATTTGCCTCTTTCCAATTCACTTTTATTTTTATACTCAGACTGAAAGGATTAGCCATGGATTACATTACAAGTCGTATGGGTGTACAGAGGTGCAGTTTGTACAGGGAGTTATGCTGTGAACAGTAGTTTCTGCAGTACAAGCTTTGATTCCTTCAATCCTTATTTGCCTCCTGTGTGACCTTGAACGAGTCACTTAACTAGACATTGCTTGCAGATCACCCCTGAAAATGGACTGTATGTCCAGTGGGCCTACCTGGTTAACAAATGGTTATTATTATTATTTCTGTGATATTAAAGCCAATATCGAAGGACTATGGCTAACCAAGTGGGCTGATGTTTGTAAACTGGGGGCAGTTAACTAATCCCATTCTGATACCCAAATTTTCCAGAAAGGGCTGGAATAAATAAATATTTAATATATTAATCATGGGCTTACCCTCAAAACAAAGAAATGCACCATAGTTTCCTTAGGTATATCTAGCATCACTAAATAACTTTCCACTTGATTTAGATATAATCATCATGGGCTTGTGTACACATTTTAGTAACAAACTCTCATTTGACTACTATGTCTCTGTAGTAATTAGATAATCCTAACTTGCAAAGCTTATCCTTTGTGGTATTTCTGCAAAGTTCAAAGAAATTATAGTACCACTTTATTTGACCCCTATTAGGGCCATCATTAATATAATGTGCCCTCAGTGATAATCCTTGCCAAACACCTAAATCAGCTTGAAAGACCTCAACATTTCTTCACCAAAAAGATCCCAGGCCTCAGTATCCAAAACTGTTCTGGCAGACTAAAAGCTCTGCCCCTCAACTCTACACAGTGTCATACAGACTTTCAAGAAGTGATCTTGGCTTAGCTTTCCATGTTATGAGTAACCAAGTACTGTCTGAAATGCTTCATCTAAATATAGCAAGTGGTAAAGCAAACACATTCTAGAGTCTTAAACTATCAACAAGACCAGATACCTTACCTGATGTATACTCCATTTCTGGAACAAGCTTCCCTTACCTCTCAAGCAGAGGCCAGGGCTTCCCCAGCACCCCTTAAAACCATCCTGGATGACTGGATGAATCCGGACAGGCTGAAGTAAAAGTGATTTATTACGTTCCAAGTCACACCAAAAGCTTTTAAAATCGACAAAAAATCCTGTTACAGTAAGCGCTTTCATTTGGCTATGCCAAACTTCCTCTGACTATGGCATAGCCAAACGAAAGCGCTTACTGTATCTGGATTTTTCGTCAATTTTAAAAGCTTTTGGTGTGACTTGGAATGTAATAAATCACTTTTACTTCAGCCTGTCTGGATTCTTCTTGGTTTTTTGGTTTACAGTGCTCTTATTGCCTTGGATGACTGAATGGGTGATTGTAAGTTTTCACCTGGGATATGTGGAGAAAGTCTGCTAGTCTCACACCAACACAGGCTATAAGGCTTAGTAATAACCAATGAACCTATGCACAAGGGTAGCAAATTAAAAGATGGTCTATAGAATATACTTACACAATTAAATGGGTGCAACATTGCTAGAAATGTGTGATCTGTAGTGGGTGTCTTAAGGAGTAGGAATAGGTAGGTTAGAGGCTAGAAACTAAGAGGAAATTTTACAGGTGAGAGTATAAAAGAAGAACCAGGGCTGAAAATTATTAGGAGGAATGGTGATAAGGCTTAGGAGACAATTACAAATTCCTATTCAGGTAATTAATAAGTAACACTGGATGCAAACCCAAGTGTACAAAAGGTTACACACCAGTTGCAGACATAAGTGATGTGTATCTTAGTTTTCAGGAAATGGCTCAGATGGCAAAAGAGAATAGAACTCAAGGTGCCCTTAGCTATCATCTTCCCTGAAGTAAAGCACAGTGAACTAAAGTGGTCACATTAATATGATGCTGCAGTGTGCATTAGATAATATTTTGAGGCCAGATCATTCCCCTGAACCCCCCAACACACACACACACACACACACACACACACACACACACACACACACACACACACACACACACACACACACAGACACGTGCACACACACATACACACACACAAGCACACAACTATATAAGAAACTGGGAAAAGCAGTTAAATTACTTATTGGAAACAGCTGGTGGTTTGGAGAGTAAGGAAGTGCTATAACAGGTTGTTCATGTACATGAAAGCCATGATCGGACTGGTTTTAAGAGTCTCAGAATTTTAACAAGACCATCTCGTGTCTGCAATGAGTGTATTTGATTAGTGAATTTAACATTGTGCACAGTTATATACTGCTCTAATTTTTAAACTATTTGTAGTTAGTTACTCTACCAGTTAAGTGCTGTTGACTGAAAAAAAAATATGTATAACGCATGGTGAAAGTTGTCCATGTTGATCTGCAGGCTTGAGTGAAAACATTTACAAATAAATTGCGCTTGTGTCATGCACTTCCAGCATTCTTCTAGTCTAACTCTTTGCTTTAGGTTCACTCTCATGTCCCTCTGAGATCAGTGTACACACTTTCCTTCCAGTTGTTAAAATTGCAATACAGTTTTAAACATGGATTTTCTGCTTCACTCTCATAGGTGTATAAATATAAACTTCTTCTGTCACTTAAACCTAATCTTTTCACTGGGGAACACCAACAGATTTTTCCAAATATTCAGATATTCTCCACCCTTTCCCCCAAGTGCCATTCCTTGTGCATATTTATATATTAAAGTACTAGGAATTTCTGCATAAAACCACGAAGGCCACATACTAATTAGCTGAAAGGTTTTGTCTGAAAATGTTATTGACTCTTGAGACATCAAACAGTTTCCTGTTTATTACAGTCCCTTGGCTGATTAAGTAACAAAACATTAGAGGCAATAATCTATAAACTAACCTATCCTTACTAGATTCTCTAAATAGGCAAAATGCATTTAATATAACAGAGATGTATATTTTTTCAGTGTTAAAAATGGAAAGTCAATTTTTGTCAATCATTTGAATGAATAGATATTATAAAAATATTAAATAATATCAATCCCATGAATATTATCTAATCCTGTTAATGCAAATTGAAAGGGACAATTTCTAAAAAAAAAAATCAGAGAAAAGTCAATAATAGAGATGATATCACAAAATCTGTCATTTCCTTTTGAGGTGTGTTTAACGGTATCTCAGTTTAATCTAATAAACAGTTTATGAGGAAAGCAGATAAATTATTCAAGAAAGGAGGCCTTCGGCTTCCGAAGCTCAGATTCTGGGAAACAGTTACAAAAGTTTTCTTAATGAATTTAATAGAGAAAGGCAATTTAATTAAATGCTGTCAAAAAGGATTGTATTAATGACTGTACACAGAGGAATGTCAGGCAAGCCAAGTTTATTTAGTAAAGAGAAACCAAGCTTTCAAAGGCTGAAACTATTTATGTTTTCTGCATTTGCATGCAACTACATCACATCCCTGCCAAGTAAAAACAGTTATTTTATTAGATAGGCTTTTATTTATTGTGTATTATTAAATTTCTAACACCCTAGGGAAAATCATTATACTGCATTCCAAAATTACAAAAAGTAATATTCTTCAACCTCTGGAAAAGAAACAAGAGAAAAAACACAAAGCCCACTAAAAATCAGATCTAAATGGATTATTTTGTTTCAGTATTGAAGATGCAGATAACTTAACACATTATTCATCAGACTTTTCAAGGAAGTTACTTCCAGAAACCATCTACACTGAAAAATTCACAATGATTTCAAATGTTAGCAGCTGAAGAAAGGGCTCACAATGTGATATTTAGTATGCAAAGTCACATGACTATCTAAAGGCAAGAAGTAATTTTTTTTTCAATTTTGATTGAGTTATGCTATTATAGTAAGTTTGTGTAGGACAGAAATAATTCTCTTTATTCAGAACTGATCAGTTTGTTTTTATGGGCTACTTAAATTTTCTTAAGAATGCCTGATTTTTCTTTTGACTTTAACCATCCTAGTTTATTTTATTTTTTGTTTTATCTACCTTTCGTTTAAAAATGTATTTATTCATGTGCATACATTTTCTTGTGGGTTCATTTTTTTCTAAATTTATTTGTTGAATTTCATATTTTTTAAATTTTTATAATTTTTCTTTTTTATTTAACTTGATAGTGGGACTTGCATCTACTATATATATATATATATATATATATATATATATATATATATATATATATATATATATATATATTTATACACACACACACACACACACACAAATATATTAATATATTATTATATTATTATTTCTAGCATACTATTATACACACACACACATACACACACACACACACACACACACACACACACACACACATATATATATATATATATATATATATATATAGAGAGAGAGAGAGAGACAGAGAGATAGATATAGATATCTTGTATTTATTGGGACTGTTAGTGGGACAGCACTTGCGTGATATATGCTCACCAAATAATCACCTGCTGCCACTTGCTTGAATAACCAAGTGCTCAAACTCCCACTAACTCAACCTTCCAGGACTATACTAGAGAGTCTATTACCCAAACTAATTGGGACCTAGGGTAGTTCAGATATGCATACTGTTTGGATAATCAAATATATATAACTGAACCAGATAAAAACTTCTAAAATCTTGTTTTTTTTTTCTGCATGCAGGCAATACACTTTTCAACCATTCAGCAATTCCAGTGGACAATAAAGAATATTTTTCACAAACGAACAGGCTACAAGCTCAAAAAACACTCATAAGTGAATATGTATAACCTTTACATATACAGAATTTATAATTTTTCTTACCCAAAACTTTGGAAGGCCGAGTTCAGATAACTGACGTTTCAGATAATCAACGTTTGGACAATTAACTTTCTACTATACTTAGCTTCCATAGCCCTACCAGAATGCTAAACCCTAAAAACCCTTTCCCTCCCTAAATTTAAAACTCAACCCTGTTCCCTAAACATAAATTCACTAATTGTTCCCTAACCCTAAAAATCCCTTCCTGCTCCCAAAACCTAAAACTCCCCTCCCACTCCCCTAACCCTAAAACTCCCCTTCTCAGTTCATAACTCAACCCCCCTCTTCTAATCCTATACCCCACCCCATTCCCACCCCAGAGCTGCTTGTCTGAACTCTTCTTTGAGTTAGAGTACAAGCCACAGCCCACACAGGTTAGAAGGCTCTTGGGTCCCTGGCTTTGAGACAGTACTTTTTGAATGCTTGGGACTTGAGCACCTGTAGTAAACTCTTTATAGCAGCTGCTTTGTTCTTTGAACAAGATGCAGGAGCAGCCAGTGAAAAAGAAAGCAGGGAGAAGGGGTATACAAAACACTGACTCTTGCATTTGATAATGACTGCTGTTGCCTCACAGCAAGGGGTTAAATGGTTCAGTTCTCACCTGGGATTCCTTCTGTTGGAGTCTGCATGTCCTTCTTGTGTTCACAGAGCTTTTCTCTGTATACTCTGGTTTGTTCCCACATTTTAAAGACATCTAGTAGGCAAAATGATGACTCTAAATTGCATCTAAGTATGTGAGTGTATGCAGAGTGTGTGTCTTGACATACACAGTCTTCTTCCTTTCCCTACATGCCTGATAATCTCTGTGGATGGCTGTAGCTGCTTATGGGATTGCTATAGGAGTCAGATATGACATCATAGCAATACATGGATGTAAGAAAGTACTTGAAAGGAATCACAACAGGAAGTAATATCTAAACATTTCCAGATTAGAAGTATGTTGCTGCCTTCCTCTCAAACTGTACAGTGGACTTAGGAGTAGGATCAGAAAATGCTTTCCTTTCTACTGGCAGTTCAATTTCTCCAGTCTCAGCAGTTTATCCTTAAGGTGGAAAAATTCCTTGATATTATATTTCTGTAATGCCCAACAATCTAGACCTTACAAATAACTGGATTCCAGGATTTTAATGTATCCATTTGTACTGCTGTTGTTGTTTCTTTGAAATGGTTACCTTACCTGTTACCAAGTATAGCAACAGCACCTTCTACATTAATATGGCCCCAGCAGCCTATAATTTCTGTTCTGCGTTTGTTCATGTAGTACTCATCAACAAACCAACTCACCAACAAGCTTGCAAGCCAGAGATTCTCCTGTATTGTCCTGTCAATTACCACTGCTTGTTATAAATAATTCCTTCCCACTTCCCTCTAACATATAGATGCAGTGTTGCATATATTGTGCAACTGCTTCTTGATGCTGTGTTGCTGCTTTCTGGGCCTCTTTGTGCTATGGTGTCATGTTTAACAATGCAGTGAAAAACAAATGCTATGCTTTAAATAAATCTAAAATAAAAGTTAATAAGATTATAGTGAGAGAGAGAGAGAGAGAGAGAGGCCAAAAAAGTTGTATGAAAACCTGTATACCCACTTGCATTTTTACCAGATATCCCTAGCTACTGTGTGTGTGTGTGTGTGTGTGTGTGTGTGTGTGTGTGTGTGTGTGTGTGTGTGTGTGTGTGTGTGTGTGTGTGTGTGCGCGCGCATGCATGTGCATGTTAATTTCATTTAAACTTGTACTTTGATAGATGAGTAAATGTATTTTAGTTTACAATCCTGTTCGGCACTACTGTCAGTGCAAGACATTATTTTTTTTTCTCAAAGTGAAAGTAAATGCAGGTGATATGTGTATTTTGGTAGCATGTCAAACTGTATTTTCTACTGTTCTAGGAGTACTCTGACATACTACAGCCACTGACATAGTACAATTCCTCCTTTTCTGAATGTATTGAGGATTGTTATTGCATCCACTTTGACTGAAATGCATTTCAAAGAACATTGACCTTATAGGCCCATTCCATCAAACTAGGTTCAACCTCCTAATACAGTCATATAAAGTAAGCATCCACTTCCTTATTAATAAAACTTGCATTAATATAACTAAGAGGTTGCATAGCATTGGGGTAAGTTAGTATTTTTGAGATGCCCCACTTGCAATCAACACACTTTTATGAAATGATGGTGAAAATAGTCATCAGTTTCATTTAGTAAAACACCAAGAATGCATTCACTGGTAAGAAAGGAAATTTCATCAAATACAGAGTGATGTTTGAAAACTTATATTACTGAAAGAGGATACATTAGAAGAACTAATACCAAATGGACATAATACCGTCACATCATACAACAACAGGGTAAGGGCAAATTCTCAAACCCCATTGTTTTGTGATCTCATATTGAAAGCCGACAAAATGCTGAAAAAAAGAATCTTGTAAGAACAGTCACACTTATGAGCATTTGCTCTTACAGATTGCAACCCCTGGCACATACTGTCACCATAACATAATGTCTAAGTCACTAAACTTGTGGAAAATTTTATGAAAAAATATTTTGCGAAAATTGTTGACTTCACTACCTAACTCCACTACCCTCTAATGGTTTGTTTTATCACATGATGCAGCTTGTATTAATCGTGTTCAAAGGAGATTACTTATGGTTATAAGGTCACAAAATTTCATTACAGTATTTTATTATAGAGTCATCGATCATGGCATGATATTTAATGCACAAGACGTGTTTTATATGAGTCCACTTTGTAATCTCTAAATGCTGAAATCTCGAATTTCAGTATTCCGAGATCACAAAACCGAAGACCCATAAGTCTGAATGTGCAAGAAGCCGAGTCTGAGTTGTCAGAAACTCGAAATGTCGAAAATAGCAAATGCGGCTGTTTTCTGTTATGGATATGCACCCTACTCCTTCCACAATAGAAGTACGCACCCTACAACACCAACAAAAGCAGTTACAAGCATTCCGTCCGTGTCAACACCAACAAATCCAGGTATAAGCATTCCACACCAACAAAAGCAGATACAAACATTCCGTCCATTTCTATGTGTTCTACACAAGAACATCACACTGCAGAAAGCATAAGGTAGTGCTGCCAACCCCCCCATGCAGGAACAGCCCCCGACAGACAGTATAACCATGCACCAGCACTTACATTTGCAGGACCCTAGCCACAGCCTTTAGGAACCCCATGTTGTGTATTCATCCCTGTGTGCAAGCACAGATTCAAACTGTGCATGCCTCTGCACCAAGCTATGTCTTTTAGGGGACGGTGGGCACACGCTCGCTAAACGGCTTCTCAAATTTTCCACCCTATCCTGCTCCCATGCCAGTGTGTGCATCAGGACAGATAGGTTAGTGGCTTTAGACCCCAGTAAACACTTCAGCCAGTGATGCCATGCCTCAACTGAGTTCTGTGTATGGGGCAGAAACAAAGTGTTCAGGTCATGCACATTCCAAAATGAAATGGGGAATAAAGGGGAAAATCTGCAGGCTGCGGTGGACCTTGTAGTGAACATCCTCTTTCTCCCAACCACATACCAGTCCCCTAAATACTTTATAAGCTCCTTCCCCTCTGGTGGAAAATACTCTTTCAGCTCCTGAAATGCCTGTAACACATCCCCTTCCGGCACAAATGCAAGTGCAATCAAACACTTGACTGCAATCTGGAAGGGCATGCTGGTGTTGTAGAGATGGGCTAGCCCTAATTGTTGCACCTTGCGCCATATGTTTCTCCCGAAGTGGAATAGGCACCCCTTCGACTTCACACAGTTGATGTTCTGCTGGATGCTCCTCATAGCAGAGATCTCAAAATCGCACAGGACGTACCAGAGTGAGGTTTCAAATCCATGTTCAGCAAACAGGGCAAACAGACAGTCCTACATGAAGTTGTACGCATGCAGGGACTTCTTGCTCATCAAACAATACACAAGTGGTACTGACTTACTGTACCCTCCATAACGTACCAGCCCATGTATGCTGTACAGCTGCCTTCAGATCACCCCTTTGTAGAAAAACATGCCATCCATCAGCCAAATGGTTGAACGGCTCAAATTGAAGAGATTGTTGACAGTGCTGAACACTATCACTACATGCTCACCCCCACCATCCATCATCTGCTTTTCCAGGAATGTACCAGTCTTGATGGGGTAATCCTGGACATTAAGTGTCCTCAGTGTTATGGCAAGGTCAAAAGGGACTATAGACACCTTCTGACACACTTGTCCCACTTGTTGTAGCAGTGCAAGCCTTGTCGGCAGGTTGGGAACTATGTTCAATCTTGTGGACACTAAAGCATGCTCTACAAGCAGACAGGGGGCATCCCTGGACACAGCAGCTCTGTACTTCAGCTCCGCACACATGGCATACCTTTCCACATCAGTTTGATCCCCGGTGTGGTTGTGTAGTGCTGTTTTTAGTAGCCATTCACAGTGGGAACGCATTCTGTTGTCAGCCTCCCTTTATATTTCCGCACTGCCTTCCATTTGGAGCACCAATAGGTCCTTCTGCTGCCCCGCTTTTCCAGGTGATGCACATGGCCTTCCACTATTAACACAGGATTTCCCTTCTGTGACAGCATGGTCTGGTAGATGCTCCCTATGGTTGCTGGAGGTTCATACGCAAACGCCGCAGACGCCATTTTCCTTTGGGTACTATGTACAAGCTGTTAACGGTATACCACATCCTTTTATAACATTTTCACGATTGTAGTATGCATGCATGTGTGGTTTCGGACATATGGGTCTTCGGTTTTGTGATCTCAGAATACTGAAATTCGAGATTTCAGTATTTCAGGATTACAAAGTGGACCCATTTTATATACATATGTATGTTGCTATACATCACATATCTGGGTGTTTTTATATTTGACATCTATTATTCATTCATTCAATTGTTTTTGCAACTTCACCTTTAATATATTGAAAGTTGGATGTAAGTGTTGGGAAAGGGTTAATGAGCAATGTTTTATTGCTTAACAATTTGTAATTGAATGATGATTTGTTAATTCAGCCCCATTAATCCATTAATGTGTATTTAAAGTTGTTGCATTTTGGTGTAAAAATTATTCCTTTGAAAGGCTGTTGAGCTGGGGTACCTGGAAGCACTAGTAAAAGATTTTATTCACCATTTTGTGTACTTTTTCATTCTTTTCAGCTTGGGGCTCAGTGCTTTTTATGTTTATGTGGATTCTGGCACTTTGAAGTGTTTTGAGTGTTTTTTATGTTAGGCATTCATTTGGGATCTCCATCATGAACATACTACAGTGGAAAACTAATTACCTGTGCCTGTTTCACTGAAAAATGAATTTATGAACAATTTACTGAACTACCGTACACTTCTTCCCCTAACATATGTACCAGTAATGTTTAGTTCCAAAAGCCCTTAAATTAAAAAAAGCAAATTGGCAAAAACCGTGATAAGTACACAACCTTCAGAAAATGGGCACTAATAAATGTGAAAATGTATGTTTCTTTGCATTTTATAAGCATGTATTTAGGTCACATATGTGTGGAATCACTGAATTCAGGTCTATTGAACATCAGCAGCATTTAATCAAAGAAGTAATTTGAACTTCTGTATTTAATATTCATAATGAACTATTAATAGCAGGGGAAACAAAGCTATACAGAATAAAATGTAGTCATTGACTCATCTACGTGAATGGGGGCATTTCATATCTTTTCATACCTACTGTTTAAACAGAAAAACTTAATAAAATGGCAAAGGCAAAAAAATAAAATAAATAAAATGAATAATACCAAAAAACTAAAAACGAACACTCCAAACAGGTTAAGGTAAGCGCTTTCATTCATTCTAATGTAAGAACTTCATCAGAACAGGATGACAAACAAGACACCCAATACAATTTATGCTAAAGATAATCACATTATCAACCAACCAGAACAATGCATTTAAAAATAAAATGCAAGAAGCCAACACTAATAAATTAATGCATTTTTAAGTAGGCACTGTATATTAATGAGCCCATTCGGTCCAGGAATTTGATCTACCTTTAAAGCACTCTGCCATTTCAACTCCTTAATTTTTAAAAAAGTATTAACATTGTAAATAAAAAGAATGGGATCTACAAAATCTAATACAAAAAAAGAAAATGTTCTAAAATTCAAACATTCACTAGCATGTTTTGCTAAGGTGTTGGTACAATCTCATTTCCTTATTGTGGCACAGCGCTCATAAATTCTTTTGTATAAAGCCCTCACTGTTTTGCCTACATAATAACTTCACAGTTCAAACAGGAAGCAAGATAGACCAGCCCAGTACTTCTACTAAATCTCCTACTACTAAAAATTGCTTTTTTGTAAATGTTTGAAATAAATACTCTTTGCAGAACCTATACTGTTTACAGTCATAACAGGGGTAGGTCCCAAATGGCCGTCGTATCCTTTTCTCATTAAAATAATCACCAAATTCAAGCAGAGACTTAAGATTAGACACCTTTTACAAATAAATTGTGGACAGTCACCTACAGCCTTAACCAGCTCACTGTTCCCTAGAATAACCTTCCAATTTTCTTGCATTATTTACTTAACACCATACTAATCCGCAAACATAGGAACAGGAAATGCAAAACTCCTACCATTGTTATTAAAATTACTTGTTTCATCCTTAGGGACAAATTCATTAAGTAAAATTGGAGGAAATCTGGTGTTTCTCCCATAAATAACTCCATCTTTAATCTTTATTAAGTTAGTATGTGGGTACCCCTTATCTGTAAATATGTCCAATAAACAATTTGTTTCTTTAACAAACTATTTCTCCAAACTAATCAACCTGCTCAACTGAATAATCTGTCCCCTAACAATATTATTTTTCATAAAATGAGGATGCATACTGCTATAATGCAAATAATTGTTACAGAATGTGTCTTTTCTATGGATAGTACTAGAAAAAGCCTGAGCATGGGTGTCCATAGAAATACATAAATCCAAAAAGTTAACTGTATTACTAAAACCAGTGAGGTTAAATTTTAAACCCTCCTCATTAAAATTAATCTCCTTAAGTAAAATATCCAAATCATCTTAATGCCTGTCCAAATGAAAAATAAATCATCAATAAATCTCCTATAAAAGGAGACATATTTTTAAAAATTCCAACTTAAATAAAACAGTAGATTCTCACCAGCAAAGTACAAGAATGACAAAACAGGGGCCATTTTGGTCCCCATAGCTGCATCAATTTTCTTACCATCAAAAAGAAAAAAAAATGTTAGTTAAAACTAAATCCTAAAGTAAACACATAGTGTTAATGTTAATTTCATGAAAATCCGTGTGTTAACTCAAAAAATTCCTAACAAAAGAAACACCAGGTTCCTAATTGAAAGAAGTGTACAACAAGGCTATATCCACAGTCACAAGCATAGTTTCATTCCCTGAGAACCTATAATTTCTCAGCAAATCCAAAACAATCCAAGAATCCTTAAGAAAATAATCTGCTTTACAAACAAGGGGATTCAATCTTCTTTTTCTTTTGGCTTTTCCTGGTTAGGGGTCGCCACAGCAGATCACCTGTCTGCTCATGATTGGCAGTGGAGTTTTACAGTGTCGAGTTGCCAGCCCGGCACTCAACCTTCCACAGTAGGCACACACATGCACGCACTCACACCTATGGCCAATTTAGAGTGTCCAATCCACCTACAGCATGTCTTTGGGGTGTGGGAGGAAACCGGAGCACCTGGAGGAAACCCACACAACCACAGGGAGGGCATGCAGACTCCACACAGAAGGCACCCCAGCCGAGAATTGAACCAGAGAACCTCTTGCTGTGAGGCGGCAATGCTAACCGCTGCACCACCGTGGCTGCCCTAAACAAGGGGATTCAATACACTGTCTAAATAAAAAGCTAGTGACTGCTTTGATTTGTTTGGCTGACACAAGTGATCTAAAGGGAGTATAAGATGCATCTTTATGTATCTTGGGTGTTCCAAAAAGAATTCCCAATCGAGGCTCCTCTTTCAAAAGAAATTCAAATGTAACAAGATCTGTTTATCCTTGGTTAAATATTTCAAGCAATGAATTATCAATATTATGGAACCTCTTTTTAACAAAAACATTATAACCAAGGAATAATTGTGCTTATCACTTGACAAATGGCTAGTGGCTGATTTATATTTATTATTATCCATAATGACCAAGCCTTTGCCTTTGTCAGCCTTCATAAAGTGATATTCTTTACAACTTTGAAGAGAATGTAATGCTTCAATCTCATTCTTAGTCAAATTATAATACCTGTTCCAGGGTTCTGTACTAAAAAGGGAATGGATATCATGTTCACGCAGTCTAGGAAAAAACAATGAGTGTAGGCAAAATTTTGGATTAATCTGACTAGGCTTTCTAATACAATCAGCTTCACCAGAAGTAAATTTAATACCATCCAAAATGAATTTTAAATTTAACTTCCTTATATACAGTTTCAAATCTATTACTGAATCAGTAATGCTAACTCTCATAAATGGTATAAAAGAAAAGCCTTTTTCCAAAACGCATCTTCGTTCAGAGCTTAAAACCAAATCACTCAAACTATATAATTTACACAGTGGAACTACATCCTTCATCCCCTTCCCCTCTTCTTGGGACCATATTATTTTTAAATGCATTGTTCTGATTGGTTGATAATGCAATTAACGTTAGTATAAATTGTACTGGGTGTGTTTTGTTTGTCATCCTGTTCTGATGAAGTTCATATATGAAAATGAATGAAAGTGTTTAACTTAATCTGTTTGGAGTGGCCATTTTGAGTTTTTTGACATTATACCTACTGTTTAGCTTTTGTTTTTCACTAGTATATTTGGCTTAACTAAGGATTCATGCAAATAAGCTGTAATACACAGCCTGAATGATGAAACCAGTCATAAATAAAATACTTGAAAAATGTTTTACCCTGGCTTTCCTTAACTTATACTACAATATTTTGCTAAGCTGTTACTATATTTCATTAGACTTTCTGGAATATGTAAATATATTCAACATTTTAGTCAATTATAAAAAAAAATGCTGATTTTGTATGGAGGGAAGATGAAAATAATAGACATTTCAGAAAAATTACAGGTGCAGTTTTCCAGTGGACCTGCTTAATGAATAACATCTATGAACAGTGAAACCTTCAATAGAAGCAGATAGTCCCTGCAGCTTCTCAGCCTCTTCATGTATGCCTAATTAAATGGAAAAGAGAAGTATTATAATAGTAAATGTTATATTAATTATAATATGAAATTAATGTTTTATGATGCAAAACATATAGGTCCTATAAAAAGCAAACTGCAGCACATCTGCTTTCTGTTTATTAAATTTAGGTTCTGACTACGGAGTTTTAGGAAATATGTTCCAAACTGGTTGTTTTAGAAGAGATACAAACCAAGGTTCCATGGTGTTTGTGCTTGATGTATTCTACAGCTTGTCTTCTCCTAACAGTATACCTGCAAACCAGTGGATTATAAATTATCTCAAAAAAGTAACAAGGGTGGTAATATAACATAGGGTGTGTATTTTGAAAAGCATGTCACATTTAAAATACATACAAGCTTGGAATAAATGAGGTAATAAGACAGTCTATGTGGGTGCCACTAAATCAGGATACTTTCTGAAACCCATACCCATCTATTTGGAAAGCTGCCACAAAGTGGCTTATGCTCAAATGAATGATCTATACCTTTAGTTATTTCCCATTTGCTGGGTTGGTTAAACCCACTAGGCATGGCCTACTTTCTAGGGAGACTCAAGCCATGGCCTATTTTCTATGAAGACCCAAGGCGTGGCCTATTTTCTGGGGGAGATCCAAGGTAGTATTAATACTATCTTAATTAATGCAATCAGGGATTCTAGCTTTGTGGCTCCATATGACTATGTATTCTACCACAGGTGGCCGAGATGTAACATGGCAGATGTGACAGCCACTAATTCTGCAAGGATAAATGTTATGAAAAGTACTAGCAGCTATGATGTGACTGTTTCTGCATATTAAGAGACATGTCCTTCTAAATGCTGGAGCCTCAGGAATGCTGCAGCTAGGCAAACAGAGGACAATATATATAATGATATAATACACAGGGAGTGTGGCTTATAGGGTGCTCAGGGCAAATGCGGCAAATATGGTATGAGATCAGGCTTTCCCAGTCTTATTGCATATCATAATAGTATGTGACACACCAGCACATAACATTCCTTTGTTATCATATTATAGTTTTGCCCTGGAACTTTGCACCTCCCTGCTCTTAAAAATGTTGTTACCAGTAAGATGTCATAAGACTTACCATGTCAACTTCTACTGTAAAGTGGTATTCAGGTGTATGTCAATTGTACCAGTGTGTCCTGTACAATGTCTAGTGGTCAGTACATTACTGTACATGTCAATTAATGTTTTGGAAACGGTACAATATTGCTGCTGATGGCAACCTCAGTTTGCCTCATCATTCTCTCCTTTCAATGATGCAACTTCAGACATTCAACATGTTCACGTGACCACACCCACTACTACGCACTACTACTGAAAGGTCAGTGAGTAGAATCTATGTATTTTTCTTCTGATTAGTTGTTTCTGAGATGGATGTTGACTAATTTACAAGCTTAGTTACTACCAATGCTGATAATGAAAACATTCATCTTTAGAACTGCAGAATATCTTTTTACTAAAAATCAAATTTTCAAAGATTGTAATGTAGTCAAATGATCATAGATTACAATTTCTGCTGATCTTATTGCAGATGTTTTTCAGAAATAATTACAAAATCATTTAAAAACAGTTAAGGTTTGGTAGTTCTGTGAAGCAGATGTTATGCTAATATTGTCTTTCAATAACCACACCGTACAGCCATTAGAAGACATAGCGAATATTAAGTTCTCAGTGACACTGCATTATGCAGCAACGGCACAATATAGCCATTAGAAGACATAGCGAATGCTGAGTGACACTGCATTATCCAACAATGGCACAATACAACCATTAGAAGACATAGCGAATGCTTAGATGTCAGTGACACTGCATTTTTGAACAATGGCACAGTAGAACCATTAGAAGACATAGTGGATGCTAAGTTCTCAGTGACACTCCATTATCCAACAATGGCACAGTACAACCATTAAAAGACATAGCGGATGCTAAGTTCTCAGTGACACTGTATTATCCAGCAATGGCACAGTATAGCTATTAGAAGACATAGCGAATGCTAAGTTCTCATTAACACTGCATTATCCAACAATGGCACAGTACAACCATTAGAAGACATAGCAAATGCACTGTATTATGAATCTTAGAGAGGCAGGTTGCTCCACGATATGGCACACCATGCTTATATCAAGTTTTACACCACAAATACACATTAATGGAACAGCATTGCTCCTCTCTGATGTAGGTCAGAATGAGTGTTCATTTTTTTTTAATTTGCACTTATCTAAAATGCATGACATTGCACAAAAATTCAGTGACTACCATTTGACAAATTAATTAATCAAAATATAATTTGCTAATATCAGAAATGTATGTTACATGATGACAGAGTCTTCTCCTCCACAGTGCATCATTCTGTGGGCTGCTTTGAAAAGCTGTCTGATAACTGTTTGATACTGATAACTAGCACTGATGCAGTACTGATAGCTAGCTCTGATGCACTACTGATATCTAGCTCTGATGCACTACTGATAGCTAGCTCTGATGCACTACTGATAGCTAGCACTGCTGCACTACTGAGAGCTAGCTCTGATGCACTACTGATAGCTAGCTCTGATGTAGTACTGATAGCTCTGATGCACTACTGATAGCTAGCTCTGATGTAGTACTGATAGCACAGATGCACTTCTGATATCTAGCACTGATGCACTACTGATAGTTAGCTCTGATGCACTACTGATAGCTAGCACTGATGCACTACTGATAGCTAGTTCTGATGCACTACTGACAGCACTGATGCACTTCTGACAGCACTGATGCACTTCTGATAGCTAGCACTGATGCACTACTGATAGCTAGCTCTGATGCACTACTGATAGCACTGATGCACTTCTGATAGCTAGCACTGATTCACTATTGATAGCTACCATTGATGCACTACTGATAGCTAGCTCTGATGTACTACTGATAGCTAGTGCTGATGCTGCTGTATGTTAGAGAAAAGGGTAAGCTCCCAACATACAAGTGACCATTGCTTAATGGCAGCTGTGCTCTGTTGTATATTTCAACAATGTAACTGTTCAGGCAAAGAACCACAAATCATCCTTATGGCTTCCATGCCTCATTACACAGAAAGTCTATAGAAATGGTGCATTGCCCTTCTGACAAATGCAGAAAACTAAATACAGTTTGGTTAATTGTGCCATAAGAGTTTCACTATGGAAACATCACTTGTAAAACTAAAATCCCCAATACAGCTTTGTATTTATCAAGCATTACCAACAAGTAACATTTTTCAAGATACACTTCATATGCTTGATCCAAGGTGACTGAAGCAATACGTTTCTGCCAAGCTCTGGATTAACTCAGTGTAACACAGCCAGACTATCTGAATATGAGGCTGGTTAGCACCCACTAACATCCTACAGAAACAGACTCCGTAAGGGTTTATCTAACTGTAGAACTCAATGTACAATAATAAATGTCCCTACATTTTCTGATGCTGTGATCCAGTTTACCTTTGTATTAGATTAGCAATCTACATACTGCTACAGACTGATGGTACTGCTTTCATCCTGCATCACCTCATCAGCTCTCTCAATTCCCAATATATTTCTGATTATGAGCTGCTGTCATTAAAAACTGTGGTGGTGGCAAGCCTAATCCACAATTTACTTAATAAAATTACAGGATCCGTACTGATCCCCAAATGACAATATCACCAAATCACTAATGGCCGGGCATACTTACGTGAAAGTGCTTTTCACCGAAGAAGCACTTTCTCATAAGTATGCCTTTTGCGGAGGTCATACTACAGTACGGATAAGGGAAAATTCCCTTTTCCCCACTGTAGTATGATCTCGGAGTGAGAATATTATAGTAGGGGGGTGTGGGGGGCACAGTCCCCCACATGGGGGGGTGCAGGGGGGCTTGCTCCCCTGCAAAAACGTTAATTTATTTATATTTTTGTTTTGTTTAACACACTTTAGTGAAAGCACTTTTTCAGTGAAAGCGCTTTTGCTAAAGTGTGTTCAGTGATAATGGATTCGGACTGTTGAACTTTCGTTCAACAGGCCTAGATCCAAAATGACATATTTCACTGTTGCTTATTAGTTACACAAATTTAAAGGAAATGTTTAAAAATTTATAACATAGTAATGTAACAGAATTTTTTTTTCACAAGGGAATATCCTCAAAATAAGGTGATGTCTGTTTTCACACTACAGAGAATTCTTCAGTTTGCCTTCTGATACATGATTTTGGGCAGAGCAAAACCTTAAAGCCCAGTTTCTGTTTTTAGTTACAATACTGGCCAAATAACATTTACTAGATCATAGTTACTTAATTTTCATTCCTATGCTGAGACTGAAATGGGTGCAATAGGTTCATATTAGGCTATCAGTTTGCAGATTTATTAGAAGCCTAGCCAATAATTAGAAGTCAGACTCAATCTCTGTACCTTGTATCTGTGAAGTCTTTCGGCTTTTCCCGGTTAGGGGTCGCCACAGCGGAACTCCGGTCTACTAATGATTGGCAGTTGATTTTTACGTGCTAGCTTGCCGGGCCTAACACACAACCTCCAACGAAGGAACGCCCATTCATGCGTGTCGACACAGAGAAGACGCTCTAACTGAGAATCGAATGGGCAACGTCTAACTGTGAGGCGACAATGTTACCTCAGCGCCACCACCGCAGTTACCTTATATCTGTGAAGTAAAGACCTTAAATATTATGTCAACATCCCCTAAATAGTTCCACTGGGAACTGAACCTGGGACCTTCTACACGTAAATGAGATGTGATAACCATTACATCACAGAACCCTTTTTTGTGAGTGGGAGGGTGAATCATGCTGTACCCTGGTCAACAAATTAAAAAAAAAAAAAAATTGTATACCCTAGTAGTAAACAAAGAGCAAAGTTAACTTTCTTTTATAGAAAAAAAAATGCACAGTTATTACATCATGGAATGATTTAACAGAAGAAACATATTTTTTATCAAAATAACAATTGCTTTTTACATTATTAGGTCTTACTAGAAAGCCTGACAGACTCCTCTGGGCCTTGCAAGATGTTATGTCTCTAAATAACTCTGGCAAAACAAGCAGTTAATACCCCAAATATCACTGTGTCACAGCAAATTCCAAGGCTTTTGTTTTCAGCACCTGATGAAACATAAAGTTAGAGGTAGCCCTCAGTATAATTAGTAGAAGTTCTTTTAAACTACATTAGCTAAAAGACCTGCTCACAGAAAAAGCAAGCAATGTGTCCTTCTAAAATTTCAAAGGTCAGCCTGGACGTCCATAAAGTAATAATGTAAGCCTCATTTGGTTTGCTTTGTTATCAACCGTGCTGATAAGATACTTCTATTCAGAAAGAAACACTAAGTAAGTACAACTTTAAAGGAAGCACTCTTGTAGGCACACAGGTAAATTTTACCTCTTACTGAGTATAATTTTTGATAGTCTCCCTGCTATGTCATCAAACTGACTCCAGATGAATCCCGAAGTCTCTGCTAAGCAATGATCAGATGTAAAGGAGATCTTGGGATGTCATGCTGAATAAAAAAATATTTATTGTGCTAGTGACTTTTGATATTTTTGAGGATTTTTTTAATTATAGAAATTGATAAAACGATTCATACGGAAAGCACAATACAGGCAGTCATTTCTTAGAATCTAGTTAGTGATTCTGATGATGTCATTTTAAGTTACTGAACTGTTATGACAACTTTTTTCTGACTACATTACTTTGCATTTTATGAGTAATACTAAGCACATTTAGAACATATCTGGAGAAATATTACAAAATGTTGGTTTGGAATGGGAACACAGTAAATATGTATACCAGGCCTACCCTAGTTCATAAAGATCAGAAGAAAATTGGTATTGCCTCATTGTGTAAACAATGAACATCGTGCATTGAGAACATTGGTCTTGTCTCATTGTGTACATCATGCATAGAGAACATATGAAAAGCATCCCTTCCTAATTGTATGTAACTCAAAGAGCCAATATCACTCGCAGACTAAATGACCCTGGTGAGGAAATCTTCAGAATAGTAACTACATACATATGAATGGTTCTCTTCTCCTCAGCACTGCAATCCCTCAGCCTAGCTGTTATGCTTTTTTTTTTCCTGCACGTCATGCTGAGAAACATACCGACACAACAAAACTAACAAATAAACACCAACTCTGTTGCAGAGCAGGAAAAGCCCTGCCAACAATGGAGTTCTCTATGGTGCAGGCAAATCTGCTACCACACACTACCTTTTTCCACCCCATAGCAATGATGCTGGGGAGCTTCCACCAATGGGAGTTTACTCAGCACCACATCCTCACTTTAACATGGGGGTGAAACCTAGCCCAAAGTTACTCATAATGCTTACAAGGCATTTATAAGCCCTAGCCCAACTTTTTCTACCCAGACTTGAAAAAGATTGTACCTGTTGTGCCTCTGTCCAGCAGTGACACAGAGATTAGAATTTCCCACCAACTCTGTCCCCCCCCTTCACAAAGATGATTCACATGGACGACCTTCATTCCATGCGTGCTGTTCTCTTCCCACATGGGATCGCGTTTCACTCACTTCCTAGACATATCTGTGAGTCTATCCCTCCTCGCTTCCTCCCTCAGTTTATTACTGTTTGGTTTAAGTAAGGTGTTTCAAGTGGTTTTGTTCGTGATTTTTTTTTTGGTGGAGCATGTCCATTAATGTGGACATGGACATGTTGTTGTAGAGGCAAAGCAAATGTCTGTCAGGAGCTGATATCTGGCAGATGCAATGAATGGAACTTTTTCTCTGGCTTTTGGTGAGCAGATTTTTTTTGTTATCCTTTTTGAGGAACTTTTTGGGGTGGGATACAATGAATGCTGCATTATTACTCTCTCATACATCTGATATAAGGTGAGTACATTGGGGACATAAGTGTAAGGGTAGATGGAAGAACAATGACTCAGATCAGATTGGGCAATGTAGAATCATGATCAGGGTGGGCAATGTAGAAGGTCTTTTCAACCACTTTAGGTCAATCTAGGGTCAAAATAAAGGCCACTGTCAATCTGGGTCCCCAGGTCCCTGATAACCTCTCTGTGCTTAGTGATTGTTACCCTATATGGTAGCTTGGGGTGACTATTGTTTTTTTTTGGACTATACATTTTTTTTTGGTTTACTTTGAGCTGCTTCTGGCACCCGTCTGTTTTTTGAGAGCCCTTTCCTTCTGATCCCCGTATGCGACCACTATCCACACCGCAGCAGTCCAGTTTGCAGTTGTCTCAATTTTGTCGTCCTCCCCTCCCATGTTGGCCTGTACTTCTGAGATAGATGCCAATAGGGGGCCAAGGACCGAGCCCTGTGGGACACCACTTGTGACCGGCTTGGAGTCTGACAGCGCCAGCAACTCTAACCCTAGTAATAACTTCTGGTCAGCAGTATAAGATAGCAATTTACAATACTTTATGCCTTACCAAGAAGCAAATCATACCAACTTGGTAAGGCAGACTGTAGTGCACATAGCTAGCCTACACTGCTATAAACATCTAACTCTGTCATACAGTACTACACAGCACTGCCTGTCAGCCAAGCAAAGAAGCAGCCATTGGAATTCTACCCATAATTAATCTGTTCTGATGTCATAGTTTACCATAATTAATATGTAGTGACAATTCACTAAGAATGTGCTATATGAAAGTATAAACTTTGGAACATGGGACAATGTGAGACTTAAGGTAAAATACACCCCTGCACTTCTAGAGGCGAATAACAGCAGTCCTATGATAGGTAACATTAAAAATGCTATTCTACCCTTACAATATTTTTCTAAAATGATTTTGTGGAATGGTGAACATGAGAATTAAGACCTAGTTCTATAGGAACCACGACAGCATAAGAAACAGAAAATCAGGTAACTGATACAGGAAAGAACATCAACTCCATTTATTTATTTATTTCCAGTTTGATAACTGGGGAGGTCCAATGGGCTCAGGGAGCCTGTTTTCAGTGGAAGCCCAGGGAAAAAAGCTCCACATTACATAGCTTAGTTACATATACAATCATTGTAAAGAAGACACAATTACAGTTTAATTTCATGCTAGAGAACAGGAATAAATTATTTGGTTACATAGTATCTAAATATTTAGGATGGCAGTGGTAACTTAACTGAGAGGGAGAATAAAGACTTAGAAGGAAAAGAGAGAGAAAAGGTGGGATGGATTATTTATAATACTTACAATTATGTTATTTACAATATGTACATTTATGTTAGGTTAGCTTATGTTATTTACAATATGTACATTTATGTTAGGTTAGCTTATGTTATTTACAATATGTACATTTATGTTAGGTTAGCTTGTACTCAGAGTTAGTGAGGAGTTTAAGGGGTGGATTGATTAATAAGCTAGGTAGGGAGAGTGCAGTTGCATTTCCTGTTAGAGGAAAGGTAGGAATGTAGCTGAGTTTTAAAGTTTTCGAACATACTTTTTAATTTTCCCTGCTTTTGTAGAACATCCATGATTTTGCCTCATATTGTTGTCCTGGCCTTATAAAAGGTTTGATTATTTTGGTAAATCATTGAAGATTATAAACAACAAATAATACTATTACCAGACATTACAATGTAAACGTCTTATTGTTCTGAAAAAGTATTCTGATACAAAATCTGTGGTTCTATTTTAACTTAAGTGAATTAGAGTAGTATTTAAAAAATAAATGTCCCTGATTTGGGGCACTGAACTCCCCTCCCCCTATTATTTTAGGCATTGTTGAGAAGTCTTGAGGAAAGAAGTTGAAAGGTAAGTAATTGTGCCACTTGCCAGAGAACGCAGGCTCCTAGGTCTACTTAAGAACATTCCAGATTATGATAAAGTCCTGAAGATGGAAGACAGGTAAATTCTACACAACTTTTGAGATACTCACATGTGCCTTATTTATATGGCACAGTAATTAGTGCAGTGCAATCCTCTCTTAGGGACTGAATAGATAACAAAAAAGTACTCAGTGATGTCACGGAGTTTCTAAGCAACAGATTACTAAGATATTTAGTTGGGTGTGACAGTGGAAGAAAAAAACAAATGTAATCAGGCCATATCTATCCACTGCTTCCTTTAAGAAATTGAGAGGAAAGAAGACATTAGACATGCAATGACTGGGTATGGGAATGGATTAAAATACAGGAGTCATTATTTTTTATTTATGGAAAGTTTCCTTATGTAAAATTATCTCATTGTTTAGAAAGCAACATAACAAATGATTCATGAGTATTAACTAAGGCAGCATACATGTAAGCAAAAGAATGTGATGCTTTTATTGTTCTTTCAAGTGTTACTTTTGCTAGAATTTAAACAATGTGGCCCTTTACTGATAAATACCCAAGACTGCTCTTCTCCATTGTATACATGATCAAAGCAAGTTAAGTGTGAAAACAAAGGCCAATTGCACTATTGTCTTGTGACTCATAGCTGGGCTGATATCAACAATTTCTAATGAAGTGCATGTGGGTTCTGTTCAGGTACAGGTCACAGTTAATTTGTATCTCTAAGGCCAAAAACAGAGAAAGTCTTGGGAGGGAGAAAAAGTATTACACTAATACTCAAGAGATTAACAGTAGCATTTGTCTAGCTAAAAATATGCACACAAGATGAGGCCAAATGGAAAGCTAAGTCAAAAAGGGAATTAATAAAAAGTTAGATCATTTTCTTTTTTATTATCCGGGAGAATTACAAATCAAGATGGTAGAAAACTGACCATCAGTCATATTAGGCATGTTACATGATGACCAGTATAATAATAGTCACATATTCACACACAAGGCAACATTGCAACAAAACGCATGTTCAAAGCAAGATGCTCAAAGCTTGCAGATGTTTGCAGAATGAATGTGCGTGCATTCAGAATACGAATAACAAACTGCACAATCATAAGTTAGCTAACAACATCTTACAAGAGACTCTTAACTCAGCTCTTTGAGGTTGCTCTCGCTGATGTTGAGTTCCACGATTGATATCTCTCATAGGAAATGTCTACTGATGCACTTTTAAGTGCACAACAGCAGAGATTTAATTTTCTTATGAGCTTTGATTTTCTCTGTAAGTGTATGAGCATAGGGTTGGCATATATAACTTTGGAAAGATAAGGGTGCAAGAAAGCTGTCCCCCTTCAGAAAATACTGTTTGTTATTTTTTTCCACTGGATTGTTTCCACTTGGTTAAAACCAATTACAGGAATCCTCAGATTTGATGGGACATAGATAAAAAATTGTGGACCACAGTGCTGGCACACAAGGCAGAATATTTTCATTTCTAGCAAACGTGGTACATCAAGCAAATGTGTGGTAAAGGAGGGCACATGGTCTACATTTGCAGACTTACACCAACTACGGGACAGCATGGTACTGACTCCTGATCTGGCATTGTCTACAATGGTGGACACACTACTACTACGCAAACAGATGTGTGACATGCCATACCCATTTCAAATGTGAACAAATGACTATACATGACCATCCTGGCAGATCTACATGGTCCATGAGGAGAAATGACTGTACAATTTTACCATGACAGATCCTCCAGCAAGTACTGCTGCTGTCGTGTGCCACTCAGACCAATGACTCTCCTCAATAGATACATGTGTATGGCTGTAATGTATATATTTTTTTATTTTTTATTTATTTTATTTTACATTTGTTGACCAGGCTGGTCCAACTGGATATTGAGTCCATTTTCAGTGGAGGCCCGGGGAGAAAAGCACTAAAAATACTTTAATTTATAAACAGAATTACAGAGAGTAACATTTTAGTTAATGAGCATTTAAAATATCAAGTTCTGTCAGGTGCAAAAGTTAGGACATTAACATACTAACAGTCAATTTACTTGTGGACTAAAAATAGTAGGCATTTAAGGTGTAAGTACTAGAACTAGATGGAAATGTTAGTCAGGGTTTATGCAGGGGTAGAGCTAGTGGGTTCTAAGGAAAGTTTTGAGCTGGGTTTTAAAGCAGTGAGGAGAGGAGATGGAAGAGAGATTGTTAGGAAGAGAGTTCCAGGATTTTCCAGTAGTGTTAGAGAACAAGGAGTTACCTGCCAAGTTGTTGGCTTTACAAGTTGCTATGAGGTGTTTGTTAGAGGAACGTAGGCTTTTGAGGTTGCAATAAGGAGTTATAAGGGAAGTGAGTATAGGGGTATTAGTGGGCTTATACAGAATTTTTTGGGCTAAGGAGAGTTGATGAAACAAGATCAGATTTTGCAATTCTAGCCATCCTAATTCCTTTAAGTTTTTGCAATGGTGAGTTCTGAAAGTAGAACCAGAGGCAAATCTGGCGATACTATTATAGGCAGTAGACAGTTTCTTGAGGTTAGATTTGGAGAGGCTAGTATAAACAGGTGAGGCATAAAGGAGGGTTGAAACCAGATGGGAGTGGGCAATGAAGGTTCTGACCAGTGGAGTAGGGAATGGTTTGATTCTATAAAGTGAGCCTAGTTTTCTGTTGACTTGTTTTATATTGTTATTTATGTGAAAAATCAAAGGATAGGTTGTTATCTATTTCAACTCCCAGGAGACTAGTGGAGGGGTCTGGAGATATACTGGTGCCATTATTAGAGAGGACTGAGAAGTTAAGAGGAGGGGACTTGTGGGTGGGGGAGAAGAGTAACAATTTGTTTTGTTTTTTTTTTTTTTAGTGTTTAAGATTAGACATCATTTAAGGAACCAAGTTTCTGTGGTTAGAAAAGTCTGCTGGCTGACAGAGTGAGTTCAGAGGCTGATGAGGCAGAACATATCAGAGTAGAATCATCAGCTTATTGTATACAGGTAGCTAAGGGAATACTAGTTTGCAGATCATTAATAAAAATAGAAAACAGAAGGGGGCCAAGAATACAGCCTTGGGGAACTCCTAGGGAAATGGGGAGATGGTTGGATAAGTTATTATGTCAGAGTACTGCCTGTTGTCTATTTTGAAGGTAGGAGTGGTACCAATTTATGGCACTAGAGTCTAAGGCTAATGTTTTCAGTAAATTTATTAGAATCTGGTGATTGACCATATCAAAGGCTTTGGATAGGTCAATGAAGAGAGCAGAGGTGAGGATATTATCGTTCCAATTTTTGTTGATGCAGTCAGTGAAGGAAAGGAAGGCAGAAGTGGTGCTATGGAAGGGTCTGAAACCATGCTGACAGTTGGATAAGAGGTTGTTATCTAACAGGTGTTTAAGAAGCTGTTTTTGGATAAATTTTTCCATTATTTTAGCAAGGGGGAGAGAAGGGCTATGGGTCGGTATTTAGAAAGCTCTGTTGAGTCACCACGTTTATGTAGGAGAATGATATGTGAGATTTTCCAGATTGAGGGAATGCAGCCTTCAGTAATGGTTCTGTTAATTAGAATGGAAATAAGACAGGCCAGTGGTTTGGCAGCAATTTGTAGATATTGGGGGGGTGGAAGGTCAGCAGATGGGGAGGAGGGTTTAAGTTTGTGGAGAAGAGAGCAGATGAGGGATGTGGTTACAGGTTGAAGTTGTAATTGGGGAATAGAAGTGGGAGGGAAGGTGGGCTGAGAAGCTATATCAGGAGATAGCTGTTTAGATAGTGACTGGACAGATTCAGTGAAGAATGTATTAAAGGCATCAGCTGTTTGTTTTGGGTTGTTATGGAAAGAGTTTAAGGGGTGTGGGGTTGTCGGATTGGCCAGGTTTTAAGAGTCTATTAATCCCTGCCCAAAACTTTTGTGGGTTTAGCTGGTTAGTTTGTTGTAGGTGGCAGTAGTAATTTCTTTTGCCTAGAAGTACAGCTTTTTTTGTAATGTTTCTTATTTGTCTAAATTTAAGATGGTCGCTGGGATCTTTGTTGGTATGGTATTTGGTCCAAAGCTTATTTTTCATAATTATTTTATGCCGTGTGTCTTTTGAGAGCCAATGGGGCTTGTTTTGAGTGAATTTTAACAGATCGTAAAGGGGCATGAGAGTCTAGTATAGATAGGAATTTTGAGTTAAAGTATGCAACAGCGTCATCTAGTGGCATAAGTTTAAGAGGAGACCAATTTGTAGTTTGTAGTTCAGCAAGGAAGGATTCAGGGTTAAAGTTTGTATTTGTTCTGATTTGTGTATATTAAGTAAGGTGAGGGGTAGGGCTTTTATGTCTTATTAAATAGGTGAGGGCATGGTCACTGAAGTCATCAGGTAGAGTTCCTACTATGTAATTTTGGTCGTGACTGTTAATCAGAATCCAATCCAATATGCTTTCTTTATTGTTAGATTTGTTTGTTCGGGTTGGGGTGTTAATGGTTTGTGAGAAGCCATTGAGATTTAGGAGGGAGGGTGAGACTCCTGAGGAGCAGGTTTTCCAGTCTATATTGACATCACCAAGTAGTATGGTTTCTTGTGGGTATGTAATAGAGAGCCAATTAAGAATTTCTTCTAGTGTGTTAATATTATTTTCAGGAAGAAGGTAGGTGGAAATAATATTAATGGATTTGTGGGTATTAAGGTGTAGTTTAGTGATAAGGATTTCAGCGTTGCTAACAGAGGGAGGTTTTTCATGGATAACAGTAATTAGCATGCCTGTTTTATATAGAATTGCTATACCACAGCCTCTTTTGGATTTACGGTCTAGTCTTAAAATGTTGTAACCTGGGGGAGTAATTTCACTGTCTTGGATTGTTGGTTTTAGCCAAGTTTCAGTTACGCAAAGTATGTCAAATGAGTGGATATCAAGCAGGGCATGGGGCTGGGCAATTTTATTATTAATACTGCAGATATTTAGGTGAGCTATAGAGAGAGAGTTTGGGGGGTTGGATGGAAAGGTAGAGCAGGAGGGTGGAGAGAGTAGGGGATTTATAGTAGGAGTATTGTTTGGGCCAGGGTTGGGATGAATGTCACCTGCTATGAATGAGAGAAGTAGTCTAATTTTGGTGTCAGAGGGTTTGGAGTAGAAGTAAGATGTTTTTTTTATCTAGGTGGTTATTGTAGATAATATGGAACTTTCTATGAAATCTTGGTAGAAGGTAGCTAGGAGAAGAGATGTAGTTTGAGAATGGCTGGAATGTGATTTGGGAAGGTTGGCTAGTGTATTGGGTGACAGAGTGTGTGTCTTTTAGGCTAAGTTGTCCATATGATGTTAGAAGGTAAGATAGTATAAGAAAAGGAAGAGGTGATGAAAGGAGTATATGATTTACATTATTAGAGCTTAGTAGTGGAGGCATGGTGATAGGGATGTGTATGAAGGTAGTTAAAAGGATAGAAAAGAAATTGTGGGAAGGAAGAGAGGGAGTGGATGAAGAAAAGAGAAAAAGAGTATGTGTTTTAGAAGACTAGAATAGGTTATGGATAGGAAGGAGGGTGAGGTACTGTGTGATAGGTGAGCCAAGAAGGGGGAGTGGCCATAGAAGTATAAGGGTAGGACCCCTGGGGGTGGGTGAGAATTGGGGGTAGGGAGGGGAGTGGAGTGAGCCCGCAGGGCGAATGGAGCGGGTTAGAGCAGGTAAAGGGTGAGAATCAAGAGACAATCAGTAAGCTACAGAGTTTAGTGGAGCTCTTGGACAGTTGCAGGTGAATGGGTAGTGATTCTACAAGAATCTGTTTACAGCAGAATAGAGGTGAGGGGAAAGGGAGATAGGGTGATAAGGGGTATGTACAAGATCAGTTATATATTGGACAGGGATAGTAGGAAAAGAGACATCAATATTAAGCAGTAGTGAGGGGTTGGAGACTAGAGAGGGAAAGATAAGACAAGCAAATAAAGGCGCCACCTAGTGGACAAAGTTACAAATTTGAGTTGGCAGGGAAGGTACAAAGGTAAGAAATGGATAAGGTAGTGTTTAGTAACAACGGAGTGGAGGGGTTTATATATAGGGGAGAGCAGGGCCTGGCTGCTGGAAGCCTAGCTTGGGAGAGGGCCTTTTGTACACAAACCAGAACAGGTGATAAAGCAGTTCATTACACTGAGGATTGTAAATACACGTACTTCCTTGAGCCCTTTTGTAAGAGGGACTTGGAGAAGTTAGACAGGATTATCTCCAAAGAGCAGCTCAGATAGCTGGGTTTAATAGCAGGGGGTCCATTTTGACCAGGCAGGTAGGTTCATGGTCATAAATGAAGGAGGGAGGTCGATAGCTATGTGGGGTGGAGAGAGAAAAAAAATACAATTTAGTAAGAGTCCAGTTGGGTGTCAGTGTAGAGCTTAATACAGTTAGGTAAGAGCATAGAGTAAGCCAAGTATGAATTGCACTAAGAACAAGCACTTACACAAGGTTATATACTACCTCATAAAATTACTGTAGCTAAGGCTAAACAAGGATGCAGGTTCTGGTTAAATGTTGGTAACATAAGCCAGGTAGAAACAAAAACAATTATACATGCAGAAACAGGTAGGGAACCTTGCAAATCCTTACAATACATTGCAATTATCAGTACAAAACATTCTCAATGTGCAGTTCAAATGAATGCCAGGCAGGAGTATCTAGACTACTGCAGTTGATAACAGATATTAGTGAAATACAAGAGAGGCAAGCAATTAACATTGAGATATGAGCCAGACACAATGACAAGTAACAGCTATCACAGTACATTCCCAAGGTGCATTTCTAAGTAATGCTAGGCAGGAGTTAACTATTAAAAGCAGATATATAGGACATAGCAGTCAATACAATTGAAGCAACCATAAGCAAATATATATGTGCCTGATGCAGCCACAGGACACAATTGTCACATCAACAAATTACTTTCCAATGCCAAAAGGAAGACAACTAATTGAGTAACCCTGGGCATTGGGCGCTAGCCATAGAGCGCTCTTCAGTATGTCCGACATAGGAATAAACTATTCTATTTATTAGTAGCAGGGTACTGATTGACAAAAAGAAACAAAAAAACTATTTGGCCATAGCCAGTAACAATTAGAGCAGAGGCTCTCTGGCCTGTCTGTGCTCAGAGAAAAAAAAAATAATAATAACCTCCTCAAATATGTGTTAGAGAAAGCGCTTCAGCAAACTGTGATATCTGAGCTCGGAGACTGCCTTCCTCCTAAACAGCGTTGAGTGTAAGCGCTTAGGAGTACAATGCAGTGTTTATATTTGTGTGTCCTATACTTCTTATTTACCCATTAATGTATTTTCTATACTCGGAGACCAGAGTCCTCGAGTACGCACTAAGTGTAAGCACTTAGGCTATCTGCATCTTCAATATTCTCTGACTTATTTCCTTCAACATGCGCTACATGTACGCATAGTAAAGGATTAAGGGTAGTAACCAAAAAACAGAAGCTTGTCTGTATTAGGAAGGGCAACTCAGGAAGAATATATATATATATATATATATATATATATATATATATATATATATATGTAGGTTCATAGGTGTGTACTAGGCTAATGGCCCTGGAGCCTTTACAGGCCCAGCCCATAGGATTACCCTGGCATCATGCCACCCAACCGTAGTTCCTAGTGCCTCTGTTAATAGAGCCACTGGAGTGATCCCCGGGGTGAATTTTTTATTTCCCATCCACTCATCAAGATTTTTCTTGAATAGGGCCAGTGAAGTGCTCTGCTTGACATGTATGGAAAGTCTATTCCATAGAATGGACAGTCTCTGGCTTATGAACCTGTCCCTGCAGCATGTTCTGTTGATTGTGGTAATGAGGTTGAGATCTCTGGAGCATCTGGTGTGGAGGGATTGGGATTTCTTTAGATGTAGCATTTCTAACAGAGCTGGGTCAGACATGGCTTTGTAAGTCAAGCAGATGTTGCCTCTAAGTATGAGACAGAGAATAGTTGGAGTTTTTTGAGTCTGTCCACATAGGACAAGTGTTTAAGGCCTAGGATTCTCTTTGTGAGGTACTTTTGTGGCATCTCCAGTTGTTGCAGGTGTCTAGTGAGGTACATGCCAAATGGGGCATTGTAGTCGATGATTGGCCTAATGAGAGAAGAGTAGAGGGAGACAATGACCGCTTTCTTCCTGGATGCAAAACCCTTAGTAATGAGATGTGCCACATAGAAGGACTTTCTGAACACAGTGGCAACGTGGTGGTCAAAAGAGAGGTTGCTGTTAACCTGTGTTCCCAGATCTCATATAACACCTTCTGTGTTCACTGGACTACCATCAATGTGGTAATTCAAGGGTATCGGGTTTTTCCCAAGGGGGGTGATGACACATTTTTTGGCATTGAGCTTAAGGCCATGATTCTGACACCAGGCGTTGATGTCATTGAGGCCTTTCTGTAGGATGTCTATTTATATATGTCTGTATATATATATATATATATATATATATATATATATATATATATACATACATATATATATATATATACATACATACATACATATATATAAAAATATGCATGTGTGTGTGTGTGTGTGTGTGTGTGTGTGTGTGTGTGTGTGTGTGTGTGTGTGTGTGTGTGTGTGTGTGTGTGTGTGTGTGTGTGTGTGTGTGTGTGTGTGTGTAATGAGTGTATGTCAGATGTTCAAAAGTATCCATTATATCATGTCCATGTTAGGAAAATAAAAAGTAGCTTTAAGAAAATAGAAGGTTGTATGAATGTATAACCACAAAACTGACACATAAGTGTATACACAAAGGCAGCCAATGTATAACCACAAAACTGACACGTAAGTGTTAACACAAAGACAGCCAATGTATAACCACAAAACTGACACGTAAGTGTAAACACAAAGACAGCCAATGTATAACCACAAAACTGACATGTAAGTGTATATACAAAGACAGCCAATGTATAACCACAAAACTGACATGTAAGTGTATACACAAAGACAGCCAATGTATAACCACAAAACTGACACATAAGTGTATACACAAAGACAGCCAATGTATAACCACAAAACTGACACGTAAGTTTATATACAGACAGCCAGTGTATAACCTCAAAACTGACACATAAGTGTCAAGTACAAAGACAGCCAACGTATAACCATAAAACTGACACGTGTGTATACACGTGTCAGTTTTGTGGTTATACAAAACTGACACGTGTGTATACACAAAGACAGCCAATGTATAACCACAAAACTGACTTGTAAGTGTATGTACAAAGACAGCAAATGTATAGCCACAAAACTGACACATAAGTGTATACACAAAGCCAATTTATGACCACAAAACTGACACGTAAGTGTATTAAGTAGATACACAAAGACAGCCAATGTATAACCGCAAAACTGACACGTAAGGGTATACACAAAAGACAGCCAATGTATAACCACAAAGACAGCCAATGTATAACCGCAAAACTGACACGTAAGGGTATACACAAAAGACAGCCAATGTATAACCACAAAACTGACACATAACTGTATGCCCAAAGACAGCCAAGTAGTAAAAGAGTAAAACATTGTAAAATAAATTGACTCAAAACACTGAACACCTATCATACCACTAAAATCAAGTCACGAAGATTCAAAAGGCAAGCCCTTATGCAGCTCAACAGACCCTGCTAATTATATATACCAACTCAGAGATCTCATTATAGCGGAGAAAAGGGCAAGCTCCACTCTGCACTGTTATGTGATCTACCACTGAAAAAGCTGGTACATTTTGTTCAGCTGATTTTGAAAATCAGTATCAGGCAATGTTAAGTTAGCAGGCCCACCTAGATTGCCAGTAAAAGTGTTCTGCCTTAAAGTGTAGCATCTGCCAAGGATCCATGGATGCAATGGAGACAAGCAGCATGTTCAACAGATAAATCAGAAATATATGTGAGGTTTTCTGGAGTCATTTACAAGACAGAAAAGGAACCAGCGTCTGCTGATAATGCAGGCAGTCTTATCTCTTTTTGTTTGTTTGTTTGTTTTTTTAGTTTCCCATTATGCCTACTTCTGTCTTTAACAAGGAATCTGTCAGATGCAAATTTGGAGACAATTAGGGAATGGTCTTAAAGGAGTCTTTGTGAAGTATGATGCTCTTCTATCCTCACAGTTTGTCTGCAACCTAATTTTCATAATATACAACATGCAGAGTTTTTAATGCAAAAAACAGTGCTAAGAGTGTTTTCTGAATGCATAAACATCAAAGCTTCAATTTGGTAAGTGGTATGATTTTATTAAATGCTTACAAATCGAATGGTAAGGTGTGGAAGTCTGTAAACCAAGTAATATCATTTGTTATAAAGGAGGCTTATTAGCTCTCCTAGGTGTTATTTGTTTCCTTCACTTACCTTCCCAGCTGATCATCAGCTGTGTAGTTTTGCTCTACTTTCAGCTTAGTGTTTCCAGTAACACTCCTTGTGGCTGGGACTGCCGCAACACTTGGCAGCTTGGGAAATAGAAAAGAAACTGCATAGCAACACTGTATTATCACATACGCTGTCATTCGGATACACGTGACCCATCAACAGCACTTTAATCAAGTGCTGTCCAATCGACAAAGAAAAAGTGAAACGAGTTTTGATGAACCTCGAAGGTAAGTATTTTTGCAGGGGAGCAAGCACCCCAATGTGCTTAAATATTCTTACTCTTAAGTTTCACAACGATGAAGAAAAAAGAAAATTTCTCTATCAGTGAAACTCATTTTGTTTTTTTCCTATTGATTAGACAGCACTAAATTAAAGTGCTATTGATGGATCGACAGGATTGCCTGTCATTGTGTTCCACAGATTTTTATTACACACGAACATGGTGGGACTGCTTAATGTCACGTGCATCACACCACAAAACATCAATTAGCCCCCCTCCCCATATCAAATTCAATGGCTATCTGCCCTGCAATTGCTGCACCATCCCCTATCACTGGTAGACTAATATACCGGAGGCAAAAAAACATACCCCCCCCAAATGGGTAAGCCAATGATTGGCACTCCTTCCCACCCCTACCCACTCAGCTCCTCCAGTGTTTGAATCCGAGTCCTAGGTGTTTTTTGTTATGTGCAAATGGTCTTTCTTCTCATGAATTTGTACTTGGTTCTTATACAAATGATACAGCTAACAGTTATTGAATTCCGTGGTCCTTACTGAACTTAAAGCATGTGTTTCTTAAAAAGCATCCCAATTGTAAACAGGACAGCATGAAGGACATGATTGATTCCCTCACTAGATTCATATTAATAGCTTTTTCATCATGTTACTCACAGTTTCTTACACAAGTTGACTAGGAAATGCAGATTGCTATTATTAGCATAATTGGGGTTGTGGGTTGGTATAATGGTTAAGGTGTTTGCCTCACAGACGCAAGGTAGAAGGTTTGATTCTCACCTTTGGCAGAGAAATTGGCTAGGCTTAAAACAGCTGCCAGGGGCAGCTATTCTAATAATGAAATATCATTTTATTTAACATTTGTTGACTGGGAATGTCTGACTAGGTTCCACAGAGCCTGTTTTCAGCGGAGGCCCAGGGAGAAATGCTCCAGATGCATGTCTTTGGAAACCCACGCGAACACAGGGAGAACATGCAAACTCCACACAGAAGGCACCCCAGCTGAGAATTGAACCTGAGAACCTCTTGCTGTGAGGTGACAACGTTAACCGCTGCACCACTGTGCCGCCCCAACTGAATATGAACTGAATATGAATATGAATATAACTGAAAATGGACTACTTCCTACTCTGTAATGCCCTTCCCAGTTCCTATAATTTAATTTCTATTAAAGACCCCCCAGAGTTAATTCATAATCACACACATATGAAAGGTTTACTGCATGGAAATTTTAAACAGTCACTTACATGCTGTTGGTAATAAAAAACATAAAGTCAGAGGTGCATTACTGTTTGCAATGTTGTGATTTGCATTACAGTAAGGGTATGGAATAACAACTTGAATTTCCAGACTAAAACTTTATGTGTGGTATTTTTAAAGTAATTTAGAGTGCACATACTATAGTAATAGTGACAACCAATGATGTTAATCTTATGCCAAAGCAAGTAATTCACTTATTTCAGATGATGTTATACCCACAAGGACCCTACAATTAAAAACTGCTTATCACAAGTATAATAACTGTGAAATCTGTAAGGTTAAGTGGAATAAGACATGTGGGACAAATTATATTAATCACTTAGATGGCTCTCAGTATGTACAGTTTCTACAGATACTGCGCTGATGTGTGCTCTCGACCTGGGTTAATACAAATCAGCATCATATTTCATTCAGATGTGTTAGGGTCCTGCGCTAACCAGAAGCAGATGAACAGGCGTACTAGGTAAAGCTGCCTACAGCAGCAATACGTAGAGAGATTTCTAATGCAACTGTTATGGCTTTCACCCCTGACAAGCAAAATAAGATGATTCATGCTTCTTGTGTAAGGCCTCTGTTGTCTCTGTCAAAAGATGGGAAAGATACATTATATTAAAAACAAAAGATTTTTTTAATTCAAGGCTGGCATTCAGTCTGCAACAAAAAACAAAGTAAGTGTGGAGAAAAAATGGAAAGGGGAATTTTCGAACTGTCATTTTCCGATGCCAGGATCTGATTGGCTGACAGCCACATGAAAACCCACAGGGCCTGCCCATCTGTATTGGAATAACAGAGCTGGTTTTTAGAAGACATCAAGTGGTCTGTGGTTTTTCATATTTCATATGTTGTAAGAATATGAAGGAATGACAGGAAAACTGTGGCAGTGGTGGGCTATACTAGGTGAACAAACTAAAAATAAAACCACAAACCATCATGAATAACGTAACAAAATTCAGAAGTCTGCCAGTACAATTGAATAAAAATGCTACCTTTCACAGAGAAGTGCTTATTGGAGTATTAACTTTCTTTTAAATGTTATGAACTTCCAAAATCAAATAATGCACTGATTTCATTAATTTACCCATACAGCATATCTGTGCTACATATTCCTTTTCTTCATCAACTGTTTCTGAACCCCATGCAAACATAAAAACAAACACAATTTAAGGGTTACAGCATACTGAATATAACAATTCCCCAGTCCAAATGTAGCCATAAACAAGTAGCCTATCTGTTCCCCTGAATTCATGGTGTCCACAAATAACATTCCTTCTTCTTGTGTTCTACCTTCCATCCATATTTTTATCATACAGCCAAGCTATATTTATTGTTTAGGCCGGTATTTATAATCATTTGCACAAATGCGATAGGGATATCCATGATGTTTACAAATGAGTGTTGCAAAGGTGAGATTCATGGAGGCTATTTAAGCTAATGAGAGTGGCCTTAAAAATAAAGAGATGCAAATGAGAAGTGTTGTAAAGTGCAATATGCTAATAAGGTGGTTGTTCTGCTCCATTTTTGCCCACCTTATATTTCACCATAATTCACTCCACCTTTATTGAACACAGCAGCTTCTGACATGCCAGTACACATTTAAGCACAGCCATTTATTTTATGAATGTTTTACTAATTTTACTACTTGACTGTCATTGTTTATACATGTCAATTCTGTTATTATACACTCATTGAACCATTTATTTTCTTGCATCCACTTTTTATTTTCCAAACGTGTATATGATGTAAATTGATCAGCCAGCTCACTCTTCATAACAAGTTACTAAATAAATAAAAAAAACTAACTGAAAATAAAGCCAACAAGGATACATGCTGTACTGTTATCTGTGACATATAAGTTAGAGAACAAAATGGAAACACATAAAATAGTAACTGGCGCATGCTTCCTAATCACTTTTCTGCCTTGCTGGGGTTAGTAATGGTTGTGGAAAAAGTGTGAGTTATCTGTTTGAGGGGGGAACTACAGCAGCCAGGTCAAGTCATGCTGCCAAAAGGGATAGTAGAAATGAATTCTGAGAAGGACTTTTTTGTACTGTCTCTCAAAAAAATTACAATGGCTGTTGGGTTGGGTATTTTATAGGTTCATAGGTTCATATCAAGTTACTAAGCTAATGAACCTAGGGCCTTTACAAGCCTAGCCATGTTATGCCTGTGTTCCCTAACTGACATTGGTTAGATGGTCATTATTCATAGAGCAAGACTATGATAAGCACCGAATACCCTTGTCCATGAGGGACATAAATGCCATCCCCAGGGTGAGTTTATGGTCTCCCATCCAATTGTCTAGGTGGCACTTGAATGAGGTCATTGAATTGCTCTGCTTCACATCAATATGGAGTTTATTCCAGAGGAACAGCAATCTCTGGGAGGTATATCTGTCTCTCTAGTATGTTCTGTTAATGTCACAGGCTAGGCTGAGATCCCTGGAGTTAGTGACTCTTGTCCCATTTGATTTTCAGATGTGTATTTCCATTAGGGCAGGGTCACAGACTGCTCTGTAGGCCAGGCACAAGTTGCCTCTAAGCAGCCTGTAGGATACAGAGTACAGTGACAGGACTTTAAGTCTTTCCATTCAAGTCATATCTTGGAGGCCCTAAATTTTCTTGATGAGAAACCTCTGTGGTCACTCCAACTGCTACATGTGTCAGTGAGGTACCTCCAGAAGGGAGCATTGTACTCTATTAGTGGTCTGATGAGGGTCTAGTACAGAGGAGTTAAACATCCTTAGTCTTGGAAATGATTTCCTTAGTTATGAGATGAGCAACATTGAAGGCTTTCCTTACCACTGTGGACACATGGTAATCAAAGTTTAGATCACTGTCAACCTGTGTTCCCAAATCCTCAAGTGGATGCTGTCACTATTTTAATTTGCAGGGACATCCTCTTTGCCAAAGGGGATAATAATGCACTTTTTTGCATGTAGTTTTAGTCCATGCCTTTGGCACCAATCATTTGTCTGTGTTAGCCCTTCTGTAATATGTTAACATCAACTTGAGCTCTATGATTGTGCCCAGTTTGCAATCATCAGTGCACTTGGTAAGCCACAGGCCATCTACTTTTACCTGGACTTCCAAGAAATAGATTCCAAACAGTACAAGGCCCAGCACAGACCCTTGTGGTATGCCACTGGTAACTGGTCTACTGATAGAGGTGGAATCCCCAACTTTGACAGTATACATTCTATCTGTGAGCCAGTTGGCTACCCATCTATTAATGTATGGGTACTCCCCAGCCCAGCTGGAAGAGTTTCTCAATGATACCCGAGTGGGGGACTGTGTCAAAAGCCTTGGCTAAGTCAAGATAGGCAGTATGTACTGTTTTGCCCTCATCTAGGGCTTTGGTGACATTCTCGAAGAAGTCCACCAGGTTCAATAAGAATGATCTACCCTTAACGAAGCCAAACTGGATTGTGTCAAGAGTTTGAAGGCTGCCAATATTGGTCCATGATGTCTCTTTACCTGGCCTTGCAGATAAGGCTGGTTAGACTTATGGGTCTATAGTTACCAGGGTTTGTTGATGGCCCACCTTTGATCAGGGGGATTACTGTTGCTGTTCTCCACTCTGCTGTGACAAACGCAGTGCTCAGACTGAGGTTAAGGCAGCCTGGAATGTTATCTGGTCCCATAGAGGCCATGTTTTTGGCCTTGGAATGTGCGGATATCACCTGCTGTTTGAGACACTAAGTAGAGGACTGGTGTCAGGTAAGTTTTTGAGTATGGTTGGTGGGGAGAGGTGGGTGAAGTTTGCACCAAATCTGTCAGCTAGCAGGTCAGCAAATTCCTCAGGTTCAGTGTGAGAGGTACCATCCACTATAAGTTCAGCACACAGTTGGGCGTTCCCTTTTAGAATTTGGACATAGCTAAAGAATGCCTTAGGATTATCCTTACCTAGGGATGGTAATTTAGCTTCATGACTAGCTTTAGAAATTTTACAAGATATCTTATTTGCTTGCTCAAGCTGTGGAGGGTAGTCTACTTCTGCTGAATAACTTCCATCTTGTTCTCAGACATCAATTTTTCCTTTTTATTATATAACCTATTTGTACTTGAGGTCCACCAGGGTGGCCTGTTTCTTTGGGGACCTAGTTTTGATCCGGTCCACCAAGTCTATACAGTTGTTTATGTGGTTATACAGGGCACTTGTGTACTCCTCTGTTTAGCTGTCATTGTTGGCTGTGTTAGCAGGGGGTTGAAACTTTTTATATCATTACCTAGTAGGTCATATTTTGCTTTGGAGAAATTTTTCAGTTTTTTGCTCCTGTGGGCGTGTCAGGTCTGATCTTACTTCAAATGAGACAGATTTATGATCTGACCTTACCAGGGAGGGCAACATACAGGGGGTAGAGCAGTGACCCCCCCCATGTTGGTGAATATTAAGTCTAAGACATTTGAGCCCCTTGTAGTGGTGCAAACTAGCTGTTCCAGGGCATTTGTATTGACAAATCGCATTAACTTCAGGGCAAGCATGTTTGTGCTCATGTATGCCACCCAGTTGATGGAAGGATAGTTGAAATCTCCCACGATCAAACTGTTTGGCTGTATTAGTGAGTGACTCTACTAAGTCCAGGTAGGTGATGTGCTTCTCTTGGTTCATGGTGCGGACTTGCAGCTAGCAATGATGTGGTAGGGTGTTTTACCCATAGTTAGTTGGACCTGGAGTCGCTCAAGAGAGTCATACTGTTTAACCAGTCTTGAGATGTTTTTGGCTTTAAGGAGGATGGATACACCTCTACCTTTGGTTCTTTTGCACTCATATTGGGGTCCGAACTTGTGGAAGGCATTGTAGCCTTGAATAGCCGGGGTGCTTTCTGTGGCTTTGAACCAAGTGTCAGTGACTGTACAGATGTCAGCATCTTTCAAGGTGAGGAGTGCTTCCAGGGAGTGCAGTTTCCTGTTTAGGCTCCTAGCATTAAGCAACATAACCTTGAGTTTGTCTTGAGTGGATTTTTTTACATCAAAAATGTTGTTGTTTTGACATAGCCTAAAAAAGGCACTATGGGAGGGGCAATTGCCTTTGCCAGTATCCAAAAGTCTAGAGGAGACAGGTGAAGACCATCTCTGGCTAAGCAGCGAGGTCTGTCAACCGTGTCTTCCCAGGTTGACAGATACTGGATACCCTTGGACTGACACCATAAGCTAAACCAATTGTTGAATTCAATCATTTTTTTCTCTATATTGTGGCATCATCCTGGGTGAAGGTAGAATGCTGCTTAGGGCTAGGAACATACCTGCCAGGGACACATAATCTGAGAGTTCAGTCATGTCTCTCTTCATATAGGTCAAGCAGGTACATCTCAAGTCATTCACCCCAACATGTACTATGACAGAGTCATAATGGTAATTGTTCTTGAGTGACTTGAGTGCGTGCTTGATTCGATGGATCTTGGCAGCTGACAGGCAGCTGACCGTGACCTTTTCCTTGTCCAGCCTGGTGAGGGGACATCTGTGTGTCTCACTATGGAGTCATCTATGACCAGGACATTTGGTTTTGAGCTGTTTTGCCTTATGGGCTTATTTGGTGAGTTTTTACTGCAATTACTGCAGGGAGTGGGCTAGTATGACCAAATTTTGCTATCTGAAAACTATGGCAATGCTTTTCAGTGCACAACTGTGTGGAAGCTTGGGATGGTTCACTAGCAGATTTCTAGGAGAAAATTGCCTTTCAAGGCATTTGTGTCTATACATGTCACCGCTAAATCTTGTTGTATGGTGCACAGTTATCTGCAAATGTGAGGCTTAAATACAAATGAAAGTAAACATGTTTAAGCTAAACTAGCAATGGGAAAGCACACAGTGAGCATTCCTCCAGTAATCTTCAACTCAGATTGAGGCTCAGACTACACAAGGGTGCAGGAAGGGCCCTCCTAATGTAAGATGGCTGGAATAGTGTTCATTTGTAACAATACAGTCTAGAATCAGCAGATCTGAATCTAGTCTATGCTACGTACTAGTCACTTAAGGCAACAAAACAGCCTTTTTAAAGTGCAGAAAAATACGGTAAAAATCAGCAAAAATGATGAAATACAGTCAACAAAGTGCAAAGAAGACTCAAAAATACTTATTTTTTAATTTTATCAGTGAATACTTTGGATTTAAGCAGAATCTCTCCAGACCTCTGGCAAACGTCACTGAACATTGAGCAGGTCCGGTTAAAAGAGCTGTCATTCACAGCATTCGCATGTGATACTGTATGAACTGCAAAGTGTATTTACCACTCAAATTGTTGATGGGTTAATTCAGAGGACTTTCATTCATTTGCTGAAGTACACAAACTCTTAGAAGCCACTGTAAACTAAAACATAATTAACACTTAGATTTACCAACAAAATTTATTACATTGAGGGAAATGTGCATTTTATTTCACTTTATTTAACAGTTTTTACAGTAACAAAACTTAACACATCTTAGTGTACTTCCTAATATGCATGTGAACACTGAAATAATCTAACTGCATCAGTAATGCAGGTATCAGATACTGATAAGACATACAGGTGTATGCATGCGCGTGCTTGTGTGTTCATGCTGTCTGTGTTTATTCATGCATATGCACATGTAAGTATTTAAATGTTCATGTGTGTGTGTGTGTGTGTGTGTGTGTGTGTGTGTGTGTGTGTGTGTGTGTGTGTGTGTGTGTGTGTGTGTGCGTGTGTGCGTGTGTGAGTGTGTGCATGTGTGCGTGTGTGTGTGTGTATTTGTGAGATGGGTGGGGTGGAGTGAGAATAAGGCATCTGCTTAAGATTTAGGAGTTCCTTACCAGTAGGAAGAATTCTACAGATCTGCACAATTTCTGTTAGAAATATTAATGCTGACATTTCTGCACTGTATTACAATTATCATGTGGTAGAAAAACAGTGATACTCATAGTCATGAAATTTAGCACTGCAAATCACAGTATATGCTGCTGCAACAACAGACACCAGAGGTCTCCATTAAACGATGTGCATTGATAGAGTAAGTGGCCTACATAGGGTCTTCCAGGTGACTGAAATATTTTATAGTGGGTACAGGTGCACAATCACACATAGGGTAGAGGGGTGCACATTTTCTGCTCTCCCATAGGTTCTCAGTTAATCTGCTAATTTCACTCTCTCTGGTATGAACAGTATTACCACTAGAAGAAATGTCACATGAGTACCCTACAAATGAAGTGATTCAGTAAGCAGCTTTTTGTAAGGTTTCTTTTCTGGGTAAGATAAGTTTCTTTTCACAGTAGGAAGACAGTACATGTCTGCTACATTGGTCTCTGTAAATATGCCCTTTATTTTAATCTGGGCGTGTCTTTCAATAGCAGCAGCAGCAGCATCGTCATCATCACTATAACTTCATGGCAGTTTCTGTAGAAATATCAATAGCTGGCTATTTCTATTCTTGCAAAAGACTGAGCTAATTGCCTTTAGCTGATACAGACTTTACCCCGCTGAGGCTCTGTGGAGGAAGCAAATTTTGTAGCAGCTCCTAATAAAAAGTGCTTTTTAATTCTTACAAAATTCCTGTGCAGCTGTGTGAAAAGATGGTATGGTTTGTCAGCTCTTAAATGTCCCCTGCCCAGATTAAGTGTATCCCTCTTCTGTCCTTCATTTCTGCAGTCCCAAATGCTCCACTTCTCATCAATGTTGAAAGGCAAGGCAAATGAAAAACTGATAGACACAACCACATACATGTTAATTCAAAAGTGCCACCAAGGGCACGACTACCAACACCAATAACAATGAATTTCATGATGTGTCATGAATATAAGACCAAAGAAGCGAGATTTAAAGATTTAAGCAATGAAGCTTCATAGACTGTTGGTTACTAATGGATATTTAGGATTTTCCATATGACAAAGAATTTCAGCAAACCCAATGTCTGCACCTACAAAAAGAGTATTTCCATGAAAGCAGAACAAAAAGAGCCTTTGGTGCACAGGTAAGATCCAAGTATGGGTGGCCTGAAAGGGGGGTGAGTGTATCAAGGCTTTCACTTGCTTGCCTCTCCCAATAGGAGAGACAAGTTCATATTTAGAGGGTGTATCCAGCCGATGTTTCATGTGAACTGTACATTTGCAAGCTGAGCAGGGCTAGTACAGTCACCTTTATGAGTAAGAACATGTGACATCCCTTTCCTATTACACTCCTTAAAAACTCACTTCTTAGTTACTTACTGGGATATACAAGCCAACAAAGATAGGAGCAAAGTCTAATTTCAAAAATGCATTATAAAACAATCTTTTTGTACCAAGACCACAGCCAGAGAGTAATAAGCAAGCAAATATGCAGTTAGTTATTAAAACTAGTAGACATGTACAGGATGAAAAAGTTATAGCCTTCCCCAGAAAATGTGAGAGTATTTTTTTTAATGAAGGCATTCTGCACATTTTATATAAATGTATGTATAAATGTGAGATTGCTACAGCTTAGTAAAAAGTATCAAGAAACATAAGCTATTTTTTTCTGTTTTCAGCAGAAATAATGTTTTTGTGGGTATCACATAATTATGTTGTGTCTTTGTGTCAGTTTAGAGAGTTGTGATTGGCCATGTGCTACATTTCTGGAACTATCCTTGCTCTGTTAGATTTCTGCATGCATTTAAAATATTTATATTAGGGAATACAAATTTAGTGAGGTTTTAGCCTGATGCAACTTACATCACTGTAAATGAATTTACGCATCATTTTAATTGAAAGAGTATTTTTATCTGGTTTACTGTAAGATATAATGGTTTCACATGACAATTCATACAGCAAGGTTGCAGCAAATAATTAGAAATTAACATTGCACAACAATTAAAATTAAGTAAATCATGGCATAGCAATCCACAACAAAAAAGTATATTTTACAGTTTGTTAGTATTTGCTGTGTTTGCTGTAATCTTTTTGAAATTTAAGTCTGTTACATTTCCCATCTCCAAAACACACTGACAAAAACAAGTGTCTTTCAAACACTAGTTTTAAATATTTTGTGATGGCATACTAAGTGGTGCTAAGCTGGTACCTGATAGGCCTGAATTGTGTCAGTAAGCCAATGTAAACTTATTTTGCATTGTTATGCAATACTGCTCGACAGATTGCACAGTATATTAGACTACGAAATAAATATTGCCTGTGGTCACCTGCCTTGATAAATATGCCTATTAGGAAAAACATGACTGGAATTATTTCTGTTCCTCAGTTACTTACAATGCCATGGTTTTACCCTTTGTGTGTCCATAGCTAAAATTCCCTACATATTTGCATTTATTTTTGTTTTATGCTTAGCATTTTATGGAGTTCATTCCGTGATAATCTATGGTTTGGAATGTTATATCTTTTTGCACAGGCCACATTCTCCCTAGGCCAAAAACATGAACAATGCAAGTTACATTATGTGTACAACACCTGAATGTTAAAAAAGAGTTTTATAAATGTAAAAAATAAAAATAAAAAAAATGAAGCGGTCCTTTTCTGATTATTATTTGTTTTTGTACTGTTAAATGTAGACTCTTCAGAGGGGTCATATTCACAGCTAGATAAAAAGTTATTACACAGTTACTGTAACTTCCTTGTAAGCATAAAACCTAGGGCCACAGCATTCTATTCTAATCTGTAGTGGGTATGAACAGGTTCCAAATGGTTCTTCCATTGGGTTACAGGACATTTCTTAAATAAGTTCTAGTCTATTTAATGAAGTTTTACATTAATCTGCTTAAATCTGCCAACTCCATAACTACTAAAGTTATATAGACACATGCTTCAAAGAGCAGTGCTAACACACAGGGCCTCTGTAGAAAAAGACCTGGAAAAACTCCAGAACATTCTACTTTCTTTTTTATTTTCTCTACTGGACCTCATGGATGAAGGATTTTTGGCCTATAAAGCTGCATTTTGACAGACTTTTCCAGATTAATATATCTTGACTTGAAAATGACGGGACCACCTTTCTGGACACAGTGAATTGTATACTTCTCCAAGTCTTGGCAACACGCAGGTATCAGCTGCCAAAAGAAGTGAGTCCATTTCCATTTTTTGCCAAAACCTTGTCATATCACATGAAGCATGCTCCTTGTATTTTCCTACACTAGAAACGTATTTTCCTGTTTGCAGCATACCATTCATAATGATCATGTATTGTTAAGCCAGTTTACTCATCTAAAAAAAATCTGAAATATTTGACTCATATTCTCAAGGGTTTGCAGGCATTTTTTTAGATCAGATTTGCCTTACTTCATAATGATACATCACTGCAAGGTTTTCTCACTTCTTTGTATGCAAGCCATTTCCAGCAAGCATGGGATCTAAACACATTCTAAATGGAATGCATTAAGTCTGTAGATGAATGCTTTGCTTCACCCATCCAACCATCCAACCCCCATTTTCACCAGATAAGTTAGCCTACTATTTGATTCTTCAGCTTGGAGGATAGCTTTTATAGATTTAGCAGGTGTGGGGTAAACACTCTACCCCTCTAGGCAACAACTTGTACGGGGCATCAAACATTTAAAAAAACATTTCCCACCCTACAGCTAAGCAATACGTATCAGTTAATTGACAGTTTGTAAACTGTCAAACTGCACTGTCTCTTTAAAAGTAGTAAAACCACCCTTTAAATATAGGAAGCTAATTGCAAGCTGTCTAAAAGCAATTGAAATTAAGATTGGTTTTCATTAACACTTGATGGGGAGAGGCACTAAATGGGTGTACTCCTGAAGAAATCTCTTGCTATAGCTCTGGTATGGTCTTTGGAGAAATGAAAAGTCCTCACTTTGAAAACTATCGCATTCCGTTTAACCACACGATAATAAGTGCCATCGACCTGACAAATTATAGCTATATCTATATCAATATCTATAGCTATAGCTCTATATATATATATATATATATATATATATATATATATAAAGATATATGTGTGTGTGTGTGTGTGTGTGTATGTGTGTGTGTGTACACTCACGCATACACACACACACACAAACACACACACACACACACACTCACTTACATGTACACAGTCTCACACACATAGACACACACAAACATATATATATATATATATATATATATATATATATATATATATATATATATATATATATAAATAAATATATTGCTCATAATGAAATATTTGCAAAAAACATAAAAAAGTTTCAGGATATGGCTATACTTAAAACTATAAAACAGCACAAAGAATCTGTCAGCTAAGGAGGATGTAACCAAAAGACCAGGTCAAACCACAAACAAGGAAATAATTCTCTCTGCTTGAGGTAAACCCAGAAATTTATCAGGAGCAAAGCTTTTAAGAAACAATCTTTCTCAGTCCTAGAATACAATAATTAAGTAGCATAAAATTTAAACAGAAATTATATGATCGCATTTCACACAGCAAGTAACTAAACCATCTTAATTAATAATTAATTATAAATCTAAAATATAAACTTAAATATCTAAAGACTTAATTTGCGAAATAATTTAATAATAATTGTATTATTTAAACCTGGGTATTTATTTGCTTGAAATAGTTTATCCATTTATATTCAGCACATTCTGTTTTTAAAGATATATCAACCTTTCTAATTTTTGATCTAATGGTAGTAATACCTCTAAGAGTGTATTTAGGGTCATCTCCACTATCAATTACATGTTTAGCCAAAACATCGGTATTAATTTGTTCTACATATATTAGAAATATGTTCAGATATACATTCTTTAAGCATTTGATTCATTTTTCCTACATAAAACAATTACATTTTTCACGACTCTAAATACACGAAATTCATAGTCTTACAAGTAACAAAACAATTAAAAGAAAAAACTCTTATTTTGTTTTTTATTTAAATTTTATGTTACTTAATGAATGTATTCTAGTACAAAGCTTCTCGAAATCTGTGCTCTTATTGAATTTCAGATTTTACCTCAAGCGGAGAGGATTTTTTTCCTTTTTTTGGGTTATACTTACAACTATGCAAGATGGCAAGATAAAGAAACTGACTCTTGAGACCTTTCTTGATAAAGAATAGGATCCCATGAACATTTAAATGAAGAAAACATTTTTAGCTCACAACAGCCATCCTTACTTCTCACTTTGGAATAATTAAAGATGTATCTAACCTGCACAGGTTCTGGAGGAAGCTGTACAACATGCTGCATACGTTCGCTATGGTGATGTCTCGATTCCTCTTCATAGATAACATCCCTGTCATGTTGTGGGAGACTTAGAAACCGACGAATAGTACACAGGTTCTCCCAGAGTGTTCGATTTTCTGGACTTGGATTCTCCTTCCAGCGGAGAAGCTCACATAACCAACCCTGTGGTAAGACATTGAAAATTACTACTAATGCTAGGTGTATTCTGCGCATAAGTCATGGCTTTAACATCTGCAACATATCATCTGTATCTGACTGGAGAAGAATGTGCTACAGCAATTTTGATAAAATACATCTCTACCTTCAAGTGTCTTAAATAACATTTGCATCATATGGCCTAGTGTACATGAGAATATACCGAGGCTCAAATTATGTTTAAAATGCACAGTGCATGGTTTGGAGTTTTTAATTTGCAAGAATTTACTTGGAAGGCCATGATGGTGCAGCATTTAGCGTTGTTGATAGACAGCTAGCAGTACTCCGGTTCCATTCTTGGCTAGACAGACTTCTGTGTGTAGTCTGCATGTCCTCCATGCGGTCAAGTGAGTTTTAAAGACATGCAGGTAGGTGCATGTTTGTGTGTGTGTGTGTGTGTGTGTGTGTGTGTGTGTGTGTGTGTGTGTGTGTGTGTGTGTGTGTGTGTGTGTGTGTGTGTGTGCCTTCTGTGAAGGTTGGGCACTGGGCTGCCGACTCGACATCGTAAAAACCCCACTGCCAATCAGTCTGCGGACTGGTGATCCGCTGTGGTGACCCGTAACAGGAGAAGACAAAAGAGTGTGCTATTTATTACCAGTTCTACTCCTGTACATTTACATTCCATTACTAAAGAAGTACTGCATAAGCATTGTGTAATTTCACTCAACAAATTCAACAGCATCTTCATTATTTTTTCTAATGACTTGAGGTTCTGAACTGCACTTCATAAACACAAACATAGTAAAATCAGTACATGTACTAACCGGAGAATAACACCTGAACAACTGTTTACAAAATGTTTTTGCCCACAACAGGCACTCATGAAGACAACATTTACTTGCAACTACACTATATGAGGTTGTCATCAACTGCAAGAAAGCATCAACAATGTCTCTACAAAAGGAGAGTTAAAGCAGTGACTTAGGAAACTACTGGACTTCCTGACAATTCATAGGTTCATAGTTTTAAGTACTAGGCCCTTGTAGGCCATTTTAAGCCTAGCCAATTTCCCTTCCAAGGGCAAGAATCAAACCCCATACCTTGTATCTTTGAGGTAAGCACCTTAGCCATTATACAAAGCCACTAATGTAATTATGAGAGAGGTAACTTAAAAAGTTTTGTAAGCACACTATATACAGTCCTTTCACAATAATGGGTTGTTGACTAGGCACAAGCATACGTTTATGGAAGGATGCTCACATTCTCAAACTTGCAACAGTTTTATCACCATGAAAGCAGAAGTGCATGAAATGGGAGAATATAATTTTCCAAAAATCAGCAAAGCCACAGTACAGTTCAATACAAAATACTGACAGAGAAATCAGTGGAAAAGAAGAAGGCTCAGATAAATGAAAACTGACCAAAAATTGGTTATTAGGGAGGAAACAAAGGATGTTGGCAAGGACTGATGTCAGAAGACTTGTACTTTAGAGTCAGACTCAGTTCTGGGCTTGGGCTGTTTTGCTAGCTATCACCAAAGGGACTCGGAATATATTTTAGTTTATCTATGGATGGCACCACAACTGGGATAATTGTAGGGCAGTGCATTTCAGAGGTGAGCTAGTAATACCGATGGAAAGAATGTAGATAAGTTGTAGTGTGAGTAAATACAAAGCATTATGTTACGATAGTTGTAAAGTACAGTACAGTAGGCAAGAGAAGGTGCTGGCAGCCAGAAATGAGGACAAAAGATGTGGGGATCATCACACTTTAAACAAATCTCCTGAAATAAACAAAATGCTAAGAGATTTGGCACTAGACATGAAATCTAATGATTCTGAAGCCATATTTCCACAGTAAAGGGCTTTGCTGAGACCAAACTTACAATATTGTGTTCAGGGAGACCATCTAATGAAACAGTAATTTTGATTTGCTTCACAGATATGCTATAATAGTGAACTCAAGCATTGTTATGTATAGCAATATTAGCAACCAATGATAAAATTATTCTGTGCAAAGAAAAATAAGCTGTCACAGCTGAACGCTTAAAGGCAACATTCATTGACTTGTAGTGCTGAAGGCAAAAACTGGTTTCCATGCTGATTAAATGAAGAAATAAAGTTTCTGAGCGATATGATACATGTGACCACCAACATATGTGCAAAGGATTTATGTTGACACTTTACTGGCAAACATGTGATATGGTATATCAAAGGGATTAGGATCTGCATATAAAATAAAATCCCCTCAAACCACATATGCATTTGAAAAACAGTTATGTGGTCCCACACGTGCCAAGCCCTTCCATGCCAGAGTAATCAGACTTTTCTCTTAAGGGTTCTGGACCATTAGGACATGTGTGGCAAATGAAAGACAGAAGAAAAGGAATAAACTTGCTATTGCAGGGGTCACGTACTAATCGTCAACAGGAAACTCAGAATAAAAACTACAAAAAAGCAGTAAAACTGTATGTACTATATCACAGGGAACAATAAAGTATAATTTTCTGTATAAAGTCACAACAACGAGAATGTTACTTAGAACCCCATAAAAGGCAGTGGCCACTTCATTAATCAGAGATACAACCTCATGATTTTCCAGAATAGTAGCAGCTTCCATGATACACAACTATTCAGAGACATTTATTC
>NC_056728.1:147347207-147357207 GCF_019279795.1 Protopterus annectens | reverse complement strand
ACATAAAAAATTGACACTCAAAATGCTGACATGAAATAGAAAAAAGGACAGGGGAATGTCCATGCTCTGAGATATAACCTTGAACCATGCAAAATAAAAATGTTTATATATACCAACTCCGACACTGAAAAATACCAGGGAAAGGACAACCACCCCAGTATTATGTCAGTCTTGCTAAAAAGACAGGTTCCCTGTCAAACAAATTTAACAGGTAAGAAAAATGCCTCCATTCCCTGCAAATAAATGCGGTGATGTGAAGCTTCGGTTTATTCAAACTTGGGTGATGTTGTCTCAGTAAAGTAAGTTTCAATTAAGTGTAATTTTGGTCTACTGAAGTAGACCCATATACATATATGTAGCTAGACATAGATATATAGTTATAGATGGTTTACCATCAAAATGTTGAAAATAAAAACATTTTTATCATAGTTTTGACAAATAAAGTCAATTTTATTATTTAGAACTGTTTAAAATCTTGAACGCCTTGTTTTTTATGTCAAACCGGTCATTTTGCTCGATAAAGCCGAATGAGTACTTTGAAGCTTACTTGACTTCCTGGTTCTGCTGACTTTCTTAAATGCAAATTACAAAGTGTGATTACAGCACTAACGTTGGTGTTTTTCAATCGAAAATACATAATTTAAATGACTCTTTCAAAACAAACATTTAACTTTTTCAAATCCGATCTTCGATATTTCTATTTTTTGATGGTAAACCGATACAGATATATATATATATATATATATATATATATATATACACACTGGTGTAGGGCAGCTCATGAAATGACCAGCTGCACCAATACCCAGAATATTGCATTAAAAACATCAAAATAATGAATGTCAACACATTCTGTGCATACTCCATGGATACAGAGCACAGTAAACCAAATACAACTGTTTTATTAGGTGGAAGGGCTGTGTTCCTCCACATACTCTGCTAATTGCATATACTAATTCTGAGATCACACAGTCTCTGGGGAAAGGGAATATTCCCCTACCCAGAGGTTATCAATCTTGCATACCTGTTGACCATCTGTCTGTGAGGACCCAATGATTTCTACCAGACAGGTGTCAATGTGGCTACCCCCAAACTATATCTATATATATATATGTGTGTGTGTATGTATGTGCATATAAATATATATATATATATATATATATATATATATATATATATGGATCTGTGTCAAAATAATAAATTACCATAACATCGAGTTGCAAAATGGCGAGACAGAAACAATGAAAGTTTACTTTCACGAACATGCAGCTCATCGGACGTTTTCCCAGAGAAAGGATTTAATTGGTTAGTGTGGTGAACTTTGCCCTTTTCTCCACTGTAGTGTGATTTTGGAGTTGGTATAATTAGTTGGGGGGGGGGGGGTTGGGTTTTATTTGCTTTGTTTGTTTTTTTTTAAGTTTTGTTGTCCGATTGTTTACTTACCAGGGGAAAATTTATGACAATTCGGACTTTTGTGAATGTAAACTTTCGTTGTTTCCATCTCGCCATTTTGAAGCACAGCGTTATGGCAATTTGTTATTTTGATATAAATCCATACATATACATTCACACACACACACACACACACACACACACACATATATATATATATATATATATATATATATATATATATATATGGGTCTACTTTACATGGTCGACTCTTCAGAAGGTTGACTTTCATATGGCCGAGACCATATGATCGACTTTTGATAAGCTGACCTTGTAAAATAAGCACATACACACCAAACACTTATCTTAAAACTGTTAGCAGGGGGACAAGCCGCCCTGTGCCCCCCCTTGGGTGCTCCACCCCCCACACCCCCCATAACTTAAATATACCAACTCCAAGATCGCATTACAGTGTGGAAGAGGAACTTTTCCCATTCCGCACTGTACGGAGATAGCAGTTTTCCATGGTCGGCTTTTCGAAAGTCGATCATATGGTCTTGGCCATATGAAAGTCAACTTTCTGAAAAGTCGACCATGTGATGGGGACCCATTTTATATATATATATATATATATATATATATATATACATATATATATATATATATATATATATATATATATATATATATATATATATATATATATATAGATATATATATATATATATATATATATAAAATTTTCTGCACATCTTGTGGTTAGTATGGTACATTTCTGGCTTTACAGATAAAATGTACAAACATCAGATTTTCTACTTTTGTGCTATAAGATTTAAGGACTGCTATGGTCTAGTCTATGCTTGCTTTCTCTTCATGTGTGTATCTTGGTTGTCCAGCCAAGTTATGGATTGTACCCTTTACAATTTTTGCTAAAACAAGCAATTAAGTGTGAGATCTACTTACCTGGTCAAGAGCAGTAACAAGAAAATAGCAAGAAGAAAGAAAACAAAGCAAAGTAATTAGGTAATAATGATCAGAAGTGCTAGAAGCAAATAGCAAAAGAATAAACAAAATTAAAAAAATAATCTGTGATAATCAAACATGACAAAAAGCAGTTAAGGAATTAGCGAGAAAAGAACAAAACAGTTAAGTATTTTCTGGAAAGAAAGAAAGAAAGAAAGAAAGAAAGAAAGAAAGAAAGAAAGAAAGAAAGAAAGAAAGAAAGAGAAAACGAAAGAGCTAAGTATTCTCATTCAGGAGGCAAAGTCAGTCTGTTATCTTGCATATGGACTGTAACCAGTTATGTATACCCAAACTCATACTCACTTTCTCTCTCTTTTTCTCTCTCTCTCTCTCTCTTGTATATTCTATACAGAGTCACTTATTTTTTTAACAGCTCTTGGTTCAACCTCATTTTACTACACAGGACTAAATGACTACTGCCAGCCGTTAAGAAAACTAGAAAACTGACTGTGCTATAATTACTCTGCACCCTGTCAATCATTTCTTATTTTGTTTCTTCTGTGTCTCTGTTACTAACAAAGCTAAAAAGTCTTGTTTTTTTCTGTTTCATGGCAGCTCACCTCAGAGTGGTGGGACTGAATTTTCACAATTTCATATATTCTTACTTTGGATGTTTAAGGTCTGTATTTTAGACTTTTGTACAATCATATTTTTGCAAAGCAGAAAAGACTGACTGTTTTCTTATATTTTGTATATAAACGTACACATCTTTATTCCAAGACAGAATGATTTCTAATTTTCTTAGAAAGTTTCCTAAAATAAAATTTTCAAAAGTAACCTCTATAGGTGGTGCCATTTGTGTTCAAATATTTCTCTACTTTGTTATGCAGTATTCAATGTATGCATTTTTTTGTTTTCACCATTTCCTGTTAATTATTATTCAGTGTTTTCACCAGTTTTATCGCCTTTATTTTTAACAGGCATGTAACAATATTGCATTATTTGCACAGCTGTGAGAATGGGAGGAAATAGATTTCTTATACATTCCTTCACTACTCCAGTTTTGGAAAAGGCACTCTGAAATACTTTGGGAGTACATCGTGTTATAACAGTATTGGCAAAGACTGCTGTTTCATTGTTATGATAGCACAGCTTAGTATAACTTTTTTGTTTTATGTTACTGTATGCCGTTTTGCTACCAAGATTTAAAATAAAGCAGGAGGTCTGTGCAAGCTTTCAGAAATGACATCAGCAAAAAGGAATCAAATGACTTATTGGGAAAAGGTAAACTGTGAAATTTATACAGGGCACTCACATGTGATTTAGTATATTCCACATTCTTCTACCATTATCACTTCAAAGAACCTGTAGATAGGAGTATTTATGCCATCTTACCATTTCTGAGCTTCAGCACAGGGAGCGCTGGTAAAGCATTTTGGAAAGCACATCTATCTCTTGCTCTCTCTCTCTCAGATACACACACACACACACACACACACACACACACACACACACACACACACACACACACACACACACACACACACACACACACATACACACCCCTACAAGACAATCAAACATTTAATAATATAAACATGCATATGCAGAGGCACAGACATTTAGGCACACAAGCACACGTGCTCATGCATATAAATGTATACTGCACACATACTACATCAACACTCTCACACTTAAAAATGCATACACAGAGACACAAATACACATGCTCATGCATACAAGTGTACTTCACAGGCACACGCACACATTCATGACACTCATTCACATAAAAATATACATACGTACGCAGAGGCACACACACATATGCACATAAATACACTGAGACACAAACACGTGCTCATGCATATAAATGTGTATGTTACAGACACACACACATATACATGTGTATGTATATGATTGCAGAAAAGTCTAAACAAAAATATCTGTCAGTGCAAAATACAAACCTTAAACATCCACATATTCAATCTAAATATGCATACATACAGACAGACACAACTCACACAGGCATACAAACACAGGGATGCATATAAACGTGTACTAAACAGACATACAGACAAATACACATTCAGTGATGGATACAAACATGCCCGTATGTAGACCCATAGCCACATCTACACACACACACACACACACACACACACACACACACACACACACACACACACACACACACACACACACACACACACACAGAGTCAAACACAGAGAGAAATGTACACAAACATGCGCATGCATGCACAAGTGCTTATGCATATATGTTTGCATGCATGCACAAACACACAAATGCAGACATGCAAAAAAGCATGCGCATACACACACGTGTTCCCATATGCATGCAAATATAGCCACAGACAAACATGCACACACTTTCAAGTACGCTGTCAGTGGTCCTTCACAGAGAAAGACAGGAAGGCAGGAAACTTGAAACAAACAATGATGATTTAATAAGTAAATCTAACAGTCAAAAAGCAGGGAATATTAGGAGACCCAGCAAGCAGCTGCAATCATAACTGGGTAAGAATACTTAAAATATAGGTAATAAGAAAGAAGATGGAGATGACAAATGACAGAAAAGACCTGATGAGCCTCATTTTTTAATAGACATTCTGGCCTTCTCTATGGCACATGGATGCTTCTGTCCACTCACTGCCATGAGACATGAGGATGCAACAGGTCACCAACACCAATACAAATGCCTATGCCTACTTGTCAGCTTTCCTCAGTACCATCAATAGTTTGTCCACTCTGAGAAGCAGATTTATTGAAAGTCCTTGCTCATCGCATTTGTCTCTCTTGCCTTTAGCCAAAAAAAGGCCAAGATTTGATTATCTCCGCAGTGTCGGCCAAGACAGCAACACCAGCTGTTCTCATTGTGCAGCCGTTTCCTCACGGCCTACATGTTAATAACCTGATCATTCCATTTTCTCCTTCAACTGTCGGCTGCAGCGCAGAGAAGAGACAAAACCCCAGCCCATCTGCAGCAGCTGTAAGCACTGAACTGTGAACCCACTGGGGATTTATAAACTAATCTGTAACACAACACTGCCTTGTTTTTACATGTGAGAGGCCACATTTGCACAGACCTGTTCTTTTCCTGAAATAAAGGTGGGGAGGGGGGATGAAGACAACAAGATAAACAGTGGAAATTAAAAATAATAATAATTTTTTCTCCAACTGCTTTCATTTGCCTAATATCAGAAGCAGCTGGCAGCTAAATAATTTGTTTGGCTTCTCCTTATGTGACCTACTGAAAGTAATGTTTTAATAAATATATTTTATGAGGGTATTAGACACATGTTGTTCTATGTGACTTTTAAAAACCTGACAGATTAACCAACTCATGAAAAATTGTTTTTTTTACAGAATTTTTACTTCTTGTTAGTTAGCTTAGATTCTCCAAAACAGGTATGTCTTTCTTGGAGTTATTTTTCTCCAACAAAAAGAAACAGGTAAAGTAGCAAGAAATGAGTGGATGTTATGTAGATTTTATGGCAGTCACTGCTTCAGTAATTCCTTGCGCCTGCTGCTACAATAAAAGTAAAAGTGAAGAGATACTGTCCTTGGTAGAGACAGCAGTAAGGGAATGTGACTTTGATGAGACAAGTGACATTTAACAGAAAAACTCCTCTCTAAAATCCTCAACATATTTGTATGCAACCTTACATTGTTAAATATGTGAAATGCCAAATGCAGTGGCATCTATCAATAAATTCGTTAAAGCACTGTATGTCTTATATTATTTATCCTTTCTGAACCACCATGTGTGAGACATCTGCCTTTTAGAAAGATAGCATTTAACTTGCCCTCCGACATGCAATGCCCTGACCTTGTCGTTAATAAGAGACAGATTAGTAGCGAACATAGCCATGTGTACAGACCTGTGTAAACGAAATTAATTTCTGTCACTGAACTTTAAAAAAGACTAACTGCCATGATTCACAGTGCTGTGACACACCAGATTTTTGTCACTCACTGTACGCAGTAAGGTAACATCATCTATTAGAAAGTGCAACACTGAAGGTGAAATGGCTTCTTGATAATTACGGGAGTATTAATCCAGCTTTCCCCTAAAGTATTTGCTTGGCTGATCAGATTAAAGGCTGTAGATTTCAATAGCTACCCCCCCACCACCACCTCCACAGCAGGCTCTAAGAAATTTGTGATACTTCACAGATTCAGACATATTGCTCTGTGTGTACCCAGCTGCTACAGTAATTAGCTATATGAGTGTATCAGCTGCTTCTGTGATTTTTATAAATAATAACTAACCTACTGAGCATTTTATTTCATGAAAGCTAATGTTAGCATTACTTTGCAAAGGTCTTAATTCTAAACTCTATTATATCTTTTTCTTTATATCACTTCACTTCTTGAAAAGGTAAAATTGTTTCTTTTTTTGGTATCATCCACAAAATGTTATTAGAAAATGTATGTATTTAAAATTATTTATATATATATATATATATATATATATATATATATATATATATATATATATTTGAACATGTACTTATTAAATATATATTTGTCATATGACACTAAACAATCTGAACTTTTAGCAAGGCTTGTCAGTTCTGTCGGAATCTAAACTTACTAACTCAAGGCATATTTCAAGAAGTCTTCATAATTTACTCTGTTTAGTACATCAGGAATTAATATGAATACACTCTTGAAAATGAACAAATGATTCTAACAAACAAAAAAGACTGTTCTTCTAAAGAAAATAATATTGCTGCAGAATATGAATTCTAGCATGCAGCATCTGTTCATTGTTTTATTGCCTCTGTAATACACTGGTATAGAAGTAAAGCAAATGAAAAATAACTTTATCCATCCTTTCATAGGATAAGGGATCAAGAGAACTCTTATAGATCACAGTCCACCAATGTTTTGTCTCTGATTCATTGTCATCCTTATCTCATGTAGTATGCCCTCTCCCCTCACTGGTATGAAATGCAGACACTAGAGAATTACCACTAAACTGTGGTAACAGGATATGGTATATATAATCCTTTGTATTTCACAGTGTTCAAGTTTTTTTCCTTCAGACACAAGTCCTGAAGATCTGGTCTGTCCACCTGTGTATTTTTTATACTCTTGCTCAATCGGCTTCATTGTGTTCTAATTGTCCATTACTAGAACATTAGCATTAGAGCACTCGACAGTAGTAACTTCAAATACTCTTGATTTCTCCATAGTTCTCCAGTAATTCCAGAGCAAAGAAATTTAAGTGCAGTGCAATGCAATCCTATGAGTAAATAACTTAAACTACTCCCTATGTCATGAAAAGCATTTCCACCGAAAGTTATAACCGTCAATTTAAAAATACTGTTAGTCTCAGTACCAGCATATGAGAAGCAAAAGTTGTGGCTTCCACCTGAACAGTCCCTTCCAAGGATGCTAGAATATTTTAGGATAAGGAAGAACTCCATGGCTGTAATAATATAGTTCAGCCCTAAGACTGTATTGAATAGGATACAATGCAGTAACACTGCATTCATATCTGGAAAGTCGATGGTCCAAAAGCCAACATCTGAATAAGTGATGATAGAAGACTGTCTGCTTGATCAAACACAATATTTTTTGTGGTAAGACAAACTTCCTGCGCCCATGATGGGGTCTGAAGTAACCTTTCCCCCAGCTACTTAAATATTCTAATTCTTGTAAGGTCTTTTACCTTTTGGGGAAAAGGACATGTTCTTTTCTCAAGGTTGCTTGAAGAGGGGTGAGATGTCAAAAACTGTCAGGGAATTAATCTCAGTGGTCAAACACCCAAAGGCTGACATTTTACCCAGTGGCTTTTTGAAAATAACACCACTCAAGCCACCTCTTCTGCAGATCCTGTTTTGTTAATAGAATTATAATTATTTTGGAAAAGCACAAATCAGACTTCTCGCTGTCAATAGCAGAAGGACTGTAAAAGACAGATCAATGAACCTACAAACATAATGGCTAAAGCTGGAAGAAGACGCATCAACTGGATGTTAATACCAGAAAATGTCAGAGTACACGCTCTTGTGGCTCAGGGCTGGAGGCAAATACCACAACCTTCAACATACTAACCTAAACATATTAGTGTCAGTTTGGGTATAACAGGTTTAGAACATGAAATGTGGATTAAAGATACTGTACATTAACTCACACATTGCATTATTATTGCTGAAGCCCTGTATGCATTAACAGTACTGCAGTTTCCAAGATATCCCAGCGGTCATAGAAACCAACCTTACACCACATACCTCAAACAATGAAATATCCTCAGGTAGATAAATACAGTCTACTAAATGAAATTGCACAAATAATTGGGGAAGATGATCTTGCCCTCCTACAAGAGAAAATTTGTTGAGGAGAATGTAGAGAAAGATTCAACACAAATTTCCAAGGAGAAATTCTTCCTTTAGCCAATCTTTTCCCTTTGGCTACCTTCCATCCATATGAGCAAAAATTCTTAAATGAATTCAAGGGTCTGTTGATGAGCTAACAGCAAGTGAAAAAGCTTCTTTCCAAAATTAGAAAACATGGATTTCCTGTTGTTGCGAAACTATACAAACTTGGATGTGATGTTACAGGAGAACCCATAATGACCTTGATTAACATGAGAACTGGAAAGATCTATGCAGAAAACAAAAAAAAACTAGTAAGAAGAGATGGCATCCCACCATAACGAAGAAGAAGAAAGATTTTCTCTTAATGACTAAAGGATATCTATTTTTAAATGTCTTAACAAAATATAAAAAAAAATATACAAAAACAGTTTTCTAAATATGGTATCAGAACATTATTCTCACTTCAACTTGAACACGGTCTCAGAAATTTCCTCAGAGCTGATGCATCTCTGCTGACATCATGATAAGACATTGTGTAAGGAACTGAGCTAAGAGAGATTCAAAGGCATTTCAGGACCTGTCTGCTGCAAACAAATCTATGATCATGGCCTTTCCGGCACCAAGCTCATCATTGCAGTTAGACTTGCTCACGTTAGGTGTCATCCGATGACATGCAGGATGGACTGCAGGTGGCAGCAGCAGCATGGGATTAGGTAGTCTTTGCCCCTCCTTCAGCCGGTCTATGTCAGGTCTGACAACTACATGGTCAGCATCACACTGTCCAACATGAATGACATATGGAAACACTGTGCCAGTCCTCATGTGGTCCATCACTCAGGTGATGCCTCTCTTTTCTGTGTACTTGATGTAGTCAGACATCTTCATCTCTAAATTGGATCTAACAGTCTTGAGATACAGACTTTAGACTGAGACCTACTTCAATACAACCAAAGCAAAATCATAATGTGCACCATATACATATCGATATATCTATATATCTATATTTATTTATATATATATATATATATATATATATATATATATATATATATATATATATATATATATATATATAAACACACCAGCAGGGACTAACTAACTTTTCCAGAAGCTCCAAATACAATAAAACCAATATTGTAATGGCAAGATGGCAGGATATGTTTGTACTTAGAGATAACAACCAAAGGCAACACATATATTTTTATAGACACTTTGTTGATGATATTTTTATTTTATGGGAAGGCACAGTCAAGTTGTTAGATCAGTTTGTCAACTATTCACATACTACATAAGTGAAA
>NC_056728.1:147317207-147342207 GCF_019279795.1 Protopterus annectens | reverse complement strand
ACCTATATTTAGCCTAATCATGTGCAGTATATCAACCCACCAAAGTGGGGGAGCTACGACCCCCACACCCTGCTACACCAAGATCGCACCACAGTGGGGGAATCACAAGTCACTCTCCTGTCAGACAAAGTAATGAGGATGACTGGTAAGGAGATAGTTATTGTTTAAGATTTAATGTTGCCTTGCTGCCATTCAGATCTATTGTACTTTCAAACATACATTACTTTCACAGTTTGTAAGAACCAAAGTGACAATGCATTCATCATGGGTACATGTTAATGTTACTCTCCATACAGTTTCACTAAAAGTAATTTGTGGTGTAGGCTGCTTTCAGTTCTTTTGTTAAGGCTAACACGTTCCATTATATTGTCAAATTTCTACTGTGCACTACCCCCCAAACACACACACACACACACACACACACACACACACACACACACACACACACACATACACACACACACACACACACACACACTCAGAAGGGCTGTTACAGAGTTTTGTTTTTCCACCAGTGCTGAGGACCCCAGACAAAAGATAGTTATTTAAACATATAAATTTACAGAACTGTTGAAGAACAGGATGTTAAGACTGCCTGCCCAGTTGCTGCAATTCTATAACTTTTGTGGGAACATGTGCTTTAGGAAGCAAATTTTGCAAAATGAAAGTTAAGTATACACACACAGACAGCTGCATCCATTAACATGGCATATCCTCAAATATTCATTAACTCAGTTTCCATTTTTAATACGCAGTTTATGAATTCTATGTTTAGAAAGCTTGAGTCTAGCATTTTATGAGAACACCATTGTTTGATTCATAGGCTGCTTTTAATTTTTTTTTCCTGGTCAGACAGAAAGAATTATTTTTAGCAAGGAAGTGGTTTTACTTTTATGCTAACCAGAAAGGAAAAGACTGGTCAACATTGTATTTGATAAACAAATTTCTTCCCCCTCAGCTCACTGTTTTTAAAATAATCCTGGCTGGCGATGCAAATATGTGTATCCATGGCACATCATTGTATATAGTAAGGCTACCATTACTCTTGGTCCAGAACTATATTGTCTAAATGTTTAAAAATAATCTCATGGCTTCCCTTGAGTAATTTAGGAAGGTGAGACTAGAAATATTGCATCAAACGTTCTATTCTGCTCTAAGTGCCTAAATCTTCTGGATGTAAAAGAGCACATGAAAGGAAGTCAGGAAGGGAGGAATGCAGATTTTGTATAAACTAGAGGAAAGGAATGACTGCCTAATGTTACTTGTGTACAGTAAGCATCTCAAATAGGTTAGTGATTTACCAGCATTTAATGTCTACTGTACTTCAAGGCAGTACACAAAGGTAACAGGTACACAACATTTTGGGTCTATATTACATCATCAAAAACACTGTTTAGCGAACACCTATTCATTGACCCCAAAACAGGGAATGCTCCTTTCATTGAACTGACACATCATCGAACATTTTCCCAGGACAAATAGTTAGCTGTCCAACATGCTGAGCAATACATACAGCGCAGTATATCAACCCACCAAAGTGGGGAGGACTATGCCCCACACCCCCCTACTTATACTTACACATCCTAAACAATTTAAGACAGCCACCAAAGAGCACTTTAAAAGTCACTGGTCCTGCCACTGCACTCTCCCTCCTTAAACATCCCCTACTTCTCATACCTTAATCTACTTTCAGCCCTTAACTCACTCTTCTCACTAGCTCTCTCTAATCTTCCTTGACTGCTCTTTCTACTGTCTTCTAAAATTTGTTAAGCAAATTGCCTCAGAGAAACATTCTTTTGTAATTGTCTTGCCTTCGTGCAACTACATCATGATAAAACCGGGTTTTTGTAACCACTTACCCCAAAAACTATATTCATCTTAATGACATATTTCTTTTTATACATCTTGAAATAGTTATGCTATACTCCTGATTATTGACACTGTATAACATTGTATTTCTACTTAATGCCTTGTAATAATCCTGTAACATTGCTGTTTAATGCTAATTTATAATGAAAATTGTATAATATGTTGGAGCTTTTCTCCCCGGGCCTCCGCTGAAAAGGGGCTCTTCAGCTCAGTTGGACAATCCTGGTCAACAAATGTAAAATAAATAAAATAAAAATTATATATACTAACTCTGAGACTGCACTACAGTGGGGAAAAGGCCAATTTCTGAATGTTGGTCAGCTAACTCTTTGTCCTGGTAAATACATTTGCTGATGTGAATGTTCGATAAAAAGGTGTTCGCTGTTTTGGGGTCAATGAATAGGTGTTCACTGAACAGTGTTATTGATGATGTGATATAGATCTCAACATTCTGTGTGGCTTAAAGTGCACAAAAGTAAAACAAAAAGATGTTGCCCCCTCATTCCCAGGCATGGCTCACTAACCTGCAAAAATTATACTCATGTAATGCTCTACTGTAGTTTTGCATGTGAAAAAACATGTATTGGGTGGGAGGTTGGCATAATGGTTAAGGTTGCAAACACAACATGAAGGGTTTGAGTCTCACATCAGGTAATTAACTAGGCTTAAAATGATCCACAGGGGCAGTTAGCCTAGTACTAATCTATGAATCAAATATTCAAACAAGTTGTAGCAACAACTGCATTCAGAAACAAGTCAGTATGGCAATGCAGCAGTTTTGGGGATACATGTACTGATGTGATAACTGGTTAGCTCCAGTAAGTTCTCCAGATATATCTCTTTTCAATGGAGAAAAAAGAAGGTAAATAGGTTTCTCAGGCCCATATAGCATGCAAGATGGATTTGACAGAATTCAAATCTAACTTTCCAGATTCACAGCACTGTACCTTGGCCACTATTCATTTATTTATTGCATTTGTTTACGAGAAAGTTCAATGGACTTAAAAGAGCCCATTTTCACTTAAGGGCTCAGGTAGAAAAGCTCCGACAAGAACATAGATACAGAAAATATTAAACATTAATAAGTACAAAAGTAGATATAGTGTTACAAATAGTGATTATAGTAATATATACAGAATATATACATAAAAGCAGGACTTTTGTTGGTTGCCAGATGGATTCAATCAGAGAAGTATAAATAGAAACATATTAATCAGCATAACAACAAGTGATAAAAATAATAATTATGGAGAAAATATCATCAGTCAGCAGTAGAAAAAAAGCATAGGAGTTTAGTTATCATATAAGGAGAAGGAAGAGGTTAGGTTATAGAGCAGGAACATAGCCAGGAAGAGTTGAGATGATTTTTCAGTATTTGTTTGAAGGTGGTGGTGCTGCCTGTGTTTCTTATAGAAGGTGGAAGTGATTTCCATCGTTTGGCGATGGTGAAGGAATAGAGAGTTGGCCAGCAGGTAAGGTGGGCATTTCCACTTTTAGAAGTAGATGATTTTCAGATCTTAGTTGCCTGTTGAGTTGATATTGGGTGAGTAGTGTTGAGAGAGCAGGACAGTTTGTGAGTCTGTAGATTACTTTGTGCTCGTGTGTAGTTAGTTGGGTGAGTGAAAAATGGTGGGGGAGCTCCAGCCATCCTAATTGTTTCAGTGAGTTACAGTGGTGGTATGAGAATTTGGACATGGTGGCAAATTTGGCTCGTCTATTGTAACACATTTCAAGTTTGGATTTTATAGAATTTTTTATTTTAGTGAGGCAGGGACGCCATAAAGGAGAGAGGATAATAAAAAGGTGGTTGCAAGGGTTTGTCTAGTAGACAGCCTAAGAAAGTGTTGGTGCCTGTAGAGCATACTGAGCTTTTGGCATGTTTTTATGATGTTATTATTTATAGGTAGGTCAAAGTTAAGGTTTTCATCTATAAGAATGCCTAGTTGTTTAGTGTGTGGGACAACTTATACAGTGGTACTGTCATGGGCTTCTATAGTGAAGGTTTTTTTTTATCTAGGGGAGTGGTTTTCTTAGGGGTAAAAAGTACTAGTTTAGTTTGTTTTTTTTATTTAGGGAAAGATGATTGTTAAGCATCCAAGGGTCAGTAGAGGTGAGGTGATGTTACACTGCTAACAAAGTAGGTGTACGTTTACAACCAGAAGAATTCAGATGGCCAGATAAATATGCCTACAGGTAATAAACGCTTCCTGTTAATTTTAGTAGACACATTATTTAAATTTAAGTATGCACACACAAACATAAACATAAACATATACACACACACACACACACACACACACACACACACACACACACACACACACACACATATGTGTGCACAAGAACCACTTACCACCTATGATCTATGGGTAACTTGAGGTCCATCAGTTCACCTATGCCATTTGTTTGGGATGTGAGAGAAAACTGAAGCACCTAGATGATGCCTGCATACAAACAAGAAATCAGAGGAAATAGAAGCAAACTCCACAAAAAAGCCAGCCAACTTAAATGTGAACTGGGGAACCAAGAAACATAAGGCAGCAAGCTTAGCCATGTTGCCATTTTGCTGCCCAGATCACCTTAAAACCTTATATATTTTTGCAAACACACACGCTCTAGATAAAGTATTAACATTTTCACTAACAACTTGTTAAATGCCTAGTACCAGTGTTTTCTTTTAATGTGACCACATTTTAGAAAATTCAAAAAGAGATGATTTTGTGGAACAGTCAAAAACTAATCCATTTCACAAAGTGAAATACATAAGTGCAGTAAACTAAATATACCCCTTTTACTGAGACTGCTGTTTTTGAACTTATGTCCCCCCATTATGTCAGAGAAAGAAATCTGGACAAAGCTTAAGAGGGTGAGAGGTATGAAAAGACCACGAAGAGGGTAAAAAGTAGTTCAGACAAGCACAATCTTATAGTATAAAAATAATCCTATGAAATGACAGTCCAAGGAGCTAGGACCCACAAAATATGATTCTTGTAGAAAACTAAGACCTCATTTCATTCCAGTATAATTTCTAATGATTTTTAAAAGACAAAAATGCTTTAAAAATACATACATTTAAATTTTAGCTACCTCTGGAAATCAGCAATGCAATACTTAGACAAATTTTAACCAACTTATCTTTTTTTAGTCCACATAGCTGTCAATGACATAGCTAGGAGTACCATGCAACAAAAGTATAAAGGTCTGTTGCATTATTCTGCAGAACCCTGTGTCTGACTGAATGTGAGTTGTCATAATGCTTGTTGCTATCTAAATGCAACAGAAACCACTGTGACACACAAGAGCATACAAGATCCCATATGCCGTTGTTACTCCATTTGACTGGTGTGCTCCTTTTCAAATGTGCAACTGTGCATTCCCAGTACAATCCAGCACTATTAGGATCTTTTATGTATAAACACCAATAACCATAATCATTCATAGGTTCATAGGTTCATAGGTTCATACTAGGCTATCTGCCCTAGGGCATTTATAAGCCTAGCCAGAGTGTGTTTGGCTTTCGCCACCCATTTTAAATGAATTTTGCTATGCCCTTTTTCGAGGTTAGTATACTGTGCCTCTGTCTAACAGTGACACAGAAGTGATACCTGGGGTAAACCTACGATCTCCCATCCACTCATCAAGATTCCTCTTGAAGAGAGTCAATGAGGGACTCTGCCTAACCTGGACTGGGATTTTATTCCAGAGTGAAGGGAGCCTGTGGGTTATGAATCTGTCCCTCCAGCATGTCCTATTTATTTCAGTGCTGAGGTTCAAGTCTCTCGAGCGCATAGCTCGATGGGATTTGGATTTTCTGAGGTGCAGCATGTCCATTAATTCGGGTTGGACATGGCTTTATCGTCAGGCACAGATCGCCTCTGAGCAGGAGGTATGCCACTGAGTAGAGCTGGAGTTTCTTTAACCGGGCAGCATATGGCATCTGTTTGAGCCCTTTGATCCTCTTGGTGAGGTACGTTTGGGGTCTTTCCAGTTGCTGCAGGTGTCTGGTAAGGTAAATCCCAAAAGGGGCATTGTACTCAATTATGGGCCTGATGAGGGATAAGTAAAGAGGCATGATGACCTCCCCTGATCTAGATGTGAATCCCTTCATGATTAGGTGGGCTATATAAAATGTTTTTCTAACCACTTTGGCCACATGGTTTTCAAATGAGAGATTGCTATCAACTTGGGTCCCCAGGTCCCTAATTACTTCTTCCGTACTTAATGGATTATCACCTATGTGGTAATTTGTGGGCACTTTGTTTTTGCCAAAGGGGATGACTATCCACTTTTTAGCATTTAGCTTGAGGCCATGGCTCTGGCACCAGATGTCTGTTTCTATGATGCCCTTTTGTAGGATGGTTGTGTCGGCTGGAGAGTCGATTATGGCACCTAGTTTGCAGTCATCTGAGAACTTGGTCAGCCACAGTCCTTCCATGTTGGCCTGTGCCTCCGAGAAATATATACTGAACAAGAGAGGTCCCAGGACTGAGCCTTGTGGGACACGACTTGTAACTGGTTTGGAGTCTGACATGGCTCCAGCAATTCTAACCATGTGGGTTCTGTCCTTGAGCCAGTTTGTAACCCATCTAGTGACATAGGGGTTTATATTTAAGCTGGTGAGCTTATCCATAATGCCAGAGTGGGGTATTGTATCGAAGGCTTTTGCGAGGTCCAGGTAGGCTGTGTGGACCACCTTCCCCTCGTCAATGGCCTTGGTGACTGTTTCAAAGAAATCGACCAGGTTTAAGCGGCAGGATCTGCCCTTAACAAAGCCGAACTGGGTAGGATCCAGTGTCTGTAGGTCCCCAATATCTTTATTTATGAGGTCCATGATGATCCTTTCCATAGCTTTGTAGACCAAGCTAGTCAGGCTTATGGGGCGATAGTTTCCAGGATCCGTTGAGGCACCACCTTTGTGGAGAGGGACCACTGTTGCTGTACGCCACTCTTTGGGTACATATCCTGTAGTAAGGCTGAGACTGAACAGTAGTTTTATGTTTGGGTTTAGCTCTTCTTGGAGTTCATGTAGGACACAGCCCGGGACACCGTCTGGTCCCATTGATGCTGTGTTTTTTGCTTTGGAGAGGGCAGCTCTTACCCGAGCATCTGAGATGTCAGGGGGGCAGCACTCTGCTGGGATAGATATTTGCCCTTTTGGTGGGGAGGGGGGGGAGTTTGTGCTGAACCTGTCAGCTAGGATGTTGGCAATGTCTGTGGGTTCGGTGTATTTTTTGTCATTTTGGACTAATTCTGAGCATATCTGGGAATTCCCACCCAGGTTCCTAACATAACTAAAGAAAGCCTTGTGATCATCCTTAGTGTCCTGTGCAATTTTTCTCTCGAAGCTGGCCTTAGACGATTTTATGAGTGCCCGTAGTTTTTTGCTAATACTGATCAGAGATGCCTTCCCTTTTTGGGATTTTGTTCTATCATGTAGTAGCTTCCTCTTTCTATTGTATAGTTTGTTTATGGCTGGGGACCACAGTCTGCCTTTGGAGGATTGAGTCTTGGTTTTATTTGGGATTGCATGATCCATGCATTCCTGAAGGTGTTCATAGAATGTGTTTATATAGGATTCTGCAGTCTGGGCCATATTTTACACAGGCCCGGGGGCTTTGAAGGATTCCACCTCGGTTTTGAGGAGTGTGAAATTTGCTTTAGAGAAGTTTTTCACTGTGGTTTTCTGGGCAGGGGGTGGGGTCTGGATGTGACTATCCAGTGAGATTAGTTTATGGTCTGATCTTACCAGTGAGGGATACACTTCTGGTCTAGAGCATACAGCCCCCATGTTGGTGATGATCAGGTCCAGTATGCTTTCCCCTCTTGTGGGAGTGGTAACAAGTTGTTCCATAGCATTTGAGTTTATAAATTCTAGGAACCTTTGGGCTAGGGCGTTGGAGCTAGAGTAATGCTCCCAGTCTATGTTTGGGTAGTTGAAGTCACCTAATATAATGGTGTTTGGAGAGACCTTCATATTTTCCAGTGTTCTCAGGAAGGCCGAGTGGGGTTCCTGGGTTTGGGTGGGTGGTCTGTAGCAGGCTATAAACTGGAAGGCAGTTTTACCCACTGTTAGTTGCACATGGATAGTCTCTGATGCTTTGTGCTGTGCCACCAACCTGGAGGTGTGGGTATCTTTGACGAATATTGATACTCCCCCTCCTTTTGTGGTTCGGTCCAAGTTTTGGGGCCTAAAAGCATGGTATGAGGTATAACCTGGTAGTGCTGGGGTGCTCTCAGAAGCCTTGAACCAGGTTTCTGTTACTGCACAGATATCGATGTTCTCCATGCTAAGGAGAGTTTCAAGTGCGTGCATCTTGAGGTTTAGACTTCTGGCGTTGAGTAGCATTACTCTTAGTTTCTTATCCCTTGTGCTACCTATGGAGGTGGGTTTGTCTTTTGAGCCTTTCCTAAAAAAGGCACTATGGGACTGGCAAGAGCCTTTGCCAATATCCGAAAGCCCAGGGGTGACAGATGCAAGCCATCCCTAGCGAAGCATCGTGGCTTGTCGAGCATGTCATCCCAGGCTGACAGGCATTGGATCCCCTTTGAATGACACCAATACTTAAGCCAATTGTTGAACTTGATCATCTTGTCTTCATATTGTGGCATCATTCTTGGTGAGGGTAAGATGTTACTCAAGGTCAGGGTCATACTGGCCTGGGCTACATGCTCAGAGAGCTCCTCTATGTCTCTTTTCATGTAGTCCAGGGAGGTACGTCTCAGGTCATTCACACCAGCATGGGCAATGACTGAGTCATATTTGTACTTGCCTTGGAGTGACCTGAGTGCTTGTGTTATGTGGCAGATCCTAGCGCCCGACAGGCAGCTCACCGTGACCATCTCCTTGTTCAGCCTGGTGAGCGGGACGTCAGTGTGCCTGACGATAGAATCACCTATTACAAGTGTATCAGGTGTGTTGTTTAGCTTTAAGGGCTGTGACTGTTCGGCACATTGGCTTTGAGAGCTATGTGTTGCACGTGTTTTGTTTTGGGGTAGCGGTTGCTTGGGTGTCTGCTTTGGAGGTCTCTGCTGCTTAGGCAGATTTTTATTTAGAGCCTCCGAGTATGTTTTTGTGTGTTTATGTGTTTGGTTTGCTGTCATGGTAGGTCTATGTGAGACTGGAATTGTAGTGAGTGTGGTTTCCTTCTCCTCCTGACTGGTTACGCCAGTACTGAGTTGAGAGAGCTCATCAGTACTGAGTTGAGAGAGCTCATCAGTACTGAGTTGAGAGCTCATCAGTACTGAGTTGAGAGATCTCATCAGTACTGAGTTGAGAGCTCATCAGTACTGAGTTGAGAGAGCTCATCAGTACTGAGTTGAGAGCTCATCAGTACTGAGTTGAGAGATCTCATCAGTACTGAGTTGAGAGCTCATCAGTACTGAGTTGAGAGAGCTCATCAGTACTGAGTTGAGAGATCTCATCAGTACTGAGTTGAGAGAGCTCATCAGTACTGAGTTGAGAGCTCATCAGTACTGAGGTGAGAGAGCTCATCAGTACTGAGGTGAGAGAGCTCATCAGTACTGAGTTGAGAGCTCATCAGTACTGAGTTGAGAGAGCTCATCAGTACTGAGTTGAGAGATCTCATCAGTACTGAGTTGAGAGAGCTCATCAGTACTGAGTTGAGAGAGCTCATCAGTACTGAGGTGAGAGAGCTCATCAGTACTGAGGTGAGAGAGCTCATCAGTACTGAGGTGAGAGAGCTCATCAGTACTGAGGTGAGAGAGCTCATCAGTACTGAGTTGAGAGCTCATCAGTACTGAGTTGAGAGATCTCATCAGTACTGAGTTGAGAGAGCTCATCAGTACTGAGTTGAGAGAGCTCATCAGTACTGAGGTGAGAGAGCTCATCAGTACTGAGTTGAGAGCTCATCAGTACTGAGTTGAGAGAGCTCATCAGTACTGAGGTGAGATAGCTCATCAGTACTGAGTTGAGAGCTCATCAGTACTGAGTTGAGAGAGCTCATCAGTACTGAGTTGAGAGAGCTCATCAGTACTGAGTTGAGAGATCTCATCAGTACTGAGTTGAGAGAGCTCATTCATAAGCTGATAAGCACAGCTAAATTAAGTATTTGTTGACAAATGGCTTTTCTCATACAGATGAAAAGACATTTACACACCTATTAAAAGGAAAATGTTCTAATTTTGTCTTTATTGCCAATACTCAACAGTCAATGAAAAATGAAAAGGAAATGTTACTTTACTACTACGATTACAATTAATACTATTATCAAAACTGTATCCTCCATTGAAGTTTAGGTGGAGAGAACCATGTTCGCTCTTTTCCTCTTGTGTGCGTCTCTGTTGTCTTTTTATTATACCTTCCTTATTGCCTTCTAATACTTTACTAAAACAAAAGGTAGACAAAGTAACAATGCCCACCTTTACTCTTTTGTGCAATAATAAATTCCTGAGTATGTTACGTGTTAGGAGCTATAGCTTCACAGCTTCACAGTTACTCAGATATGCTTACTACAGAGAACCCAAAAAATACAACAAAAAACAAAATACATGGAATTGTAAAGCAGAAGCAAACCTGGAAGGTGATTGACTCAGTTTCTTTTAACTCTTCTTAACTTGTTTATTCCAAAAGTTCTAACAAAAAACAAAATACATGGAACTGTAAAGCAGAAGCAAACCCGGAAGGTGATTGACTCAGTTTCTTTTAACTCTTCTTAACTTGTTCATTCCAAAAGTTCTAACTCAGCTCACTGAAGCTCTTCGTCTTGGCCCCCTTTCATAAATACAAAATCTCCCCTGGTACTAGCATATTATTATTTGATTACTAAACTATCCTATGAGGATTCCACAGAATGGAGCAGGTGTTTTCCACCTCCCATGGAGAGCATTAAAACAATTAATTTTCTATTTATTCTGCACAGCATAATGAGATTTATAGTTCTGCTACTGTCAGTGTAGATTATGTCTACACATGTGGCTTAGTACTGAATGAGAAAGACTTAAGCTTAACTTTGCTCAGGGCCGGATTTGATTTGCCTGTTCAAACTAGGAACGTTCAGTGTTACCTGTAATACATTGGGTATGTGCCGGATAGGCAGCCACTGTACACGGACAACTTAGAGCATTATTTTTAATTATTTCTCACCTGGAATGTGATCTGAAGAAATGAGGACATGTTGATAAGATGTTTGGAAGAAAAGCAGTACTTTAGGAATGGAAGAAAAAAATAAGAAAAAGCTAATGAAAGAAGGAAAATGTCAAAAATGAAGAAGGATAAAATAAAAGGAAAGAGAAACGACAGCAAGCAAGTAACTAAGGAAAGAACAATTTTACAATATGCTCATCATTTCACGGCTACATGCATATTATTCAATATATTTGTCAAGACTGTCTTATACTTGAAAAGCTTTTAAATAGCTAAACATATTTGTTGTATGAAATGTAAAGATAAGAAAGATGCTGCTTTGTACAATAGAGTATACATGACAGTGTGTCATCCAAGGGCAATGCTTAGCGGTGTGGCTCTCTGTTAAATAAGTGTGGCATTATTTTATATATTACTGTGCTCTATCGTTTAGTAGCATGCAACTTTTCCTTTCTTTTTTTCAACAGAGAAGAAATGGATATTAATAATGTGAATGTGACTTCAACAGACCTCGACTTTGCCTGCCGCATGTGGCCTGTGGGAAGCATTCAACAAAACACAAAAATGCAAAGACGGCTTTGGAGAATAAACACTGATCAAGGAAATATTCTAATACATACTACCATCAACGTTAACTACGCAGGTGGGATGAAGGAATGATCATCTGGCTGAAACACCTAAAGTGGAGATGAGGATAAAAGGTCAATTTAAAGAGCTTTTTTTTTTCTCAGAAGCTACCTAATCATTCCTTGATTTGTTTCTCTTCATATATACTGCACTGTACACTGACAAAGTTACGCATCTCTGGACCCACTTTTTTACAATGTGCATTATGGGTACCTGTCGGTAACAGTGTAGTGACGTTCAGATGAGCACACCAGTTGTAACAGTCATCTCATCTATACATCAGTAAATGCAGACACACACGCACACACGCACACATGCACACACACACACACACACACACACACACACACACACACACACACACACACACACACACACACACACACACAACTGCAATGTGTATAACTCCCATTTCCTCACTATCAAGACAAGAACACTTGCTTTCAGACATGATAGTTATTCAGTCATTGTATGTAGGTCACATTCTTCCAGACCCCCGTTTGTCAGCTGCAGAACACTTAAAGAATTGCTCCAGCTTTGAACTTGTAATAAATTATTAAACTTATGAAAAGGATAAAATAAGTTAAATGGGATGGTTTGTTTGGAAAAGAAGAGTATATCAGTACATGTGTGCAGACATAAAATTGACAACCGATGTGTCACTTCTCTTGAGGGTTATCAGCAAGGACTTGGTTAAGGGGAATGAGATAAAACTTGAAATCATGGGTCATGCAGAGGATAGCACACTTTCCTTAGGTGAGTATCCCCACTGTTAGTAAGCTCAGTGACCTTTATCACTAGAGTTTAAACAAACAGAAATGCCATTACTGCTATCAGGCTTACAATTTCAAGTCACTGTTTTTCTTTTATGATGTCATTTGAAGCACTGTGGAAAAGAAGTGTGACACACAAGTCCAGCTAGTGGTTACAAAGTAAAACATTGAAGAAGACTAATGTTTTTGTTCATTTGCAAGAAAATGAATGCTAAGAATATCTGCTTTCAAAAGTAATGCAATATATGTACTACAAAGGGATAAAGCATGGGAAAATAAGTGCGTTTGAAAGGAAAAGCTTGATTTAGTGAAGTCAAGAAGGAGTAAAAATCCCTTGGAAGACTGAAGACACCTAAAGATGACTTGAAACAATGAGTGCACATTAATCTTTAAGTGAGTGAAGATTCTTTTATCTTGTTTATTTTATCTTCTTTATTTATGTCAGCATGCTAACCACTCCCTCCCAAAGCCTTGGAGCATGTCAGTTACATCATCTCCGTGTACTTCCATTTACAGAGCAGCTACAGCACATAGGAGGGAAGGCTTATAGAGGGAAGGTAAATGTAGGAGTCACCAGGATGCTATCCCTCCTGTCACAATCTGCATTTACATTGAGGTAACTTCTCCTTCTCCTCCCAACCCTGTATACTTTTTATGTTGCTACCTGCTTTTTCAGGTTAGGGGAACTGCTGATCATTAAGATTATATTCCTCTAGTGAAGGATAGTATCTGCAGGCCTTTCTTTTTTTCTTTAAACTTGTTAGTAATTTTGATTCTTTGTGCACCCTATTATTTTGACTTGGTTCAGAATTTTTGAGCAAAGAAGTCATAAGGTATAATACAAAGACACAGACTACAATACATACATGCATACATACATACATACCAACATACATGCATACATACATACATACCTACAAACCTACATACATACATGCATACATACATACATACCTACAAACCTACATACATACATGAATACATGCATAAATACATATGTGCATACACACATACCAACCTACATACATGCATACATACATACATGCATAAACGCTTGTACACTAGTTTACTTGTACACTAGTTTAATTTGGTGCAGGAAGAGTATGCCTTCTACAAATTATTAACACTTCTGACCACAATGTGATGTTGCCACGTTGACAAGTAATCAAACTTCATACAGACATAGAAGTAGGGGGCAGAACAAGTCACTTTTGTGCAGGCCAGGTTCACCATCATATTCGTATTAAAAGTACTGATAGAAAAGGGATCAATATTGGAGGTAAAGGAATATATTTGTCTAATATAATGAGCCTTAACAAAAAAAATGGGTGAAATTAAAAAAATGCATTCTGGGCGTAGGCATGATCTTTAATGGCAATTAAAAAATTTTAAAAAGTGCAAACTTTGTTTTGTAGATTATCTTATGATAAATTGAACCTTCAAAAGAGTAAATCAAAAAAGAGCAATTATTTTTGAGCAAATCTAAACTGATCAAAAAATGCACAAACTAAAGATATTTTTGCAGAGGACCAAGCCTCCCCCTGCACCCCCACTAATTAGATATACCAACTCTGAGGTCACACGACAGCAGGGTAAGGACAAATTCCCTGATCCTACTGCACCATGTTCTTATGCAAAACGCTACCGGCAAAGCTACCACAGAACACAGTGTTCACACATATGAGTGTTTGCTCTTTTGGATTATTCCCGTTTTGCTAGACTGCATACACTGCACTAATAAATCATCAGTTGTGAGGGGTATAGGTATTCAAAGCTGCAAACCCCCTACCTTTCCCAACTGAAAAAGAGTTGTGGCTACTTTTAAATGCAGATTAAATGCAGTTAACATCACACTGTTTCTATATCTAAGAAAGATACTAAAAAATATTTAATATGACTGCTTTTGCTGTTGTCACCGCAGAGCTTTCACACCATGAACTGCAACACAGATCTTGTACATTTCCCGTTATCTGAAAAAGAAAAGCATTGCACAGGAGAGATGATATCACTACGTATTTAACAGCAGTTCTACTCTGCACATCTGTATTCCTTTGTTCTCCTTTTCTCACACACAAGCCCATCATCATAGCATCCCAAACTGAATTTGCAGCATTGCTTACCAAACTAAATTAGTGTTCTTCAAAACCACATTTCCCTGACCTTGAATCAGTTTTATTAAAGTTAATACAAATCCTTCTCCTGTTAGCAAGTGACAAGACGTGCAGACAAATGACAGATGGTAAAGAGTAGCTAGTACATGTGAGACAGCTTCAGAAAAGAAGTAGTTAGACTCATGCAATCCAGACTGTATCTGTGTATATTGTGTATATATAACTTCTCTATTACTTTTTATTTAAAACACACACACAACAGATATTTGTCTTCTTGGTTTGCAACATTGTTCCTGATTTGAATAATTTAATTGTTTTCTAACATCATGCTTTGCTTTAATGTGAAGTCAGTAAGAACAATGATATTGGCTTGGGACACTGAAGCAGGTGTTGGTGTACCGAGGAGGCACTGCCATTCTTTTCTGAGTGTAGCAGTTAAATAACTGCTACACTCAGAAAAGAATGTAGCAGTTAAATAACTGAAATGGGATACGAAAAACAGAGATGCTAAAAACAGAAGCTACTTTATGTCAAATAGAAATGTTGTTTACTGTTATTCTTGAAGCCCTCATGGCTCTTTAAGAGACTGGGTGCCAACTCCTGTCACAGTGAGCTGAAGAAAAAATAAAATGAACTAATATTATTTCTAGTTGATTAATAAATATAAAAACTGTCAGCATTTTTATTATGCTAGATAGCTGTGTGGGAGAAGGTTATAAATTATAGCCTTCTAACAATGATTTTCTGACATTGTGTTTATGTAAAGCAATTAATCTTTTCCTATTACAAGAAAAGGACTTGATTAACTGACCACTTAAGCTTAACTGACCACTTAAGCAATTCAAGTTTCAACAATGCTTCTCACTTGTGGACAACAGTCCAACATGTTGCTGAAATGGTCAGCAGTGAAACTATAGTAGTAAATGATTTAAAACTTTTAACCTGCATCTTGCATTGCAATATTTCTGCATTTTTAGACAATTAAGTGGATCTGAGTGAAGTCTTAGTAAACAAAAATATGTGTGTGTGTGTGTGTGTGTGTGTGTGTGTGTGTGTGTGTGTGTGTGTGTGTGTGTGTGTGTGTGTGTGTGTGTGTGTGTGTGTGTGTGTGCATGTGAGTAAGGTTCTGTACTTTTTCTTTCTTCGTCAATAAATATGGATGGAACAGCAGTCTGTGATTTCTTATTAATAGACAATGTAATGACGAAAAATAAAATACAGAGTTAATTATTACTAAATTTCTTAAGATCTTAGTCCATCTATTCCTGAAAAAACCCACCCTACCATAAACCTTATAAGTACATATATTAAATAACAGTGGGGTGATTAAAATTTAGTTCTGTACTGCAATGCTTCTGTGAAAAATGCGAAGCATATTATTAAGATATGGCATAATAACTGTGGCACAGAGGGATAAAGTCTTGACTATGGTCCAGGCGACCAGGTTCGATTAACAGCTCTGGTGACTGAAGTGCTTACACAGATGTAGGCATGGCTGCCTGGACAAACAGCACTCACTTGTACTTGCCTTGTAGTTAATCCCTGGAGGGACCTCGATACATGCAGGGGGCAGTGGTTGAGTCACAGTGGAGGCAGGGTGACATGCCAATGTATTCACGTTGCACGTCCACTTCTGGATGTCAAGACTGCATGTGAAGGGAGGGGGATGGGTATGGTATAACAGACAAACCCTCCTAGCAGCAATATGATGTGCACCAGAGTCCTTTTCTCACTGGCCCTGGATGCAGAGTAAGGTAAAGCCCAGGGTCACTGAGGTGGGCCAAGTCGACCCTATAAATGAGGAAATTAGCAGGTTATAGATGATAGCCAGCTGTGGGTGCCACAAAAAATATGATGTAGGAACTGTTAGATGCTTTTGACATGTTACTACATAATTACATGCAGAGGTGTAAAAGCAACAGGTAAATCACAAGTACCTTTGAAGGTGACAACTTTGTTTTGACTGTATTTGCCTCTGTTACAGATTTAGAGTTGCCTTAAAGGCAAAGTGATGGGAGTGCTTGCGGGTCACTGCTGCACTACCAGTGCAACCACTTGGGTGCCAGTAGTCTGGATGGAGAGAAACAAGAATATGAGCCTTTACCTGTTCTTCTCAACTTGGTGGTAGGAAAAGGAGAGTCCCAATGTTTATCTAAAGCATTACAATGTCCTGGTGGACAGCAGAGATATAATAGAGTTACTTATATCACTAAAGAACAGCCCTCTCCACTAGGATAACTTTCCTCAGTAATACATGGTCCAAAGCCATAAGTGATATAATAATAACTAACTCACTCCGTGTTGGTTATCCTTGTGGTAGTTATACTAAGAAATCAAAGTCTGGACTGTACTTATACAGTGAAAAAAGCAGGTTACCAGGAGTGAGTCTTGATATCCTACTATGCTACACAGGAGCATGGAATGGACCTGTCTACAGCTTCCACCTATTGGAATTCAGTCTAGCTGACAGAATCCACCTCTTCACTCTAAGGGAATAAATGAAAAGGTAAAGGAAAGAAATAACTAACCAAGGAGCTCAAAAGGAGAAAAGAAAATAAGATTTAAGAACAAACAATACTGTTAGACAATTATAGTCAGGCAATGACAATAAAACAATATCATATTCAAGCAAAAGTGAAAAATGAAAAAAGGTATTGTCTTTATCCAAGTCATTAGCAGCATTAAGGAAAATGAGAATCTATGCTAAGAGCAATAGTACTCAACAGTAAGCATGCCGAAACATGCTTTACATATTCTGACATCCACTCAACACAAACAGTAAGGGTGTCCTGGGAGCAGATCTGACATTACAAATAAGTAGACCTGAGTGTGCTGTGAGGTTCAGTGAGTAGGAATAAGGGTGCAAAACGCATAAGGAATGTGTTGTCATTACAAAAGAAATGAGCTAGTAATATGCCATTGTATGTTAAAAAAAAAGAAATATGCTAAGCTTCTGACAGCCAGCATTGAAAAGATTGAAGTAAGAAGTTGGAAATAGCTGGAAACGTAGGCACATGATGAGAGGTGGGGGCATTGATAAACAAAATTCAGAAATTGACCTATATATTCATATATATATATGAATCTACTTTGCATAATCGAACACCCAAATGTTTGACTTTCATATGGCCAAGACCATATGATCGAACATTTGAAAGTTAGAAAATATGAAAAAATAAATAAATAAACTACAAAAAAAGCTATAAAAAGTGCATTTACCACAAGGTAAAGTCCCTGTGGACTCATGTTCATAATGCCTGCCCTTAGGATAACACAATCTCCTTTTCGAGGATTTCTTGTTCCTAAATAGAAACTTAGGTGCATTTTCTAACACTGTAGCTATTTCTTTGTCAGTAGTCATAATATTCCAGTGCCTTCAAATAATATCCATATATTTATCAACATCACTGGTATAACATAAGGGTAAATGCTCTTTTTGTAGTGAATAGATACTAGTTCAGAGTTTGACCATCCTGATCAAAATAAGAAGTACAAGTTTAAAGTTAGTGCCACATGTGAAACTAAACATATAGTTTATCTTGCTCATTGTTTAAGCTGTAGGAAATTTTATACTGGGAAGACTGATAGGTGTTTTAAAGACAGGATTTGTGAACACATATCATATTAGTAAAAGGAACAAAGTTAGTGCCTTAGCCAAACATGTTATCAGCACAGGTCCATCGCATGTTTTTAAGTTTATGGATATAGGCAGGATTTACCCAAGTGTAAGAGCAGGTGATATATGTAATCACACTGAGGAGTTAGAAGAAACTTGGATAGTTAGACAAAGGGGGGATGCAGGACATGGCCTGAATGACCATGTCCCCCTAAGACCTAAACTTAAATCAAGACCTTTGTTTAGGTAATTTAAAGAGCGTTTTTATATTTTTATTTTATTTTAATAAAATGGTTTATTGTGTTGGAATTATTAGATGTAATGTCAGTATCATGTGATGAATAATGAGCAAAGCCATGTGATTTGTAAACAGGTATATAAAAGGAGGGGGTATTTTTATGTCATTTTAAGCACCTGATGAAGCTGTTTGTGAAAGCGCTTGCACAGTTTGTACTGTGAATAAACTTGAATTTTACACTGGAGCGAAGAGCCTTGCCTGGGTCCGTCTGCTTATTCTTGCTACTTGAACTTTGTGTGTACTTGGACACGGGTACCTGGTAACAGGAAGATGGAAGGTGCAAACGTAACTAATAATGCAAAAACATGCACCAAAACCCAGCGGTAGTGCGAAATTAGGGCTAAAAGTTTTGCTGTACTCAAAAGTTGTAGTGAGCAATAACCAGCTCAAAGCAGTAATCCAAAACACACGATTTATTAGGAATGAACCAGACGTACACACAGTAGGCTTCACGTTTCGTCAAAAACTTCATCAGAATAATGAACAGTCATATCTTAAAACCAAACCTTTCAAAGGTGTTGCACTAACTTTTGGAGGAAGTCCCGGTCAATTCACGGGTACCTGGTTGTAGGAAGTATTTTTTGTTTGTTTTTGCTTTAAAAATATATACATAGTATCAAATGGAACAAGACTTTAAACATTTGAATATAAACAAATATATGGTTGAATTTATATATGTGGAGGAACATAACATTAGTTAGGAAATTAAGCTGGGAGAATCAGTTAGGCAGAGTAGTGCATAGTTAGTAATACTTCCGTGGTGAGAGTTGCAGCTAGGAATGTATATAACTACTTATAGAGAAGTAGTGTTGTTAGAAGGGATATGTTAATATAGTTAGTATGTACAGCCAAATTGTATAAGTAATGCTAAGTTAATAATTAACCTGGAGTGTTATATGTGTAAAGCCAAGATTCAAATAAATGTCTTTTGAGAGATATTTTGAAATGATTAAGATTGCTTATGCATCTAATACTATGTGGAAGGGTATTCCAATTTTTAGCAACAAAGTTTGAATAAAGAGAGTTGCCTGCTGTATTGGATACTTTGGTTACTTGGAGTAAGTCTTTGTTAGATGATCGAAGAGTACAAATGTTAGAGTAGGGTTGTAGAAGATTTTTTTAGTAGTTAGAAGATTTTTTAGTAGTTTTTAGTAGTTTAGTCAATGTTTATGGTGAAACTACCCTCAGTAAATTCTCCTTCCTTACATGGTTATGTAATCAATGCAATCACCTTTTCCAGAAACACAGATGCAGCAGGTAGTAGAAATAATAAGCTTGTCTTTGTAGTTATTCAGTGGAAAAAATAAAGTTTCCAGATGTGGGCACTGATACCCTTTCAAATAATTTTCTTAAAGGGGATATGGGCACTGATATCCTTTCAGATAATTTTCTTAAAGGGGATATGGGCACTGATATCCTTTCAGATAATTTTCTTAAAGGGGATATGGGCACTGATATCCTTTCAGATCATTTTCTTAAAGGAGATATCATGCTACAACCAAATGTGTTGTAGAATATATGGGTATAAACAGGTGATTAGAGGTAATACATTGGTTAACTTTCCTATATAACTTTTATTTATTTAGTTACTTTCTTAGTTACTTAAAAACCACTAACACCCATTGCAGGGTCAAAAAACATAGCATAACAAGCTAAAATAAATTAAATTAATGTACTGTTGCAAGAGGCATGGGACTAGAACTTAAGGATAATATTAATACATTTAATGGAAAAAATATAATAGTAAAATGCATGTATGAAATGTGGTATGTCTATATATTTATTTATTTTATTTATTTATTTGTTTGTTTGTTTATTTATTTATTTTCATTTGCAGCCTGGAGAGAAAAGCTTTGGGAATACATGTCAGAGACTTAAAAATATGAACAAAGGCAATGCAGTCTAGTAATCAATAAAGTAGGAATAATAAAGTACTTTCTATTCAATAATGTAAAAGTTGTGCAATAAGTTATGATAAAAAACATAGACTACAAAGATACTGAACACAATCAGTTTGATTAAATATACGTTCTGAGCAATCACTGGGACTCTAAAAGTTACTTGGCATGGGGGTAAAAAATACCATACCAAGCATTTGCTCCATAACTGATTCCATGACAAAGTATCTTCTGGTCCTCAGTTGGCATTAGTCAATGAAGACTGATGATATCTTACATCAGTCTTCAAAGATGCCTCACACATTCAGCACAACAAGACTTTAGAGTTTTACATTACAATGCACACCAATGTAAAACCCTGAAGCAACAGCCTATTTAAGTCAATGGGTGGATGTCACATTGGTACAGCGCCACCTGTAACAAGGAATTGGTATGGCAAGCAGTTTGTGGTGGAATGTCACACTGCCTGCAGTAGCAAGTTCCACATACAGAAGGCGCTGTACTTCTAAGGCAGGTAAACCGCTGGGAAGTGGGTCTAAAGAACTCACACATATGCAGTGATGTAGTATGCGAGTTGTTCCCCAAACTCTGTGGGAAAGGCTCACACAGTTCAAAAGCTGAGCAGGTCCATAGCTGACAAACATCTGAGAATATTTTGTGCTATCAAGCAATCTTTTCAGCCAGCATACTTTCAGCCTTCCCTTTTTTTTAAAGACTATGAAATGTTTCTGAATTTAAGAGCAAAATACACAATCTCAGGTGCAAGACATTTGGTTCCCTGTGTTACCCAAACATTGGCATTGCCTGATGGTAACATTGAAAGCATTTGTTTACACTGAAGGATTTTGGGATGTCAAGAAACTGACAGCCTAAAAACTAGTGTTCCTAGTAAGTGGAACAGATGGGTTTGGCGGCAGGCATACTGGCATTTCACTTTAGGTGTCACTGTCTGTAGTGGTACTATATGCCATGTCACCAGATACTCTTTGTGTTGTTGTTGGCAGTAGGCCTATACAGACATCTGCAGGTATTGCACCCTTTGTCATACTGGTATCTACTATAAGGACACAGGTGACTTAACTATTGTGCATAATGCACAATTGCACCCATATCTATATGTTGTCACCTCTGTACCAACTGTTTAGCAGCCCAGTAGACAAAAAACTGACTCTGGAACACTTGGGTGATCAACATTACATCCTCACAGTACTTTCATATCAATATAAGCTATGTTATTTCATGGTTTGATCTTTTATTATAGATATTTTTGTTTGTTTGTTTTTTTCTATATGTGTTAACCATATAACATATACTGCCATCTACCCCAATGTCCAAGGTTGAGAGCGACAAAAACTAAGAAATGTGACTGTGATCATGTGATCATGCAGGTTGTTCACAGGTAAGAGTGTCCACTTGCACCCCCCTGGATTTTGACTTCACTTGCCGAGGGACTGTCACATTTACTTTTTAATGTAAACAAAAAATTAAATAAATACTGTTTGTATTTTTAAAGGTGTACTCTTTTAAGAATGGTCCAGTCACACACACCTGTCACATCACGTCTGTGCATGCATTGTTGCACAAACATCCTCTTCTTCCTTTCCACCCACGCATGGAATTTTAAATATGAGAAGACTTTCTGTTCTTGTGTTGCTGCTTCCACGTAACCAGCCATCTTTGTAGCCTTGCCCTGCTAACTGGTGTAGACGGTAGGATATAGATTGGAAGGGTGGAAATTGACAGTCTTAAATTATTTGGAATTGCAGAGATCTGAGTGCTGTCTTTTTCTTGGGTGTCTTGTCATTTTCTTATGTAGTTCTTATAGTCTTTCCTTAGTCTATTTTAAGGTGCAGAGCTGATCTTTTAATTTGTAGTTGAAAGGCGATGTAGAATTTTGAAAACCTTTATCCTAGGGATCTTAAAGTGACACTCTGGGCAAAGAATAGATGTTCACAAATCTTCTCCATGTAGCTCTGCTGTAGTTGTAGATTTTTTGCACACCCAAGGTGTTGACTTATAAGTAAAACTTGTGGCAGTGTATAGTTACAGTATAGCAAGATGTACGTTACAGCTCCCAATTTTTTGCTCATGATTTGGAGACAAGGGCCCATAATCAGTGACAATATAAATAAACATGCGTATTTAAAAGAAAGCTTGTCATTACTGACAGACTTTTATTCTCAATGATTACCAGAAAATCAAAAGAAAAACCGTGAGAGACATGGCAGATATGTTAGAAATTGCAAGAAAAAAATATGAGGGGCAGGGGAGAAGTACGTGGCAAAATCAGGGACATTTTGATAAGTATGACATCCACATTTAAATTTCATCTAATCCTTCCATACTTCTCAGCTGCTATGGTTTTTGCTGTTAAATTTAAGCTCTGCTACTTCTAGATTTCCAGATTTTGTAAACTAGAATATTTTACAGACATATACATTACTAAACTGGTAAAGAAGAGCTGTGTAAATGAAAGAAAGCATCACTCTTTCATACTCTCTGCTATGATTTTTCTTATGTTCCATGGATTACTATTACAAGTCATGGTGATAACTGAAATATCTGGTTACCTCTACATTATCTGTATGGAGTAACGCAACATTGGCACACTGGCATGTGTGTGTTCCAATGTGCATGGAAAGATGTTAACTGTACTTATTTTGTGTTGCTTGATTCACATAACATACTTAATTTTGAAGACACATTCTTATTTTCGGGTTTGATTAATTGCTTCATATTATGTTTTAAACATACTCAAATGACTGCACCCATCCCAAGATTTTGTAGATATGAGTAAATGAGGAAACTAGACCATATAACCTGCATATTGGTGGCACTAACAATTTAAAGAAAAATGACCAACATAATATAGATTCCTTTATCAGAAACTAAAGTAACTATATTATTCATTAAAATGTACAGCTTTATGTCTTCAATGTGCATTTAGTCTTTGCATCTTTCTGTTACAGTTGTGTTTCTGAGTGGTATCTCACAATCCTCCTGGAAGTGGAAAGAGTTATGAGTTATTCATTATTCAAAGTTCATGTTCATTTTGTAGCCAGAATTTCATTCAGCTGCATGCCGTGAAACTGTCCCTAATCGCACCTCTCAACCTCTCAACTGTACAGATTTTTGCAGATTGTCCAGATTTTTGCCTCATATTTTTAGTCTGTTTCTCATAAAATTGTGGTTTTCTGGCAAATCATTGAGGGCTGAAGTCATAAAATAATAACAGATATTTGAGTTTTAGTCTGCATACCCTTCAGAAAATTCATGCCAATGCAAAATCTATTATTCTATCAACACCCACAGCATGTAGATGGATTGCTGATACTGTGTTGTACTTTAAGCGGTGGGGGAGGGGGTGCTACAATCCTGAGTGTGTCCTCCTTTGGATGACATGCTTAGAAACTATGAACCTGTTGTCAGTTTGTCATCCACTCCCTATTGCAACATTGACAGCTTCTATTTTTTTAATGTAACATACGCAATTTATTCTTCAAGGACAACAAGCACTTATTTGTAGATGAAATACTGAAATATAAAGTTGTTTACTATAAGGATCCTTTTCATTAGTTACGGATCTCTTTAATATGGAATTATTTAGATGACTTTTACTTCTGCAAAGATTGTGCATATTTACTGATATTGGCAGAGTGTAATGACAGAAGTTTGAGTAGACTTTTATGATAAAATGTGATGAACTGGGCAGTTTTGTCATTATTGGTTCATACATTTTGTTTCATTGCTTACTGGACAAATGTTCAAAACTACAAATTTAAAACATGCTCTGACAGGTGGTAATGTATTATATAAGGAATATAATTTAATACAATCAGGAAGGTGAATCAAAGAACACATGCATGTATGCATGGCCCTAAATATGTGTGCAAGGAGCCTATGATTTGAAAACAGCCCAAAAGTAAACTTTATCTGCCAATGACCAGATGCATTTTCTTTTAATATGGGTTTCAATGCTGTTTTAATGAATGTGAGTTTCAAGGGCAGAGAAGTTTTAATGTTGTCTGTTTTCATTGTGAGATTATATTGCTTTGTTTAGCAAATGTCTATCAGTGAACATGTAACCAGTAAACTAACAATACTGTCAAGGAAAATAGAAGTCAACCAGACAGTTTATTAGCAGCAACCAGAAAACACAAAAACACACGTTAACCCAGGTTTCGTAATCTAAATAAGGACTTCTTCAGAACAATGAGCAAAAACAACTTCACATTTAAATAACCAACTCTTACATCACTAATTAATGTCATTATTCAATAATAACTTAATTGAAACAATTAATTTAAAATGACTTCATTACAAGCCTTCTATTAATTTCATTAAAATCAAACTTAAAGGAGCCACATTGCATCACATTAAATGAAAAGTGAAGAACCTAAATTATATACACTGATAAAATAAATCCACAAAATGTAAGATATATGTATATATATATATATATATATATATATATATATATATATATATATATATATATTACAATTACACTACTTTGAGCCATTGTTAATTGCATCAAACATTATAAATTAAGGTAGTCGTGATTAAACTGAATAAATTGTCCTAAAACATTATATACACTTAAATTTTGATAAAAGTACCTTAGAACATTTTTTTTAAATTCCTTATATATATAAATTAGTGAACTACATAAATATACATAACAAATTCATCCTAAAATATGCCT
>NC_056728.1:147237207-147312207 GCF_019279795.1 Protopterus annectens | reverse complement strand
TCCTTTATTAAATAATATGTAAGGAAATTGAGTATGTGTACTTTTCCTTCATTATTACTACTGTGATAACAAGGCAGCCTTCTAATTTCACCAAGGAAATCAATGAAAATGAAAGAAAGAATTTCATTTCATAAAGTATGCTAAAGAGTGGACTTGATTTGATGTTTTTAATTTTCCTCAGCCTGTATTGTTATTTATGTATTCTGCTGTGTGCTTGTTTTTTTTAATCAGCTGATTTCCCTTTGGCTACTCTGGCAAAGGAAGGACATTTTAGAGGGTGTTTGCAGTAACAGTGTGCTCTCAGCAGTCTATGTTATTAAGTTTAGGAACACTAATAACATGACTTAGAAACAGTGTTTCACCCAAGTGCTTCGCTGGACTGAAACAGAAAATTCTATCCCACTTCTCGAAGGCTGCATACTGTATTCACTAATGTTTTGAGGCTGTTCAACTACCAATCATTAGCGGACCGGAGTTCCGCTGTGGCGACCCCAAACTGGGAAAAGCCGATAGACACAACAGCAACAACAACAACCCAGAATGTCTATATATCTTTCTTGATCTGTATATTTTTGGTACTTATTTAAAATACTGAATCACATGCACAAAGACTTGAACTATTTATTTCCCCTAAAACTGCACTCAGACTGACGATGATTATATGTATCATAGCAGTGGGTTAAATGGCATAATGGTCAAGGTGTTTACCTCACAGTCACATGGTACAGGGTTTAATTCTCACCTTGAAAAGCATGGCTAGGCTAAAAAAAAGTCTCCCTAAAAATTGTTAGTCTAAAACTCACCTATGAACCTGGGATGCAAGGTACAAACTCCTTTCATGGTGGAGGGGTTCCAAGAGTAAAATGTAAATGCATGAAGAAGAATAATGGTTATGATACAATTCTTTACTGAGTTGTGTTTCAGACTTGTTGGATTCAATCATTTTATCATAAAATATTTCTGTTTCCCTTGTTTACCAGTGAAAACTGATTGGAACACTTAAAAATGACTATTAATTAATGTAAAGCTATTGACATATCAAAGAGGTCTAAACAATATGGCTGGTTCCACAGCTCAGAAGGTAAATTCCTGACTACAGCTCAGATGACCATGCAAACACTAATGATGTTAGCAGTGTAGGAGCCAGCAGGGATGGGGGGGGGATAATGACCAGTGCTGGATCATCCTGCAGCAGAGAGGTGAACTTTATTAGTGGCAGATAGAGAACATTTGGGGTGGATACATGCTCTAGTCTGCCAAACAGTTTCTCTCCTACAGAAGGCTGTCACCATCCATACGAGTGCACTTACATGTGGAATGGCTGCCAAAACAGTCACTGCATTATCAGAGCACATGCAGTGATGCCAACAAGCAGAGCCATAACTAAGGTTGCATGAAGAGAGTGTCTACCCCAGGCACAAGCTGTCAGTAACCACGATTCATTTGTACACATCAATTCTGCATTTGCAATAGTCATGGATAACGTGCTAAGTGCTCAATGTGTGGCAGTTTAATTGTAGCAAGCTGCTTGTTACAATTGTAGCAAACAGCTTGCTAAAGTTTCAGAGATTTTTTTTGAGGGGGGGGGTCTTCAAAAGAACAAGATGCCAGATGAGCTAGCTAATGTTCTGCCAAGATTGTTGGGTTAGTACCTTTGCAGAAAACCATTATCTGAATTGAGCTAACAACTACATTCCCTATCTCAGAATGCCATGAAGAACAAAGCTAGGAATGAATGAGTCAATGAGGGGGGAAAAACAAGAGGCTACATAGCTGCAATGTCAGAGGGTCAAAAAGATTAAAAAGAAGACTGAATAATATGACCGTAGCATACAGTTCTACCCATATTCCAGTTATCATTTATGCTTTTCTTCTGTTACTCATTTCTAAAGAACTCTGTAAATTTACAGGAATTTATTCTTGTAGATTTCCATCAGAGTCCATATACCACAGTAATCTGGCTTCTATTTCATATAACAGTAATTTGTTTTGAAATCATAGGATTTTTTATTTGTGGAGCCACAAGTTACATTTTTACAAGCAAAATGACTGTCCAAAGGTCGTTTCTACATTTACTGAGTTTTTTTTTTATTGGAAATTATTAGTCGGTTCCATTTTCACAGGAGACAATATCAGCTCCTCAAAATGTTTCATCTGATTGCAAAGCCAGTACCTTCCCACTGTTGGAGCAGCTATCTGAAGGGAAAATCTTTAATGTCACCATAGAACTTTATGAGAATACAACATGATCAAGGAAAATGTTCAGAAGCAATTTTGTTAACATACAACATTCACTTGATAATATGTAGTGAAAGGAAAAATAAGTACACTGCAGAGTTGAACTATTCAGGTCAAGGTTGATCCCGGCATTACGACTTTGAAAATAATTATAGAATACTGCCAATTATTGCAACAACTGACATAAATATTAGAAGTGAGTGGTAATATAACTCCTTTTCACAAGACAACCACATTTGATCTACATGGTAATTATATGTGTTATAAAGACCCATTTCAGCAAGGTTCCGTTTAATTCAAAGCTCAAAGTTTGAGTTGTCTCAGAACAGGTTATATTAAGTTAAGCCGTACAGAAGGCAGGGGGTGTGGGCTGACTTGCCCACCACAGCACCTAAATATTTTCAGTTTTCAGATTTTAATTAAATAGAACCTTGCTAAGGCAGGTATGTATCAAAAGTACTGCATTTTTCTTTAATATTTACCTTCAAAGAATGCAGAAAATGAAGGATTAGTCTGAAATGTTTTGTCCGAAGGTTGGAAATATTCAAACTTATAGCACCCTCAGTTTCTTGTTCTTTTAAACAGCAGTTCTCTAAATATTTATGTATGTTTCTTTCTTTCTTTCTTTCTTTTTTCAAGGGCTTATGTTTCAAACATACACCTCCATACTGAATAAAGTAACTTTCAAGGTCACATAACCTCTGGGAAAGTTGTGCATATTTGAAAAATTGGCTGACCGATACAGGTGAACTTGCTTAACAGCATAGTCCCTAGGAGTTTCACTCATGACTTTAACCTCAGGTTTATATTGTTATAATTAATGTGAGCTTCAAATGAAGCTCTGCACTTATGTAGCTCCTATATGACATTTGTAAACTCTTATTTGGAAGAAAGTTTTCCAACTGTTGCTGTGGTGATAACTGATCATTGTAGTAGCATTATGGTTGATTGAAAGAAAAATAGATGCTTTTGGGACCAGCAAGACTATTTGTTCAGTACCCAGACATGGTTGATCTTTGAGACAGAAGTTCAAAAAATCTCTGTGGATGCCTATTGAAAAGCATGTCCTAGAAGAGTCATTGTCAGGAGTTGTTAGGAAGTAGGTCCTTAAGGGATTAGGCTAAGACTACTTTTAAATCAAAAGAGAAAGCATCTAAATATTACTTTCTGCATTACTGGGTGAACAGGTAATCAGAGCATTATCGATCACTAGTAATCTATTTGAACTTACCATTTCATTAATAGCATAATGGAACATAGTATTTCTGATCTGAGTGTGTGGTGCATGTGTGTGTGTGTGTGTGTGTGTATGTGTGCGTGTGTGTGTGTGTGTGTGTGTGTGTGTGTGTGTGTGTGTGTGTGTGTGTGTGTGTTAATTGATGCATCAACAGCCATGCATTTTCTCAGCTAGTACAATGACAACTGTTAGCCCAACATTCAAATTTACTCTTAACTCACTTCTCTTTTCCACATTGTAATCCATTCAATTTGTTCTTTTGCATCTATTAAAGATTTTGGTATTTTGGCATCTAGTCAAATAAGGAAGATTTATCACAAAATTTCAGCAAATGTATGGGCTTCAAAATGGCTTAAGGTGATAAAAAATGACTCCTTTCAGAATTATTTGGCGAGTTGATATAAAACAAATATAAGCGTTTCCAGATTGTGATTGCCTAATGCATTTGAAAGAACATGAAAATTCATTTAATGTTAAAATGCTGGAAACCAGTGATGGGAATGGGCTGCTTCAAATGCAGCCCAATGACTTTACAATCAGGTTCATTGCAATAGCTTCCTCCAATCACCCCATGCTTCACACATTCTAGCAAGACTTCAACCAGCTGGAATCTTTCATGTAGAAACATCTATAATTTTTCCTGGAAATAAGTGGATACAGGACTGGGCCCTAGCATCACTCCTCTAATGTAATATTATGTCTCTAGTTTTGTTTATTATTTTTATCACCATGGCAAGATGTTTTATGGAAGAAAGTAAGAGTATTTAACTTGAGAGGCTGAAGATAACATGGATCTGTAGATGAACATTACAGCGCCAAACATTACACTATTAATCAATGAAAACTGTAAAGTCGATAATGCACATTCTCGATTATAACAACACAAACATGTTTTTATAGGGGAAGCCCCCAAGAGCCACAGTACCAGCACATCTAAAAATATGCAAAGTCTAATAGGGAGAAATATTCTTAGAGAAATAACTGAGATTTCCTGATTAAACATGGGGCTCAATTAACAACGGTTGAACATTCCAGTTTTGTTCATAAACAATGCCGTATTCACTCAGCCTCCTACTACCTGTACTAAAATAATTCACAGCTAGATACACAATGATGGGGATGACACTCACACACTCTAAGTCTGTACTCATGGCTCTTGTTAGGAAAACACTGGCCTGTTTCTTCCATGTGAGGGGAGTGTAATACTTAAGGGAGTGTAACTGGAAGCACCAGATGACCTTTTGTGCCTGGGTATCTTTTCCACAACTCACCGTAAGTAGGTTCCTCACCTGGACTTATGGATGTTAAGCAGGCAGAATGCTTGCCTTTGATAGTGAAGTAAGAGCTGAACTGGAAACAAACTTAATGATTTGACTCAACAATGGGTGAAACCTCTGAGTGCAGATGAAAACACAGGTAGACCACCAGTCTAAGTGGTTGAAATGTAGTCAGTGAGCATGGTCTCTGGAACAGGATGAGGAGCTGTTGTACTTGGGACAGGTCTCATTGCAGAGGTAATATGCCATTAGTTCTAGGTGATGCAGAGACTACGTTATGAGTGTCTGGTCCCAGTGTCATTTGAAATGTTTCCTCTATAATTCCACCAAACATGCCCTGAAGGACGGAGATCTTAAAGTTTATAAGGATCGGGTTATAAATATTTGACCTGTAGCCTTAATTAAAACTATCAAAGAACTGTTCTGGTAGAAATGCAACCACTGACTGAACTAATATGGCCTGCTCTTAATGCTGTGAAAACCATTACTTGAGGATGGAGGGATAGATGGATGGATGGATAGACGGATAGATGGATGAATGGATGGATAGACAGATGGATGCATGGATGGATGGATAGATTGGTGGGTACAAGGATGAGTGAGTGAAATAATATTTTTATAGAGCACCTCATGCTTCTCTTTACAGCACATTTACTTCTTAACCAAACCAGATTAATAATTTGAACTGTATTCCAAGTTACTCAATGTTGTGTCTATGTCAGTTAACAAGCTACGCGGTGGGAATAATAATGCAAAAATAGGCTGATCAAAAGCACTTTATAACCTATAAAAATACCATAAAAACTTCCCTTACATTTTACTTTATTGTCAGGCACCGATGGAAAGCAACCAGTTATGAAACAACTGCAAAAAGACCTGTGAAGGCATTCTTGCTCCTAACACTTGCATATCACCCACATGAATTGGAATAGCTGACACACATACACACACAAATGCAAACACAGATGCACAGACACACACACACACACACACACACACACACACACACACACACACACACACACACACACAGACACACACACACACACACACACACACACACACACACACACACACACACACACATGGACACATAGCCATATACACGCACACACACACACACACACACACACACACGCATGCACATACACACATACACATGGGCTCGTATGCATGCAAACACTTTTAAATACAGATACACAACACAAACACTAACAAGCATACCTGCAATAGATAATATTGCCTTTAAAAAAAGACTTAAAACTACAGAAGTTCTGATTTCTGAGTTAACAATTTTAGCTTTTTGTATAATGCCTTCTTTCACAATGTTAAGGGATTCTTGTGACATCCTGCCTTATGGGATATTTCATTTAGAGCTATGCGCTCTCTTTGTTTCATTTAGTTGCAAACAATCAATGTGCGTGCATGTGTGTGTGTTTGCGTGTGTGTGTGTGTGTGTGTGTGTGTGTGTGTGTGTGTGTGTGTGTGTGTGTGTGTGTGTGTGTGTGTATGCATGTGTGTATCTCTACATGCAGGTGTGCATATATGTGTACATGGAGGCATGCATACATGGGTATGCGTGGGTGTGTGTGCATGTCTACACAAGTGTCCACACTTGTGTGCATGTGTGTGAAAGTATGAAACATTCTGAAATTGAACTTGTTTTTTTTTTTCATTTGAAAGCCTGATTTCAGGACTGCATTACCTCACCTGTGCTTAGTACTTGGCCTTGTTATCCCAGAACATGTCTAACAAAACTTGTGCAACTTTCTCACAAAACATTCTACAACTTATATATGGAAAATACGGGTAACAGATAGCTACCAATTAAAAATACTGAGTACAAGTTTATATGGACTACCTGGGGTGCCCTGGATGAGCCAGGGCTGCTGCCTGCAGAAGACACCATGCTCACATTGGGGTTCATGCTTCGCTCTCTTTCCTCCTGATAGATACGGTCCCGTTCGGCCTCAGGAAGGTTAAGGAAATTCTGCATGGCCCTCAAATTTACTAAGAGGGACTGGGAGGCTGTCCGAGGGTCTTCCTCTTTACGTAGAATCTCTGACAGCAATCCCTGGTTGGAAAAAAAAAGACCCAGAATTGATTGCTAATGAAATGTAAAACAGCTTGCATGAGTGTGCTTACTTTGGTAATTTAAAGCAGCATGTTTGGTTCTTGGCTTTTTGTCATTTTACAATGCTTTTTACTTTACTTTTCTACCACTCTGAAGTTAGTACTAAAAAAATCTGAGGGACTGATACCATTTGGAGACAGAAAGCCACCTCCCCAATGAGTCCATAGGCTAGGTTTAGCACCATCAGTTGAAGTGCACCCTTGCCATCAATCTAGCTCATTAGGATCAGAATCCATATAAGTGCTTTGTCTTTGTAACATGCTCTCATTTCATTGCTAGTTCTGAATTCACCTTAAGTGTAAAAAAACGTGGGTCTCCACTGCATAATGGTCCCATGCACAGTGGGACCACCAAGACAACACATGCATAAATAAATAAATATGCTAATAGTAAACAAATTTTGTCTACACAGAGGTAAATCATACATGTTGATCAGTAGAATTGTTATATACATTGACTTATAGTACAAACATTATAGATTTAAAAAGTCACGCTCTTTCATTTTGCCCCCTTTCTACCTGCCCCCCTTCCACCCTCACACCCTTTCTTCCTTCTCCCTTTCCTGCCTTAGTTCATTATAAAAAAAAATCCTCCTCATTGTAAATCTTTTCAATGCAATACAGCATTGTATGTAGGCAGCATATTGTATAAACTCATTTATAAAGATGATATAATGATCCCCTTAGTACCTTACCCTTCTATTTACTAATGTTTTTCTTCTGGTTTTTTATCTCCATTTCTCTCTAATTCTGTAACTACCATCACATTCTGTCCTTTGTTCTTTTCTCTCTGTACCTTCATTTGTCTCTTGTTCACTCACTCTTTCTGTACTTTGATATATCAATGGACAAAACTTTCTTTAGACTGTAGAGTACTGGAAGGCAGATACCAGTATACTCCTGTAACACAGTCTTAATTTAACACAATTAGCTGCATGTTTCACTTAAATCAATTCTACTATGTAAGCTTATCAGCACTGTCCTTCAAAGCCAAGTGTTTTTGAACTTCAAATATACAAGTCCAACACAAAAGGATAAGAAATATGATAATTCTAACAGAAGTAGGTCGGTAAATGATGGACTGCCTTTCTAAAAATGTAATCTTTAACCATGGTTCTCATCATGTAACGTCTATATTTTTTGTTTATGAAATTACTGCATTGTTGTGACAATGATTAAGATGCACAATAAATATTACAATATGGTACACAAACTGATATGAAAACAACATAGTGTAGTCAGGACCAGGCTTCACCAGCCACTTATCTGTTAAGGCTCTAAGTGTGTACTTTAATAAATGTGATGCCATTCAGTCAGCTGATACAAATGTTATAGCTTATGCTTGGGTTTGGACTGATGGATATAGAGGTATGAGCTTCCAGTATAAATGGGGATGGAGAAATGGAAAGATTCAGATTTGGGTGGAAAAACTTATTTTCCACAGACTACAGAAAAAAAGACAAAATGGTGGACAAGGATATACCCATTCTCATTGCTACAGCTATAGGTTCATAGAATAGTACTAGGCTAACTGCCCTTGTGAGCCATTTTAAGCCTAGCCCTTTATCCCATGGGAGAGTCAAACCCTGCTCCTTGTGTCTATAAGGCAAACACCTTAACCATTATGTGAACTTCATATCTAACAAATGAGGGCTGAGTCCATCAAACCCTGTACTACAGGAACTACAACTCACAGCCTTGGCTTATTAAAAATATCAGACAATTGCAAAGTTATGCCTGTGTTTCTGTTACAAAATGCATTAGTATTTTACCACCTTCTACATCCTGGGACTTTATTGCTAACTGTGAAACTAGTGATCCAAGTACAACTAATGATACGGAAGGTGAATGACGCAACTGCCTGCTGGTTTCAGCTCTCTTCTTTGAGTGCAGTTACTTTTACTGTACTGCTGACCATAAACATACAGAGACAACATGGTAAAATACACACCCATCTCCAATGCCATACTGCCTAAAGAGCATATGGCATCATAAACGTGAATAGGGCATTTGATGACATAGCAAGGAAGGTCATCTAGTTCAAGGATCACTCACTTATCCCTAATTTACTTGTAGTTAACATTACAATTTATTAACACAAAAAACATAAGGCAAGTAAACACAGAACAAGTGATTGCCCCTGTAGCACATATATGTTGACAGTATTTATTTGACCCAATCTTAAAGTCATTCACGCTTATAGTATCTTTGAACTTACTTCTAATTGACACATATAGCTCCTTATGGTGTTCTGATAGCTTGATTCCTTAAGTATGTAGTTTACCAATTAATAATAAGAAGCTTAAGAAAGGGAAAAGTGTATGTTACAAAGTGAAACTAAGAATGTTCATCTGCAGTGGAGATATTACTAATTGCCATTTTTTATCCATAGTTTCATATTTACATTCATATTTTCATAACTGAGATAGCTACATCTTGCAGATGGCTACAGTGTGAATCATCATGGTGGTAGACAGAAATACACATTGATAGTCCATGTTCAGTGCGTCATGCTGGATATACTGCTAGTTGCTTGCTAGGTATTATGAAGACAGGGGATATTTCCATAGGCACATTAGTAGTTTCAAAAACAAGTGATTTACAAACTGTTGTCGGGCATCAGGTGAAATCTTTGATAATGCTGAAGAATAATGTCACTGATATTTCCACTGTCAAATGTGCATCTTGAGAATAGTCCATGTTGCTCATGTTGTTAATTATACAAGTCATAATTTGTCAGATTTCTGTACATATTTTCTCAAAAATGAAGTTTATGCTGTCATGTAAAAGCTCTGGTCTGGCTGAACAAAAATGATATAACATTATATATGTCTATGTTGCGCTGTTTCCAAGATAAGAAAAGTTGTTTGTGAAACCTCAGAGAAAAACATAACTCTGTCTTTGTCTGCAATATAATAGATTACAGTGTGCCTTATAATATATATATTAACACTGTAAAGAAGTTTTTTTTTTTTTTTTCACTGGTAACATTTCTGTTTATAACTTTTTTAGTTGTCTTTATTGTTCACAAGATATTTACATTTGATTACATTGTTTGAAGGCTTCCATGACAATAATGGCTGCAAGGCCAGGGGATCTAGGCTTGGCATCCTAAATCAGTAATAACAACTATTGTAGGTGTGTACTTGGGTGAATGCACATAGCAAAGTATGGCACAGAATGCCCACATAGTGATGTGAGTGCTCATTTCAGCCACAAGATGGTGGTGTTACAACCATAAATAATGGCTCAATGATATGGGAAAGCTGATGGCCAGCTGGCAATGGGGAAGAAACATATAAAACACTTTGCACAATAGTTAAGAATATTTATTAATTTCATTTTTTAATCTGCTTATAAATTTCAGGGCTTGAACCTTGTAGGTAACTGGTGCAAGGTAGAAACCAGTACTGGTCAGGATGTCAGTCTATTGCAGCAAGCACATGTATATACACAAACACGGATGCACATGCACACATGCACACATACACACAGTTCTCTCTGTCTTCAAAGAGTAGGTCACAGGAACTACTGGAAAAGGAGCTAATCACTTTGAATTACTGGTAAGATTCCCCATTCAAATCCCTGCCTAGCTTAGTCTAAAAACATATGTGTCAGCAGGGGTCTGCTCTTTCCCTTTGCTATTGTTCAGAATCTCAAAAATAAAAATAAATATATAAATGCAGCTTTTTGCACCTAGATCTCATCTTACCCGTTCTACCATGCATGTAGTTACCCCACTAAATAGCAAACTGCTGACTGCTAGAGCTTTCTTCTCCCTCCTTTATGCACAGCAACCTACTGCCCTGGTGGCAAATGATCATACAGCTTTACCAGCAAGGGCTTCTAGCTCGCACTAATGAAAGGATATGGGATTAGGTAGTAATAAAGAGTGATGGGTATGATTATGCTCAAATCCACCCTTTACTTGCTCCTAACACTTTCTCCCACTAAGATGGGTAAACAACACTGATATCTACTCCACACTGGGCAAGAACTCACTGCAAATGAGTCAGTGTCTGCTCCCATAGGCTTGAACTTATATATGTATGTACATACACACAACTAAGGGACTGGCTGGCTAGACTGTAAACATATTGCTTATACTAAGGACAAAAAAACACCGGGAAGAAGAAGCATGGAGGCCAGACAACAAGATATATTGTTTGTACTTGTGATCTTTGGTTGGCAGGCAGGGAAAATTATTAACAACTGGAACAATTTACTTTTTTATTGAAACCAACACATCTTCATCTCTGTGGATTACTACCTCAGCTCTAATTATTTGCTACATGTATAGTGTGTGTGTGTGTGTGTGTGTGTGTGTGTGTGTGTGTGTGTGTGTGTGTGTGTGTGTATGTGTGTGTGTGTGTGTGTGTGTGTGTGTGTGTGTGTGTGTGTGTGTGTGTGTGTGTGTGTGTGTGTGTGTGTGTGTGTGTGTGTGTGTGTGTGTGTGTGTGTGTGTGTGTGTGTGTGTGTGTGTGTGTGTGTGTGTGTGTGTGTGTGTGTGTGTGTGACTGGTTGTCTGAGGTGAGGTGGTGAGAATAATGAAAAATATTCACTATAACCATTCAACTAAGGCAATGTAGTTGATCTTTTAACATGGCTAAAGACTGAAATTATTTCCAAGTGACTAACCTGATCAATGCAAAACAAACAGTGCCCACTACACTAAAAAACAAAATAACAACAGCTATATCCCTCAAATAAGACTATGTTACTTTAAAGCATTTGCATAACTTTAACCTGGGCACGGGTCTGTGTCGTTATTCCTCTGTGAAGCATTATTTTCCAGTATATGTTTGCATCCAAGGAAATAAAGATGCAATCTTCAAAGAGAGCACAACACTTGAATGCATATTTAAACACAAAAATGGACCATAAACATTCATAATGCATGTCCCTAGTATTTATGTTCCTTGCAAGAGATAAAACACATTACAGTACACATTCTGATAGAAGCACTTTTCTGCCAAAATGATGGCGATTATAATACATAACTCCAGGGAGAAGTACTGGACTCCTGTAGTACAGTTAATTCTGATAGTATTTTCCATACTTCAGGAATGAAAAATGGAGGAAGAAGCCAAAGCACACCAATGGGTTGTGTCTTCTTGTTCCATCAAGTGAAGCTAGTGCTCTCACTGCTAGATTTATTCCTGAACTTGAAGTATCCTCATCCCTTTGGACAACAAGCCCTCTACTTTTAAAATTCCCCAACACCACATGATGACATTAATTCTATAAAGTTAAGAGGACAGAAACACAGACAGCTGACTTCCAGTAATGCCTTAAAAGATTTAAAAAACACTTTTGTCATTTGATTCCGAAAGGGTCACTGTCCTTATATATGCCAAGAAAATGCTGCAGAAAGGATATACACTAGTCAAAGAAGTTTTCCTAGTCTGGGTACTTGCCAGAAATCAGTGTCTGACAGACAGGCAGTTTTTCCAAATAAATAAATAAAGGCTGCTTTGGGAGAACAGAGGAAATCTTATAACCTTCAGGGCTAAAGCAAATGTTCAAAAGGTTAAGCGCCATGCTGATTTTGTGATCAGTAACTGACCTGGCCTTTCAAAAACTGGAAATGCATTCATCTGTATCATCGGGCTTTTTTTGTCACCTGCAGCAAATTAGGCATCCAGTATGCAAAAATGTCTTCCTTCCAGAAAAACAAATGATCATGATTCAGTTTAATTGTAATTTAATGAGGCAGAATTTATTTTTTAAAGTGATAGTCACCAGGTTTAGGTATGTGTGTGTGTGTGTGTGTGTGTGTGTGTGTGTGTGTGTGTGTGTGTGTGTGTGTGTGTGTGTAGTGAAGCTGCATGTCTGGACACATGTAACTTGCTGCATGACAGCACTGTCTTGAAAACATCTTTAATTTGGACAGTTTAACAATCTTGGTGAACTATATTTGTATCATTAGGGAAAGTGTTTAGGTCGGCTCTGTATCTAGACCCTTAACTAGTAAAGCAAACTGGCACCATGAACATTTATCAAGAATAATTTCATTCATTAGTCAATTTCTTGTAATTTAATAGATTAAAACAAACTAGATAGCTTTATCATCATACAGAAAGACACAAACACATTACTTATGCAAGGGATTTTCCATGTTTTAGTGGATGATTTGCAACTTGTACATATTTTGTACACAATAGGCAAGTTAACCAGTTTTACAGCATTTTAGTCACCCTTCCAATTTCCACTCCATTATTCATCCAGGAAAAAAAAGACATCAAATTCTTCCCACAGCATTATGCCATGAATCCATGTACATGGGCACAGATGCACACACATACACACACACACACACATACATACCGAGACACATGAACACATAAATGTATGCATATATACTTCCACAAAGACAGACACACATACATACACACACATGCATATATACACACAACAGCACATGTATACTTTTGCTCACAGACATGCAAACCTGCACATGCAAATTCATATACAAATACATATTGACATGGACACACATGCACATACACACATTCACTTTCACAGATACAGAAACATGCACATGTATGTACAAATTCATATGTGCGCTCACACACCACAGGGATGCAGAAAACAGGTAATTTACACGTAACCCAGCTGCATGTAACATTTACTCTGCCACATTCTTTGTGTTATACTTCTGATATTAACATGCAAGTGCATGAAAAGAAATCTGGGAGATTCTAGGAAGAAATGATATGCTATAGTGACAGCAATGTGAAGCTATAACTGAATATGAACTGCAGCTGTATGTCCATCTGTGTGGATGAAAGAAGTGAAGAACTAAGGGATACTAAAGCAGAGCCAGAGGGAGTCAAACAGACAGTAGGTAGTACACAGAATGTGGCACCTTTAGATGAAGCAGGTACCAGAAGGTGAGACTAAATAGAAGAAAAGCACTTGGATTTGCCAAAAAACTTGGTCCTTCATTTATCCATGATTGTGAGGCCTGTTCTGTAGTATAAATGTATATATCAGAAAAGTCAGTCATGTCTCAGTGATAAAAACAAAAATCAGTCAGCCAGAACTAGCAAGCATGCTTCTATTATAATAAAAAAAACTCATCCGGAAACAGTAATGCATGAATCCAGGACAAGATATTAATCTTGATAAAAATTGTGTTACCAGAAGTATGAAGCGTACTTTAGTAATTCAGAGAGCAGGTATAAAGAAATGTGAAGTATTTCTCAGTAATAACAATGCATGCATTCAAAAACAGGACACGTGTTCTGGTGAAAAATGTTAGCTTCATTTATAAATAATGCATGCATCCTGAAATATGCCTCAGTGATACCAAAGCATATGATCAGAAATATGAGGCATATCTGAGCAATAAAAATTGTCAACCAGAACTAAGAAGCATACTTTAGTAAGAAAAAGTATGCATTCAGAAATGTGAATCATACTATGATTTAAAAACTTGTGCAAGCAGAAACATATAGCATGTCTCACTAACAACGAAGTATACATTTGCAAAATAATGTCTTAATTCAGTAAAGTTACTGAACACATATGTAAACATCTCAGTGATGCCAGCAGGAAGCATATTCCAAAGCAATAATCCATATATTTGTAAACATGCAGCATCTGTCAATAACAATGAAGTATAGATCAGTAAAAGTGAAGAATGCATTTGTAAAAATGAAATATCCATCAATAAAACTAAAGAATACATTAGTAACATGCACTCAACCATCAATAAAAATGAAACATGCATCTCTAAAAATGGATGCATTCATCAGAAAAAAAAAATAAATCATGCCTCAGTAACAGCGAAGCAGGCATCGGTAATAATTAAGCATTCCACAGTAACAATGAAGCTTGTGTCAATAAAAAATAAAGTACTTTGCAATACAAATGTAGCACCCATCAGATGCATTCAGTGGATTTGGAAAGATAGCTTCAGGGCACAGTTATTAGTTAGTAGACAATTCAAATCCAACAAAGATTTATTTTATAGCTCTGGAACATTTGTTCCACCAATGTGACAGATTAAATATGTTATTAAAAGCAATCACTTTATGAAGAGGAACAAAATATGTTGAAGCCCAGCCATCAAAACAAACACACACAGTACCTTTTCCCTTTTAATGTATTTTATATGATAACATCTGACAGGTTTATATTCATTGTATTGATGAAATGTCCCATAAAAACTGTTTTGATGATTTTGACTAATGATAAAATGACATGGGGTTTTTCACAGAACTGGATTAAGGATTAGCTGTTATTATTATAAAATGATGACAAACATGCATTTTCCTCTGATCTAATATGTTTTGTATTCTAGGAATCTATGTATTTGCTCAGGAACAGCAACACAGATTACACTGAAGAAAAGAATTTCTTCCACATTCACCACATATTGTGTGATTGTCATAGTGTTACCCCAGACTGAGTTAAGCATGTTATAATAATTGATGCAGTTAGCTATATCACTGATAAATCACCTATTTTATTAAGATACACTATTTACATAATTATGCATTCTTACTGCAGGCAGATATTACACTAAGAATAACTAGCTGGCCAAAAGTGAGGTTAGACTTCTTCATGGCCTTTGTGTTACAACCCATAAGGGTGAAAACTAAGTGGGTTAATATACCTGGGAGATGATACACTCATCTTCCCCTTCCATCAACTGGGGATTATAGTTATTGTGCAAAATAATTATTAAAAAAAAAATGACATCACTTTGTGTGAGATAATTTTGCTGCTCTGATGGTAGAGAGGCAATGCTTCAATCATGCTGCCAGAGACTTATGCTCAGGAATGGACTCAAGTCACTAGAAAGGTCACCAAATAGGATAAATCAGATAATGATCAGCCTCTACTGTGGTAGATGGTGTGGGTTGAGTTATTGTCTGTGCAACCTTTGGTGTAGACCATAAACCTAATAGGCTAACTTAGTAATGGACCACACATGCCAATATCATTGCACTTGGCAGGCAGTTGAATGCAAAATGCATGCTGACATCATTGCACATGACAGGCTGGTGTATGCACCCATACATGCTGACATCACTGCACATGACAGGTAGGTGCTTGTACCACACAAGATGACATCACTGTACATGACATGTGAGTGCTTACACCATACATGCTGACATCAATGCACATGACAGGTATGCACTTTCACTATACATGTTGATATCATTGCATATGACAGGTGGGTGTTTGCAACACATAAGCTGACATCACTCCACATGATGGGGGGGTGGTGCTTGCCTCATACATGCTGACACCTTTGCACATATGAAGCTTTGCTTGGAAACTATGACCAGACACTAGGGAATTATGACTCCAGGCACCACATCCACTACTTCCTATAAGGTCCTTGTTCTCTGCCCCAGGATTGCTGCTGTGAGGTTTACTTCCTGAAAAGTTGAGGGGCTTTTGAATGCATGTCTGGTATTGTCCAAACAGGAGCATAAGTGTTACCTAAGGAGAAAGAAGGTACAGGAAGTAGGTCAAGGGAGATTAGATAGGGCTGAAAAAATTTTTATCTACAGTTCTGAAAAGATTCAGTGGAGATGTCTTTAACATGTACTTCCCATTTGAGTGTGCTTAGTGTTGCTGTATGGCTTTTTTATTAATGATTCTATTTAAAATTACATTTTAGAATCCCTAGTCAAAGTATGGTATATACTGTAATGGCGGAATGTTACACTTCAAAGGAAGTTTAAGAGTTTTCTAATACATTTTTCTGTACTTGTTGCAGGTTTGGTAATGCATTCAGGTTCAATTTTCTTTTGTGTTCATGTAACCAAATCTTTTTTCCAGCATTCAATACCTCAAATTGTGGGATATTTTTAGAAGTGATGTATAACATACAACTTAGTATGAATTAGTAATGTAGGTAATATATGTTACTTTTAGGACTAAGAATTTTGCTGATTTGAATACAGTCTATGATGCTAAGTAAATAATATTTTTTCATCAAAGTTAAATACATTCCAGCTGTCTGCAATCAGTTTGTGAGTAAGGTAAAGTTGAATTAAAGTAGCTTAAAATGTCATTGGTTGGTCTCAGACAACTGATCATAGCACCTGAAGACAAAGCAACTGCAATAGTTAACCCTTTGGGAACTGATGTTTACTCTTATCTTTATCCTGCTACAAATTATTAAATGTGGCAATGTTCACTATATAATAAATATGCATTAGCAATATCTGTATCAGCTACAACAGACTTGCACCAGTAGAAGTGCAGCACACATCGCAATTTATAAAACATACAGCAGAAAAAAAATCTTTAAAGGGTACATTAGCAAAGCTTAGGTAGCCATCAAAAAATGTAAACTCCGCATTAGAAAATAAAAGCCTACATTAACTGAAATAATATCTGCCTCAACAACAAAATGTACAAACACAGTAAATGGTAATTATACCAATAAAGACAAAAGGATGAGTAAGCAAAACAAACCACATCAGTACTACTGAGGTACCATGCATCAGTGTGATGAAGCCATGTTTGCAAGAGTTCCTAAAATACAGTATGTTCAATCAGAGTCTGAGGACCTTTTCTTCATGAAACTCACATAAATGGACTGTTGCATTATGAGAGACTGATGTAGTCTTTAAAACAGTGTTACCTCCCAGCTACACAAGTGTCTGAGATGCTCTTGTGTTAGATGAAGGATATGGGAGACTGGATGGATTTGCAAAGTACTTTTTGTAGTGTGGTGTTACCCTAAGATGTAAGGTTTACACTGAACTGCAAAATATGATGTAAAAAGATGGCTCCATTCTTCCTGAATAATTCATGAAGAGGTTTGTCACCCTGCTTTGAGACACAAAAATACAAAAGCAGAAGTTGCACTCCTCACAAATATAAAAAGAACAGGTTTGGCATTCTGTGCCATGCCACAAGACAACTCAGTGTGGCTATCCCAGCATTATTGTGTGTTGTTGCCCCTAGCAACCTGAAGGTTATGTGACAGCAGAATAGGGGCATTGACTTAAGGATAGCTTGAAGCATACCTCTCAATATGTAGACATTGAAAATAGGTGCAAAGGTTCTTGAAAAGTATGTGAATCCAGCCAAAATCTGGACACCTAATTAGCAAAGATTTTTATACCAAATAACATGCAACTCCCCCACTTCCAGGAGGAAAGTGGGATCATTTTCAGAAACACACATTTAAAAAAGAGAGTGACAGAAAACATCCAAAAAAATAAGCATATATCAAAGCAGCAGTGTAAAATATATAGCATATCAAAGCAGCAGTGTAAAATATATAGCCTTTAGTGAACGTTATTGTATAAATCTACAAAGTCACTTATTTTTGCTTCTGAAAAGGAGAGATGTAAGACACGTGTCCTCTTTTTTCAAGTTATTGGTGCTACAAGTATGCTGTCAATGTATTGTGCTTTTTTGTCTACCAGACAGCTTCAAAAATCAAATGTGATAAGAGTGATTCAGAAAATTGGGTGAAGGGGTGACAAGTCTGAAAATAGAGACATACCTGCAAACATCATTTGCAGGGGTAAATTAGACCTGAAAATAGGCATGTACCTCCAAAATATGTACAGCTGAGAGTTCTGGAAGCATAACAAAGTAACACAAGAATATTTATAAACATAAATATTTCAGATAAAATTCTCTAATTAGCTATGTTGTCCTCTATGCATTTACAGCATAAAACCACACTTGTGTTGTATATCATAAATCTTAGCATGCAACACTGGATTGCAATGCAGTCCGACCCATCATTGAGCTTTGTTTATATGTGTTTGTGAATTGCACTTTTGGACGGCCTAAAATATAAGAGTCTGATTTGCTTTCTCCTTACATTTAACACCCAATGGTTTGCAGAATCATGACCACCCATTTATGGATGCATTTAATCACAGGTACCTCATGCATCTAATACAACTTTCTTCTGATTCCCACAAGAAAATGCAACCACCCCCAAAAAGAAATGCATATCTATAAGTCTCTCTTCACTCTAAAGTGCTCAGTGGTGAAATGCTTCTAATGAGAAATGGTGATAAAGTGTGAAGCTGCAAATTAAGATTGTTGTCTAACCACCATAACAGCCACAAGTAAATTTGGTTTCCAGCTGTAAAAATGCAACTCATTGGAAACATACCATGCAACTGTTTTATACAACTAAAGTGTGCACCAAGCAGAATGCAACAAGTAACAAAAGTGTTGATACAAATTTGTATTAGAAAAAAATGAAATGTGGCAGAGTGCCAATATATACCCCAAAACACAGGGCAATGTACCCTCAAAAAAGTGGCATATTCATGAGCAGGATGTACGCTTCAGAAGCAAACTTCAACAAAAAGGAAATGTATCAGTACAAAAGAAAGTACGTATCTTTAAAAGTAAGGTCTACATCAACGTAAATTCAATACAAAAGAAAGTATGTATCTTTAAAAGTAAGTTCTACATCAACGTAAATTCAATACAAAAGAAAGTATGTATCTTTAAAAGTAAGGTCTACATCAACGTAAATTCAATACAAAAGAAAGTATGTATCTTTAAAAGTAAGGTCTACATCAACGTAAATTCAATACAAAAGAATGTATGTATCTTTAAAAGTAAGGTCTACATCAACATAAATTCAATACAAAAGAAAGTATGTATCTTTAAAAGTAAGGTCTACATCAACGTAAATTCAATACAAAAGAAAGTATGTATCTTTAAAAGTAAGGTCTACATCAACATAAATTCAATACAAAAGAAGGTATGTATCTTTAAAAGTAAGGTCTACATCAATGTAAATTCAATACAAAAGAAAGTATGTATCTTTAAAAGTAAGGTCTATATCAACATAAATTCAATACAAAAGAAAGTATGTGTCTTTAAAAGTAAGGTCTACATCAATGTAAATTCAATACAAAAGAAAGTATGTATCTTTAAAAGTAAGGTCTACATCAACGTAAATTCAATACAAAAGAAAGTATGTATCTTTAAAAGTAAGGTCTACATCAACGTAAATTCAATACAAAAGAAAGTATGTATCTTTAAAAGTAAGGTCTACATCAACGTAAATTCAATACAAAAGAAAGTATGTATCTTTAAAAGTAAGGTCTACATCAACGTAAATTCAATAAAAAATAAAGTACGTATCTTTAAAAGTAAGGTCTACATCAACGTAAATTCAATACAAAAGAAAGTACGTATCTTTAAAAGTAAGGTCTACATCAACGTAAATTCAATACAAAAGAAAGTATGTATCTTTAAAAGTAAGGTCTACATCAACATAAATGGAGCATAAAGCAGAAAAACTGAAACATTTACAAATTAAACATGAAACATACATTGCTACAAACAAAACAAGCTCAGTATTTACAAAAACATTCAATACCAGAAAATAAATACACATTAATATCTTCTTATTACTAGACTGTTGTAAATGTCACAAAGGTGATCAGGCTAGTGAAATTGCATGTCAGACTAATGTGAATGCACTTTCACTTAGGTTTTGTGATTTTTCTCACTTAGATTATGACTGTTACAATATAATATAATATAATATAATATAATATAATATAATATAATATAATAAAATGCACTTAGAAAAGTCACCTAGTTGTGTTGGTTAGTATGGTGGGGTGGATGTGAAGTTTTACTGTTCTACTTACACAGCTTAAAACTCCTGTATTACATAGTTAAAATGCCACAGATGGACACTGCTGAGACATTTCACTTCAACTGAGATTAGTATATAAATCAGAGGCAATAAAGGAAATCAGGGATTAACTATGAAACATTGTGTTTCCATTTGTTGAGATGTAAAGCATGGCTTCCCTACACAGTCTTGAGGAGAAACCCTCTAAGCATCAGTAATTCACAGAAAAAAAAGCAAACAACATAACACTAAATGCTTTTCTCTAATGTAAAAAAGTGTTATATACAGTCTTTGCAATAACATGGTATTATAGGTATAGAGTCAGATTTCATTTCTTTCTTTTGAAATCCCAAATAATCACTGCGCACTTGTTACCAATATTTCATGTAATGAAACAATTAAGGAGTATGTTTCTAATTTAAAACAAGATATAGCAATGTCAAGGTGTAACAAGCATAACATAATAATGCCTTCAAGCAACAGACTGCTATACACAGATTTAAAAAGCTCTGTGGGTCCAGGATTTATAGATTATTGAAAAAAAAAGCCCTGTAAACAAGACTGGTTTGGTGAATAAACTCTTGTGAAATATAGAATTATCTTTAGTCACAGCCTAAAATGACTCAATAGAGAACGAAAGAGAAAAGAAGGCAGAATTACAGTTAGACACAACAGGAAATCAGATAATGCCATTTATTGGACAATTGTTACAATATTGCAGTATATACTGTTAATAAATAATCTGAACTATTTAATATGATGCAGAAAAATATATTAATTTACAAGTCAGTTGAAGAGTTGGACAGAGCCTAGATGTCATGGAAACATGAAATATGAAGAACAACTGCGTGAAGTCATTCCACAAGCAAAGACAGCAATGACAGGCCATTCCATATTATATATTTCTGCAGTTTGGGGATCCAAGAAAGTGAAATGTGGAGATAACAGGAATAGGACTAGGAGAAAGAAAGCAAAAACAGTAACAAAATGTAGGATTGGGTTACGGCAGAAAAAGGAAAAATTTGGGTTCATCCTGATAGTGACCAAAAGGTTTGCAGTAACAAATACATCTATTTTCTTTTTTATTTTAGATGACAATCAAGTACTTTGGTAGAAGAAGGAATGTAGGGGTGCTCTAGCCCAGAAAATATGGTATTTAAGGTGAATATAGAGTGAGGAAGGGGGATTTGATAACATGGAGGCAATAGCCTGGACATGTAGGCAAACAACCTTAATTTATTTATGCATCTAGCTAGACAGCCTTGAGAAAGTAAGTACAGTTGTGTACACTTACCATAAATGTAGATGTTCAAGTGTATTCACTGTTGCAGTCATTACATTTGGGTTATCTGCTTGCAGGTAGCCCTCAGTCAGCCTGATTATCAAAGTCTTGGGTCCTGCGTCAGTTGCTGTCCCTTCTTCCATGATGTCAGGTCGTCAGGGGTATAAAACATGCAGCCAATGCCATTACATCAGTTTTTCTTGCCCCAGATGTCAGGTGCCCCCCTAATGGGGAGCAATTAAATATAAAAGTACAATGATATACCTCCAACAAAAAAGCAAATACACCAAAATGGCTTTTAAGCATAGTAAAAGAAAGTAGAGGTATAGCCAAAAGAAGTTAGGGGTCTGGAGGGAGGGTAACCAGGACTGCAACAGTGAACACACTCGAACATCTACATTTACGGTAAGTGTACACAACTGTGCTATGTTTTTCGTGTTTCACTGTTGCAGTCATTACATTTGGGTAGATTCCCAAAGCTATGGTTGGGAGGAGGAATTTAGATAGCATTAGGATCAGCTATAAGTCCCTGCAAGACTGCAGTGGCACAGCCAGCTCTGGATTTAGAGAAAATTGGCAAATGATAATGCTTGGTGAAAGTATGCATAGAACTCCAGATAGCAGCTTCTGGGATGTCCCTGGTAGGGACACCTCTGAGAAAGGCTGTAGAGGTAGATGCAGCCCTGGTGGAGTGAGGTCTGATCCCCTGGGGGATAGGTTTTCCATGGGGCTTATAGCAGAAATGAATGCAATGGCCTATCCATTTAGAAATGGTTTGCTTTGAAATAGCCTTCCCCTCTGCCCCTGCAGCAAATGCCAGCAGCAGTTGTTCAGATTTCCTTTGAGGTTTAGTCCTGTCCAAGTAGAACCTAAGTTGTCTGCGCACATCCAGTGAAAGCAGAATCCGTTCCCCTTTGTTCTGTGGATTGGGAAAGAAGGTTGGCAAATGATTGGACTGATTAAGAGCCACACTGGATATCACCTTGTGCATGAAGGATGGACTGGTTCTGAGGGACACCCTGTCTGCATGAAATATGATGAAAGGCTCCACTGTCTCAAGGGCCTGTAATTCAGATACCCTTCTAGCTGAAGTGATTGCTAAAAGGAAAGCTGTTTTCAAAGAAAGAAATTTAAAGTCTGCAGCAGCAGTTGGCTCGAAAGGAGGTAGAGTGAGTTTCTCCAAAACAAAGTTAATGTCCCAGGCTGGGGTTGGAGCTCTCCTGGGTGGTCTCAAATTTTTGGCCCCTCTGAGGAACTGCTTGATCAGTGGATGAGAGAAGAGGGGAGGTTCTGTGTTATAATGAGCTGAAATGGCTGAGGTGTGGATTTTAATGGAGGAAAAAGACAGGCCCTTGTGAAGCATCTCAGTTAAGTATTGTAAAATCTGAGGTAAATTGGGCTCTGCTGTGCTCATCCCTTGAGATTGGTTCCAGGCACAGAATATTTTTACATTTTTCAGCATAAGATTTTCTAGTACTAGGCATCCTTGACTCTAAAATGATATCCATCACAGGTTTACTGAGGGATGGTAGAGGAGATATGTAATTACCCAGGCTGCAAGGTTCAGTGTTAGAAGCTGAGGGTGCAGAATCTGGTTCTCCTGCTGAGTCAACAGGGAATGAGTCTGAGGCAGGTGCCATGGGGATAACCGTGACACACTGCGCAGGAGGGGGTACCAGTGTTGGAGTGGCCAGTCTGGAGCAATCAAAATCATCCTTGGTTTGTCCTGTTTGATTTTTAGTAGTACTTTGGAAAGCAGAGGAAGAGGGGGGAAGGCACAGACTGATAGGTTTTTCCAGCTGAAGGACAGAGCATCCACTTTCCAGGCTTGCTTGTGGGGAGTCCTTGTGCAAAATTTGTCCAATTGGTAGTTCTGGGGAGAGGCAAACAGGTCTATACCTGGGCTCCCCATTTGCTTGTCAACATGTTGAAATCCTTGGTTCCAGTTTCCACTCATGTGGGACCATGAGGTTTTTGCTTAGTCCGTTTGCCAGTGTATTTGATTTTCCTGGCAGGAATTAAGCTTGTAGGTGCACTTGGTAGCTCAAGGCTGTGTTCCACAATGCCATGACTAGTCTGCAGAGGGGTAAGAATGTATACCCCCCTGCTTGTTTATGTACCACATAACAGTGGTGTTGTTCGTCTTTACCATAAATCATCTTGGAAGAATGTGGTCCTTGAAGGCTGTCAGAGCATTCTGTACAGCTAACATTTCTTTTTGATTGATATGCAGGTGCATTTGACTTGGGTTCCATTTGCCCTGAATGCACCTTCTTGCCAGGTGAGCCCCCCATGCATAGTCTGATGCATCTGTTGTTAGGGTTTGAGTGGCAGGGGGTGGTGTGAAAGATAGTCCCTTGTTTTGGTGGCAGGCCTCTGCCCACCAAAGGAATTCTAGGTGTAGGCAAGGTATGATAGGAATCATTGCTTCTAGATCCTGAGAATGTTGACACCATAAGCTTTTTAGATACCACTGTAGTTTCTTCATATGCAGTCTTGCATATGGAATTAGAAGAATGCAGGAGGCCATGAACCCCAAGGCTTGCAGTATTTGTCTTGCAGATAGCAGGGTTTTTGTGGTCACTTGTTTGAAGTACGTTGTCAAATTAATTTGTTTCTCTGGCGTGAGGTAAGCCATCTGGGAAGTTGTATTCAAGCTTGCTCCCAGGAATATAATTTGTTGACAGGGTACCAGGTGTGATTTCTTTTCATTTATGGTGTACCCCAGACAAGTTAGAACCCTTTGTACAAAGGTCAGATGATTCAAAAGTATGTCCTGGCTTTCTGCCTGAATTAAACAATCGTCCAGGTATGGGTATATTTGAATATTTCTTTGCCTGCAAAATGCAATAACTGGAGCTAGGCACTTTGTGAATACCCTGGGTGCAGTAGATAAGCCAAAGGGCAGTGCAGAGAACTGATAGTGCATGTAGCCTGCTTTGAAGCATACGTATCTTCTGCAAAATTCCCTGATTGGGATGTGCAGGTATGCTTCTTTTAAATCTAGTGTTGCCAGCCAGGCATCTTTGCCTAGCATAGGAAGTAACTAGTGAAGAGTCAGCATCTTGAATTTTGGAATTTTCAAAAAGGTGTTTAGAGTAGACAGGTCCAGGATAGGATGCCATGAATTGTCTTTTCTGGGTATCAGGAAAAGTCTGGAGGAGAAACCTTGTCCCTTTTCCTCTTCCAGTACCAGTTGAATAGCCCCCATGCTTAAGAGAGAAAGTACTTGTTTTTGGGCCTCTGCCCACTGATGTGGGGGTAGGTCCAGCCACCCACTTGGTGTTGGCAACATGTGATTCTTAGAGGTTGGGAGGGTGGTCTAATAGTTAAGGTGTTTGCCTTACAAACACAAGGTGCAGAGTTTGAGTCTCACAAGGGATAACTGGCTAGGCTTAAAAAGGCTCGCAAGGGCAGTTAGCTTAGTACTAACCTATGAACCTATGGAAGTGAAATCTTTATCCCAGGGACACTATATTTAAAACCCATCTGTCCTGGGTAATGAGTTCCCAGTTCTTTGCATGAAGAGCAATCTTTCCCCCCAAAGGGGCAGTCAGAAGGTAAGTGCTTGGAAATTTTAAACAGAAGTCATTGAGACAGTTTACCATAGGGGGGAAGAGTCTTATTACTCACAGATTTGGAAGTGGAGGCCCCCCACTGCTTAGTCCTGTGTGTCCCCTGGGACTGAAACCTGGGACTTTTGTTGTGTCTGGGTTTGCCTTGAGAAGACTTGGAAGGGGCTGGAAAGGACCAATTCTTAGAGGGCCAGTGCCTACTAAATCTAGGAGGCTGAACTTGTAAGAAATCTTTAACAGTTTGCATAGATTTAGCTTTATCTTCTATCTTTAAGAACTTCCTCAGCATTGTTGCCAAACAAGGAGGTCCTGATTTAAGGGAGCATCCAACAATTTAGCTTTAAAATGATCAGGCAAGGATTGCTCCTTTAGTCAAGCATGCCTTCTGAGCAAAGACCCAGTAACGGCAGCCCTGCAAGAGGCCTCTAATGAATCAAAACCACATTGCAAAGTATGTTTTCCAACTTGTTCAGCAGAATGCATTAAATCCTGTAATTCAATGGCCAAGGTTGCAGAAGTGTAAACCTTCTTACCCCATCTATCCAGTGCCCTGGAGTCTCTATCAGAAGGGGTAGGATTTTTAGCAGTAGAAGCCTTAATGCCCTTGGGCCCCTGTGAAATAGTCTCTGGATCTGAATAGGATTTTTAAAAAGGAACTTGTGTGACTCAGGGACCCTGTAATATCTGTCTAGTTTTCTGGGAGCAGGAGGCAAGGAATCAGGGGCCAAACTAGATTTCGAAAAAGCATCATCAACAACGACTAGTACAGGAGGAATAGCTAAAGGCCTACGCTGAGGTAGGAGTACGAAATCCCTAAGCCTCTTTTTTGAATCAGAAAAATCCTGGCTTTCCCAGTGGAAATGCTCCCTTAGAGTATGCAAGGTTTCCCCAAAAGAAAAATCCTCTGGAGGAGAAGCAGAGGGAATAGAGTCCTCTGCATCAGAATCTTTATAAGTAGATAAGGGCAAATCCAGATCATCAGAAGAATCAGAAAAAACAGAATCCTGGTCAGAAGATTCATAACAACTTCAGTCCTAAGCCTTTTAGAAAGGGGGTTGGCTACCCCTGATTAGAGTTATTAAATCTTCAGCCATTCTTATCATTTGTTTTTTAGGCATAGAGGCCTGAGCATGTGGCCTGGGAGTTGGTCTTTTAGGCATGGTTTGAGATTTAGGCCTAAGTGAAGAAGGAGGTGTCGGTTTAATATGCAAGTCCATAGGCTTGAATACACCCTCAGAAGCCGGTGCCTACACAGCGGCTCTGGACCCATCCAAGGTAGAGACATCCGTGGGTTCCATAGTTGAAGCATCTCGCGGCATACCGGACTCCGAATGGGTCTCAGTAGAGGCCTGTGAATCAGAAGTAGCGGGTATTAGGGGCTGCGAAAGCGCCTCACTGAGTACTGGCGAACTGGCTTAGGAGAAGCTTTGTCGGCAGTTTTGGACCTCGGCGGCCTGTCTCTGTCTTTATCTTTGCATTTTTTCAGAATCCTGGTAGTCGGATGGCTAACCGACGACATTTCTGGATAATAAACCAAGAACCGAAATATTTAGAGGCGAAAAGATACTGACGACAGATAGTGCACTGATTAAATAAAGCACAAAGCCAACAGCAAGGTACATCATGGTCAGGGCCTAGGCAAGGAATACAGTACGAATGAAAATCTTTATGAGGTATTTGCTTTCCACAAGTAATGCAATTATTAACTTTTACTGACATCGGTACTTATACTTGCAATAGATGCAAGATGTGTAGATATATAACTAGTGCTCAGTCTTTTATTCATCCAAATATGGCTTATAGTTTTGAACCTAGGTTCTATGCCAGATGTGACAGCACTAATTTGATCTATCTTGCTACTTGCATGACATGTACAGTCTTCTATGTTGGCATGACATCTAAAAAGTTAAAAGAGAGAATTTATGGCCATATATTTGAGATAAGAAGAAACAACCAGCAGAATGCGTTAGCTAAACACATTATAGAATATCCTGATCATCATTTATTTATTTTATTTTATTTTATTTTACATTTGTTGACCAGGCTAGTCTAGCTGGAGATATTTCCATTTTCAGTAGAGGCCCGGGGAGAAAAGCTCCACAGAGAATACAATAAAGGAAAACATACTTGTGTTTCAAAGAAAGTTTGTAAGAGACAAAAGCTAACAACTCTACAGTTACTTATTATTACTAAGTGAGTCAATTACTGACTCACACAGTTACAGTCCAAAAAAAAATACTTATACAAACATAGAATACTAAGTATGATAAAGATATTAAATGAAATAATTACTACCACACACAGTTAATGTCCAAAAACATTATATAAAGTTAAAAAATACTTTGTAAGATATTGATACAGGTAGGAAGTAAGAGAAAAGAGAGCTAAGAAAAAGGGAAATTATAAGTGATTAGTTATGGAAAGGAGAGCAAGTAAGACAGTCGGCAAGCAAAGAGAGCAAGTAAGACAGTCAGTAAGCAAAGAAGTAATTAGGAAGACAAGTGGCAGAAGAAGAGTAAAGCCAAGTGGAGGATGGAGTAAGTAAGAAGTAGGAGATAGTTATGAAGTAGAGTATAAGTAGTGGAAAGTTAATCAGGTTTACTACAGGTGCACAGCCAGTGATTTTGGAAGTGCAGTTTAATGTTTTGTTTGAAAAGAGGTAATGATGTAATCTTTGTTATGTTGCTAGGAAGTAAATTCCACTTTGTACCTATGAACCTATGGAAGTGAAATCTGTATCCCAGGGACACTATATTTAAAACCCATCTGTCCTGGGTAATGTGTTCCCAGTTCTTTGCATGAAGAGCAATCTTTCCCCCCAAAGGGGCAGTCAGAAGGTAAGTGCTTGGAAATTTTAAACAGAAGTCATTGAGACAGTTTACCATAGGGGGGAAGAGTCTTATTACTCACAGATTTGGAAGTGGAGGCCCCCCACTGCTTAGTCCTGTGTGTCCCCTGGGACTGAAACCTGGGACTTTTGTTGTGTCTGGGTTTGCCTTGAGAAGACCTGGAAGGGGCTGGAAAGGACCAATTCTTAGAGGGCCAGTGCCTACTAAATCTAGGAGGCTGAACTTGTAAGAAATATTTAACAGTTTGCATAGATTTAGCTTTATCTTCCATCTTTTAAGAACTTCCTCAGCCTTGTTGCCAAACAAGGAGGTCCTGATTTAAGGGAGCATCCAACAATTTAGCTTTAACATGATCAGGCAAGGATTGCTCCTTTAGTCAAGCATGCCTTCTGAGCAAAGACCCAGTAACAGCAGCCCTGCAAGAGGCCTCTAATGAATCAAAACCACATTGCAAAGTATGTTTTCCAACTTGTTCAGCAGAATGCATTAAATCCTGTAATTCAAGGTTGCAGAAGTGTAAACCTTCTTACCCCATCTATCCAGTGCCCTGGAGTCTCTATCAGAAGGGGTAGGATTTTTAGCAGTAGAAGCCTTAATGCCCTTGGGCCCCTGTGAAATAGTCTCTGGATCTGAATAGGATTTTTAAAAAGGAACTTGTGTGACTCAGGGACCCTGTAATATCTGTCTAGTTTTCTGGGAGCAGGAGGCAAGGAATCAGGGGCCAAACTAGATTTCGAAAAAGCATCATCAACAACGACTAGTACAGGAGGAATAGCTAAAGGCCTATGCTGAGGTAGGAGTACGAAATCCCTAAGCCTCTTTTTGAATCAGAAAAATCCTGGCTTTCCAGTGGAAATGCTCCCTTAGAGTATGCAAGGTTTCCCCAAAAGAAAAATCCTCTGGAGGAGAAGCAGAGGGAATGGAGTCCTCTGCATCAGAATCCTTATAAGTAGATAAGGGCAAATCCAGATCATCAGAAGAATCAGAAAAAACAGAATCCTGGTCAGAAGATTCATAAACAACTTCAGTCCTAAGCCTCTTATAAAGGGGGGTTGGCTACCCCTGATTAGAGTTATTAAATCTTCAGCCATTCTTATCATTTGTTTTTTAGGCATAGAGGCCTGAGCATGTGGCCTGGGAGTTGGTCTTTTAGGCATGGTTCGAGATTTAGGCCTAAGTGAAGAAGGAGGTGTCGGTTTAATATGCAAGTCCATAGGCTTGAATACACCCTCAGAAGCCGGTGCCTGCACAGCGGCTCCGGACCCATCCAAGGTAGAGACATCCACGGGTTCCATAGTCGAAGCATCTCATGGCATACCGGACTCTGAATGGGTCTCAGTAGAGGCCTGTGAATCAGAAGTAGCGGGTATTAGGGGCTGCGAAAGCGCCTCACTGAGTACTGGTGAACTGGCTTAGGAGAAGTGTTGTCGGCAGTTTTGGACTCGGCGGTCTGTCGCTGTCTTTATCTTTGCATTTTTTCAGAATCCTGGTAGTCGTATGGCTAACCGACGACATTTCTGGATAATAAACCAAGAACCGAAATATTTAGAGGCAAAAAGATACTGACGACAGATAGTGCGCTGATTAAATAAAGCACAAAGCCAACAGTAAGGTACATCGTGGTCAGGGCCTAGGCAAGGAATACAGTACGAATGAAAATATTTATGAGGTATTTGCTTTCCACAAGTAATGCAATTATTAACTTTTACTGACATCGGTACTTATACTTGCAATAGATGCAAGATGTGTAGATATATAACTAGTGCTCAGTCTTTTATTCATCCAAATATGGCTTATAGTTTTGAACCTAGGTTCTATGCCAGATGTGACAGCACTAATTTGATCTATCTTGCTACTTGCATGACATGTACAGCCTTCTATGTTGGCATGACATCTAAAAAGTTAAAAGAGAGAATTTATGGCCATATATTTGAGATAAGAAGAAACAACCAGCAGAATGCATTAGCTAAACACATTATAGAATATCCTGATCAATTTAATTTCAGAGTATTACAACTTGTTCAACAAAATAGGAAAGGAGGGAATAATAAAAACTATTTGGAAACTACTGAACTTTCCTGGATTTTCAAACTAAAAGTCCATTTAGAACCCGGTCTCAATCAAGCAGTTAATATTAAACCTATTCTCGATGCACGTCAATGAAGTCAGAGATTTTTGTTAGGTTACTAACTTCTGAAGATGTGTTTTATTCAGGATGTCATATGTTTATTATTGAATAATTATTAAATGCTTGATATCATGTGTTTTAACAGTATTTATGCATTCTGTAATATTTTATTATAATTTATTACTTTTGTACATACTATATGAGATGTTCTTACATATATAGGCTTAATATAAAATAGTGAAACACAAATACAATAACTTTTCAAGTACACATGAAACATATAAATGAACATCTGAAAAGAAAAGGCGGAACTAGCTAATGATGTTTCTTGCGTTGATTTTAATTGTTAATTATTAAACCATGTACTTGATTGGTGAATTTCTGGTGGTGTGGTACATAAAGATGGGAGCTTGAGTATGTATTTTATTAGATCTGAAGAAGCGTACCTAGTACATGAAAGCGCTTATTTTACTTTCAATAAATCTTAAATTTCGTTTTATCTACTGACTCGTGGTGGTGGTTCTCCAGTTTATTTTTCTACGTTGTTTGTTATTGTTGGGAATACGACATTTGGACTTGAGCGGTGCTTTTGTACTTATTGACATTGGTAAGGAGCAAGAAAAAGTTTCCCCAATGGGGTACTTAGCTTTAGTTGAAGACTTTGGTTCTGAAACTCAAAAACGAAAATTTCAGGAGTCGGCCGACCGGCACTTGCGAACTGCTTCTGCTTCTGGCACCGCATGTCAAGAAAGACAGATGTAATGGCATCGGCTGCATGTTTTATACCCCTGACGACCTGACGTCATGGAAGAAGGGACAGCAACCAACGCAGGACCCAAGACTTTGTTAATCAGGCCAACTGACGGCTACCTGCAAGCAGATAACCCAAATGTAATGACTGCAACAGTGAAACACGAAGAACATCTAGGAAAAACTATAGAAGGCTATTTGTCCTAAAATGACAAAGAGTGTGAAGGTCCCATGACCATTGAAATAGAGGTCCCAAGACAAACTTTTTAATGAAATTTGGAAATTAGTTGGAAAGCATGCACTGAGCTTCACGAATTAGGATAAGTACTTAGACATATCTAGGAAGTCATGGTGGTGCAGCGGTTAGTGTTGTCACCTCACAGCAAGAGGTTCTCCCATTCAATTCTCATCTGGAGCGCCTTCTGTGTGGAGTCTGCATGTGTTCCCCGCAGTCGAGTGACTTTTAAAGATATGCAGGTAGGTGCATGCGTGAATGGGTGTGCCTTCTTTGAAGGTTGAGCGTCGGGCTGGCAACTTGGCAACGTAAAAAAAATCCACTGCCAATCATTAGCAGACTGGAGTTCCGCTCTGGTGACCCCTAACCTGGAAAAGCCGAAAGACATTAGTTTTACTTAGACATACCTAGAAATACCTATTCAAATACCTAATGTTTGAAAACAATAAACAATGATCCACAAAGGAATGGAAAAACAATACCAATACCACACAATTTTTTGTAGGGGTGCAAGAACCCCATAGTCATGGCTGCCACTTGCCAAAAAAAAAAATCAAGGTTTTCATACAGTTGGATGCCTAGTGTATGTGATCCAGATGGATTTGGAGGTCAACCAGTGAGGACAGGGGGAAAGGGGCTAATAAAAAACAAACTAAATAAAGAATTTTCAAGTCCTGGATCTCCTTTTTTCCATGAAACCTGTTTCATCTAAGCTTTACAAACTTCCCCTAAGTTTAAGCTTTATAGAGCTGGAGTTAGCTATCAATTCATAGATTCATAGACATTTCAAGACCACGGAGTCTTATGACTGTTTATACATTTTCAGTATCCTCCATCAGGTTGCATCTCCTTTCACCAGGAGGGCAATACCAGTCAATCCCAGAGTAAATTTGTCAAAATCCATCCAGTCATCCAGGTTATATTTAAAGGAAGGTAGTGAGTCTCACAGCTTACCGTGCAGGGGATATTTATTCCAGAGGTTTGGGAGGTGCTGTGTTATAAACCTGTTCCTCCAGCACTAAGATTATAAACCTCAACCTCAAAAAAACCAAATGAAGGCTGTGGGAATCAAACCCAGAACAACTACAGTGTATATCAACTGTAGTCATAAACCTTTGTCCCAAAATACCACTTTATCAAGCAAGCTTTCATTTGCAAAAAAAAAGATTTAAAAAAATCCATTCTATGAATTCTAAAGGCAGGATACTTTCATTGTGCTATGTCTTGTGTTGTAGATTTTGAACAACACTTTATTGTAACAAACATTATTACATACAATCTGACAATCTGTGCTTACTGATGATGCTGTACCTCATATATGTCCCTGTATTAACAAAACTGTCTTCATACACAAGCCATGTGACTGCTATGTAATCAAAACTGTTTGTGAATGGCACAGTGTCAGGAATAGCTGAATAACTAATTTATTTTATTTATCTACTGACATTTGATTACCAGGAAAGTTTGACTGGGAAGGAGCCCATTTTCAGGGGAGGCCCAGAGAGAAAAGCTCCAAAACATTGCAAAACATTTTAAGAATAACTTTACAATTTTCAAAAATAAAACAAAAAATACGGTTTAAATAATTATACCAAATTAGACATAATATGAAAAGAGCGGTTAAAAATTGAAACAAATTATATGATAATGATTTAACATTTAGAGAAATTTTAGCCAGTTTATAGAGAAATTAAAGGTGAGTTAGTATAATACAAACAGGAATTGCAATATGAATATTTAGAGAGAGGCAGGGAAGAGAAATTTATAGAAGTCAGGAAGTGAGTGAAGAATGAACAATAAGGAGATGTAAGGTATGAATAGGTATGTGTCCACATTTGGGGAAACAGTTTATCCTGGTGTTGAACAATACTGGAACTGTTCCTTATAAATGAAACTGAGTGTAAAAGATGAAACAATACAAATTATGTCCTTGATGTACCTATAATGGACCTTTTCTCCCCAGCCTCTGCTGAAAACGGGCACTGCTGAGTTGGACTTTCCTGGTAACCAAATGTCAACAAATAAAGAAATAAATATTGGGAGCATCCCCTCCCCAAACCATGTACTGCGCTAAGATGCTGCATTCTTTGCTTTGATTTTTATCAGCTATTGATTTGCTGCAAGTTGTGACTAAAGAGAAATTTCCCTTTGCTCTGACCTCTTTTGACGAATCAGATTTTTGTATAAAAATTATAGTATGTGTAGTTCCACATCAGTTATTTGACTCCTGCGTTCAGTCCTTTAGTAAGAAGAAGTCTTATTGTAAACAATACATTTCTAAAGTCTTGACATTTTACAAGGTACATTATAAGTTTTGTAAGGATCTCCATCGTCATGGTCATTATGAGGCTATAATGCATACAAGTGGTCACATGCCTTGCAAACAAAAATGAAATAGAGAAAAACAAACCAGAAAGTCATTTGTAGAGTACAGCTGCATACTTTAGTGTTACATCCAGTGCAAATACTGGCATATGCACATGCCATCCACATCATCTATTCATGCAGTCATTCTGCTGAATGCAATTAACTTAATTGAGACTAAAATCCTGGGCAGCCAGACCCCATGGCTGGAACAAGCATGCTACATTATAAACAGAAAAAAATCTGTAATTTATTAAATTAAGCACTTCTGCTGAAGGCTGACTTCTTCTCTGTGAATACAAAAAAAATGTGTCTCTCTTACTGAAGTGGCGAGTGTAAGTATATGAAACTGATGCGCTATCTTATGTTGCAAGCAAATGTAGATAACTGAATGTAGTTGCCATTTTTATGTTACTATTGCATCTCACTGTCTCTTAGCACTGTAAATATCAAGGATGTTAGATGATGCATTCAAACATATATCTCTTAATAACTACAGAAAATAATTATAAATGAGTGTAATGATGGAATGAAAAGCAAATAATGAACTATATATTTCCTTGCCACCTTTCATTTCTATTATATAGTACTTTGTAAGAAGCTGTGAAGCAATTTGTGGAGTTAACTGCACAAGATGTAACAGGACTGTACAACTGAGTAACCTGTACAAAAGTACATGCAGAAAAACACCTGAGCAATGTATTTTGCATCTCCTAGCAATTTTAATCATGTTTCTCTATTACAATGGATATTTTGAAGTGGGATTATAGACAGTGCTGGCCTTTTCTTCCTTACATTTACTTCTGCTTACTTAGGGAGCTTTTTTTCACTTGTAGCCATCTTAATGACCAACCATTATCACACTCTCACTGCCTGTAAAACATTACAGATTTATGTAGGCTATCTTGCAAGATCCAATGGCTGAGTGTGCTCTCCCACCACGGTCAGAAGCAGTTATGGTGTCTATTCTTTTGGGTAGGCAGTAGGAAGTCACAGTTTGGGCTTCTTTGTGAATCCAAGGCCATAACTGTCTGGTTAGAACATAAGTCCAACTACCCAAGGATGGCAGAAATTACTTATTGGATTAATAGCATGGATACCTGGGAAAGGAGCAGTTGCCAGATGATACAATGTGAGAGGTGAACAAGGAGGGGTAAGTAACTACAATAGATCATTTTTAATTAATAATTTCTGTCAACAGTCTCTAGTGCTTATAAAGACACCTGCAGATATTAACACAGTGGGCAAGCATTATTTAAAGTATAGTGGAATGGCAGCTGCATTCAGGTCATCAAAAAGCTTGGAGATGTTTGTCTGTGCACACCCTCCTCTACCATCACTCTGCATTATATCACTTTCCTGCTCAGTTCTTTGTATTTTCTTTAGATACCCCACACTTTCTCACAGAAGCAGCTGTCATACCTGTCTATCTTTTACTGATGCCTGCTCCATCGTTATCTAAATGAAACATTTGGTGACTCTACATGATACCCTCTTAACCTTACCAAACCCTCCTTTACATATCAGGTTAAATATAATTGCTTTATACATTATCCTTGGGGACCAAGCCTTAAAATGGACAAGAATTTTGACTCTGCCATGCTTGTACCATTTATTTTCTTCTAATTTTGCTTAACGCTTTAATTAATTCATCTCTGTGCAGTGCCCATCCAATCTTAATGAGCAGTATTAATACTGCTGCCTCAGTTGCATATGGTTCAGTTCTTGCTTCAGATAACTGCCGCTATATGCTTTGCATGTTCAACCCCAACCCATACATCTTTACATTGTCCATCTACTTCAGTTTCCTTTCATCTCTCAAATACGTCAGCTGACAAGATGCTATAAACATCTAAACTATTATTTCTGCTTCTGTCTCTAAAGTTGTAGCTGTGTATGTCATGATAATTTCACTTATCTGGTTAATAAATATAATACAAACATATGTCTCTCACACACACACACACACACACACACACACACACACACACACACACACATATATATATATAAACTTGTCCAGCACCACAAAGTAAACATCAGAGACCCAGTATTTGTTTATCCAGATATACATGAACATCATCTACTTGTTTCTGCCAATTGTCCATGATGTACTCAAAGTGGCCTGACTATGACTGGTAATTTAAATACTGGAAAAAATAAAAGTTTTCCTGTCTGCCCTGTAGTATACAGGGTAACAAACCTAACTAGAATTCAGGAGGCTTGCTGATGGCAGGGGAAGTTGTTATCAAACAATGCCTGTTCACCTGGCTCAGGTGAATGGGTTAGGGGTACACTCCAAGGACATACGTTCTGTACTAAAATCCATGGCAGAAAGCAGAGATCACAGAGAGGTGCTTGCTTGAAAGGGGGCAGGGCCTTCTGAGAGTAACATCACCCACAAGCAGAAGCATTGCATGAAAGGGGGCAGGGCCTTCTGAGAGTAACATCACCCACAAGCAGAAGCATTGCATGAAAGGGGGCAGGGCCTTCTGAGAGTAACATCACCCACAAGCAGAAGCATTGCATGAAAGGGGGCAGGGCCTTCTGAGAGTAACATCACCCACAAGCAGAAGCATTGCATGAAAGGGGGCAGGGCCTTCTGAGAGTAACATCACCCACAAGCAGAAGCATTGCATGAAAGGGGGCAGGGCCTTCTGAGAGTAACATCACCCACAAGCAGAAGCAGATGGTACAGCCAGGCTAGACTACATTCCAAACTTTGCAATATTTGTGGGTATGTGAAATGAGGAGTTTGGGGTCAAGCCAAAAATAACACAGTGTTCATATGTGACAGTACCATGCCTGGAACTCTGGGAACTCATTTCATAAAATAAAAAAAGGCTGCAGGGCTGCCACTTCGGCAGAACAAATAACCTAGCTGGATATATATATATATATATATATATATATATATATATATATATATATATATATATACATATACATATAGGAGATGAGAATTTGGTCAACACTACATTTGGCTGACATCTGTTTAGTCGAAAAAATTTAGTTGACTAAGTGGATGATTGACAGGTGTGTGAGATCACACAATTCTCAGGGTTGGGGGGGAATATGCTCTTTCCTCAGTACTATGTGATCTTTTAGTATATGTAAAACTATTTTTTGTGTGTTGTTTTTAGTTTTAATTTAGCATATGGTGAGGTTATTGCTTGGTGTTTGCATAATACCATATCAATATTACTGTTGTTGCTGTTTTGTGGTTGCCGTTTTGAATTTTGACGTTTGGGTCTTTTCATTAAATTCACTAGACCCATATATATGCATAGACACACACACACATGCACACACATACACACACACACAGACACACACACACACACACACACACACACACACACGTATTTTATAAATATATATGTATATATATATATATATATATATATATATACATATATATATACATATATATATATATATATATATAATATATATATATATATATATATATATATATATATACACATATATATATATATATATATATATATATATATATATATATATAGATATACAGAGAGAGAGGGTCTATATCATGAAGTGGAATGCTAAAAACAGTGAATGCTCAAAAACAGTGAACGCTCTTACATCGAACTGTAAAAATCAAAATCACAGAATGTCAGTCGGCCTGAACAGCGATTTTTTTTCCCAGGGAAAAAAATCGCTGGGCCATTGCTAGGACTTTGCCATTCCCTCCACTGTGGTGCAATCTCAGAGTTGGTATATTTAAGTAGGGGGTATGGGGGGTACACACCCCTGTATAGGGGGGAAGCCCCCCACTTGATTTTGTCTGTGGATTTGTTTTTTTATTTTTTTTATTTTTTGGAGCAGCGATTTATTTCCCTGGGGAAAAATCGCTGTTCCATGTCTTCGACATTCTGTGGTTTCGGATTTTAGAGTTCGATGTTTTTAACATTCGACTTTGCGATATAGACCCTATGTATATCTACATATATATATATATATATATATATATATATATATATATATATATATATATTTATATAAGCCAAAAGTACATATATATTAAGGAAAATGAATCATACATTTTATACTTGTCACACCCCATGCTTAACAGAGCTTTCTAATCTATTTTATAAACTATGATGACTCTCACACGTGTTTTGTTTTGTTATCTGTAGCTAAAAATATATTTATGTTAAAAACGTTTTAATACTTATTTCTTTCATTTAAGCAATTCAATGTTTGGATGCAGGAAAACTACACTGTCAGTGGTTTTAATCCATCATAAATGGGTTCACATCAGCTGGTTGCTGAGTCATAGTTATTTCGCAGCTGAAACTCCAAGAGTAAACACAAGAGTTGGAGTTATAAAGCATTCAGTGTTGTATTTATATTGTGTTTATTATTAGATGGTATTATATGAAAACTTACCTTTAAAGTATCATCAAGGCCTACACAGCGATGAGGGAGGGGAAGTAAGGACAGTGCAACAAAGTCTGGAAGTTTAGCCGACAGGATTAAGGATAGAAGCTGCTGATGAGCTTTAGCCTTGGTCTGATTCTCTCGCTCAAGTTCCACATGCAAATCTTGTGGCTCTGATCAAGTTACTTAACCAGGCAGTTCTTTCAAGTCACACCCGAAAATAGGCGCTTCTGCATAGAGGGATTTCCTAGCTAACAACCAAATAAATGAAGACATGCAAATCACTATTTCCCTGAGAAAATATATAATGAAGCATTTATCTAATGAAGTAGGCTTCTTCCACCTCCTCAATCAAAGTTTCCTCAAGAAGCCAAAGTGAATAAGGTGCAGGTTCACAGGTGGAAATGGAAAGAAGAATTGTGCTACAGCTGTACCCTAGAAATGCCATTACAAATAGTTACAGATCAAAGACAAGGAATCATAACATAAGTGTGATTTGTGATGACCTGGTAACTTACACATTACTAGAAATGTCTACTTGAAAGATATGAATTCAATTCCTTTGTCACAAAAAGAGATCATACCTCTCGACTGTCCAGATTTTTGTAGAATGTCCAGATCTTTGTCTCATATTTTTTTTTTCTTTTGCTCATAAAATTTTGTTTTTTTCTGGTAAATTATAGGCATGTCATTACGGATTGACATCAGAAAATAATGACAAACATCTGAGTTTCAAACTTCATGCTCTTTAGAAATGTCATACTAATATACAACCGATTATTCTATCAACCTTCTAAGTTTGTAAGAGCAATATTTCAAAAATGTCCTTATTTTTGGTCCTTTATGCCCCCATTATTTATGGTTTTGTACAGGTTTCTTGCTCTAAGAGGCTGAGAGGTCTACATAGGAATCCCTTAAGAGTGCACTCAGGCAAAAGTGGGCTATAATTCCTAGTTCAGAATATCCCACAGACAGACAATATCCACCACTTATGGGAGATGTCCAGGGTATGCCCCAAATCACACTGACCCCAGAAATAATAGAGCAACTGCAGGTTCATGGGGGAAAAGACAATACATGAGGTCTTCTTTCAACAGTTTTCTGTATTTAAACTAGCAAAGTAAAAAACATTGGCCCACTGCAAAGTTATATGGAAAAAAATCAGATTCATGACTGAAGTTCAGCACATGGTGATCAACTCTCACAAGTATGGACATTAAGTTTTCAAGCAACATAGTCACAATCAAATCTTGCCATTTCACTCTTAAAATGTTTTCCACCCCTTGCAACCCCATCCCTGCTCTTTAATTATACTCACCTAAGAGTGGTGTATCTCAGAGAAAAAAGAGAATTTCCAAGATTATACAGTTTCAGTCTTTAAACACAAATACATCATATATAACTCTCTTGATCAAAAATGATTTGCAGTTAACTGAGGCATCCATGTTAAGTCAGGTTTATTAGTGTTAGTATTAAGTATTATTATTATTAGTAGTAGTATCAGTACCAGTATTAGTATCAGTACCAGTATTAGTAATTGTATCAGGATTAGTATCAGTATTAGTATCAGTATCAGTACCAGTGTTAATATTATTATTAGTATTAGTTTCAGTATCAATATCAATACCAATATTATTATTAGTATCAGGATTAGTATCATTATTAGTATTATTAGTAGCATTAGTATTAATATCTGTATTAGCATCAGTACCAGTATTAGTATTATTATTGTAGTATCCGGATTAGTTTCAGTATCAGTATCAGTACTAGCATTAGTAATCAAAATTAGTATCAGTATTGATATCAGTATCAGTATTAGTATCAGGATCAGTATTAGTATCAGTACCAGTATTGGTATCAGTGTTAGCATCTGTATCTGTATTAGCATTAATACTAGTATTAGTATCAGTACCATTATTGGTATTAGTAGTTTTCTAAGTATTAATTCTTAGTTTAAAAAATAATTCTTGCAGCCCAGATGAAACCCATTTGGTAGTCTGGCAGTCAAAATACTGGATGCTGCATGCCTGTTGCAACTTACTTAATGAACAATGGATTTTCATTCCTCTTCCCAAACCCACTCATCCTGAACCACAGACTCAGGGATCACACATTTGCATCCTTCTTTTCATAAATAAAAAGGCTAAGCAAGCATTTACTCATATAGCCAATAATAATAAATGCTTGCTTGAAATGTGCATAAATGATACCAGACACAAACTGAATAAAAAGGGAAGAGTGCATGCATTATTCGCAGTACAGCAATTATTTTGGAATCATACTATTAAAACAAATCAGGAAATGGGTGAAATAGCAATTGCACACAAACTTCACTGCAGTGACTAGTTTACTGCTTTTCTGTTTTGAGTAATATTTTTGCTAGAGTATATTAACTCCAAATTTCTGCAGAATTATTAGAATAGCTACAGAAAAAATAACAGGGGGTGAAAGGGAAACACTCAGGCTGTAATATCCAAACCAGTGGGTTCTGCTAAATCATAGAATTTGTCAGTTTACAAGAACACAATTAGATTAAATACCAGTGGCTTCTATGACTTCTGGATGTTATTACCGCACGGATTTTCACTTCAGTTATGACACTAGTTTCTAAGTACGGGTAACACACAGATTATGTATGAGGTAGATGGTGTTACCTATCTCAGAAGAAGTTAGCTCAGATGACTTTGATAAAAATTGGTTTATGCCATGAAAGCAAATTTCCTTGCACCTAATTCACTGACACACAAAATCAATAAGGATGTACTTATCTGCTTAATCAAGTTTTCATTATCATCAACTTCTTGATTTTCAATGCTTCACCAAACAAAGACTTGGCTGGTAGAATATGTATTTCCTTCAATAGTGAAAGGGCATGAAATTAATACTATATAACAAAGGAGAATGAGTTGATTGCTCCCCTAAATGTCACTTTATTACTTCATAACAATTTGTCTGATGATGCTGAATTTGCAGATGGTGAAGTCTCCCATTTCACTGTCATCTGCTCAGCACGTCCCTGAAAAAAGAGGGCCTATTTCTTGTAGTGACACTGCCAAGTGTTTCCATTACAATGCCAAGATTGCACCATATTTTGGAAAGTGAAATAGCCACTATATCAACCTTGGTTTAGAAATGTTTTTTTAAATACTTTATTGAATTATCACTTGTGACATTGGATGAGAAATGTTATCTCTAAAACTACAGACAGCATTTTATAAGCCTCTTCGTGTGGCCAAATTATGCACTAGCGAAATGGATGTCTAATGGCAGTAATTCTACCAAACAATGGCAACAAATAAGTTAGCAGAAAAAGGGCACGCTGACAGAGAAAGTTTCGTGAAATATCCTCTTCAATTGCTGCACTTAACTTCATGGTGCTTGAGTAAAATTCAGATATTTCAGATGTACTTATGGCTAGCTTGCTTTTGCAAGCATAGAGGAGCATCTGTGTCATTAGAGTATTAAATACAAGTGATAGTTCAGGTTCCATGGGGGAAAATGGAATGTAACACCTTCAGTCTGCCCATCTCACTCATAGGTTCACAGATAAGTACTAGGTAAGTTGCGTAGTGTGGGCCACTTAAAGCCTAGCCAGTTTCTCTTTTTGTGATCAAATTAACCTATCCCATTTGGTTAGATATTGGCCTTACACATCCCATGGTCTGTAATTATATATTACCCTTAATGAGAATAATTAGGATAATACCACAGATAATTTATGGGGGAACCATGCATGGGATAAAGCATTTAGGAGCTGCCTCTGTCCATTAGTAGTACACAGAGCAGTCCAGGGGTAAATTTTCTGTTTCCTATCCATAGAGGTTTATTCCCAGTTTATTTCACTTTTCTATAATACCTGAGTGGGGAATTGTGTTAAAAGCTTTGGCCAGATCAAGGTATGCTGAGTGTACTGTTTTACCTACATCCATTGCTTTGGTGAACATTTAAATAAAAAAAAAAACACCAGGCTGAGTAAGCAGGATGTGCCCTTGATGAATCCAAACTGAGATGGGTCCAGTGTCTGGAAGTTCCCTGTGTCCTGACTGATTAGCTCCATAAGTCTTTCCATGGCTTTGCATATGTGGCTGATCAGACTTACGGGTCTGTAATTGCCTTTGCCTCTGAAAGGTCTTCCATTATGCAGTTGAATGGCTGCAGCTGTTCTCCAGTCACTTGCTACAAAACATGTATGAGTGCTGAGACTGAACAGTGTTGTTACGGGTGTGGCTAAATCATGCTTCATGCTATTTAAGATACATTCAGGGATATTGTCAGAACCCACTAATGAAGTATTTTTAGCTTTTGATAGCACTTTTAGTACTTGGTATTGTATGATAGCTGATGGCGAGCCAGTTTCAGGTATATCTTGAGGGACAGAGGGGAGGGATGGGTAAAGTTAGAGCTAAATTTATCGACCCGTAGGTTAACTATATCTTCAGCCTCAGTGTAGGTAACATTGTTCACAATCACCTTAGCACCTTGCCTGGTTGTGCTTTTGAGATTAGTAACATAACTAAAAAATGCCTTGTGATTGACTTTGGCTTGGGCAGCCATTTTATCCTCAAACTTGGCTTTGGTGGATTTTATTACACTGTTGAGTTGCTTGTGTATTTCTTTGAGAAGGGCTCTTGCATTCTGGGAATTACTCTTCTTTCTTTTGGTCCAAATCCTTCTCCTTTTATTATAAAGCTTGTTGATATTACCTTTCTACCATGTGGGTTTTTTTCTGGTGGATGTCCTGCACTCGTTCCTATAGGGTACAACTACAATTATGCAGCTGATTACATGCTGTTATAGTGTGATGGCATACGTTTCTCCATATTCTGTGGAGTTATCTGGGTTTGGTAGGGATTTAAAGCTTGCAATGTATCACTTAGGAGTAGTTACTTTGTCGTAAAGAAATCTCTAAAGGTACCTTGGTTGGAAGGGATCTCTAGTTTCAGTTTTATTTCGAAGGAGACTGCTTTACAGTCAGACCTGAGAAGTGATGAAGATATGTGAGGGATGATGCAAGATGCTCCCATATTTTTAAAGAGGTGGGTACTCTGATTAATGGTTCCAGGGCATTTTATATAAACAAAGTCCAAGAATCTCTGTGATTGTGCACTAGTGGTATTGTAGTTTTCCCAGTCTAGAGTTGGATGATTTAAGTCACCTAGGAAAATGGTATTGGGTTTAATACTGAGTGACTGTAGTTCCTGTAGGTAGGCATTATGGCTTTCTTGTATCATAGAGGGAGTTCTATAGATAGATAAGTAATATATGGTAAGGACCTTTCTGATGGTTACTTGTACATGAAGGAGCTCTAGTGCAAAATGTTGCCCTACCAACCTTGATGTGAATCTCTTCTGGATGTAGATTAAGACACTTTTACGTTTTATCCCATCGTGCACAGTAGCTGTTCTAAATGTGTTCAAGGCATTATACCCCTGCATAGCTGGAGTGCTCTCTGCTATTTTAAACCATGTCTCAGTCACTACACAGACATCAATGTTCTCCAGAGTAAGAAGGGCTTGTAGAGAGCAGAGCTTCTTGTTTAGGCTCCTAGAATTGATCAGTAACACTTTCAAATTTTCCTTTGCTTGATTCACTATGTTAGTAGATGTAGTAGTCTGGCATTGCCTAGAAAAGGTACTATGATGGTCTTTGCCTACAACTGAAACCCTAGAGGGGACTGATGCAGGCCATCACCAGTGAAGCAATACAGTCTGTCAATTATATTCTCCCATGCTCACAAATATTGGACCTCCTTTGAATGACACCAAAAACTGAGCCAATTATTGAAGTCAATTTTTTTTTGCTTTTATCTTTGCATCATCCTTAGAGAAGGTAGACTGCTGCTCTGTGGTAGACAAGCACCTGCCTTGGGCACATAGTCCGAGAGCTCCATCATGTCTCTCTGCATATAGTCCAATGGGATCCACCTCAAGTCATTGACACCAGCATGAACTATTACAGAGTCATACTGGTACATGTTGTTCAATGACTTGAGTGCCTACATGATCTGACAGATCCTGGCACCAGACAGGCAACTGCCACTCTCTCCTTCCTCAGCCTGGCAAAGGCATATCTGTATGTCTTACCATGGAGTCACCTATAACAATAATGTTTGGGTGGCTCGATGCCTGCAATATGAGCTCAGCATCTATAACTCGGGGACTACTTGTATTATGTGAGAAGGTAGCCTTAACTTGCTGAGTGTGCTTCGCACATGTGCTAGGTTTTGGAGGCCTTTGTTGTTTAGGTAGCTTAATCTTTTAAACCTCAGCATATGATGGATTATGTGCCATGATGGCCTTGGGAAGGTGTGATGTGTGATGTACTGCTGATGATTTTGGTGTCTGGGTTTATTGTGTGTGAACTTTTTGCCCCCAAGGATATTATGTACATACATCTCTCACACACTGTGTTGTGCTGTTTGAGTAATAGATGGCCATCAGACAGCATGAGCCAATTCCTACAATGTCTCATGATACCCATCTCAATCAGGCTGGCTAGAGAAGTTGCCGGGAAGTACTGGTCCATGGTACCAACAAGAATAATTCTTGGGGCAGGGGTAACTATAATTTCTCGGAATTTGGTTTTACGATAATGTCTGGGTGGACTTGCTATTGAGTACTTAAAGTTCGATACAAAACAACTAGCCTAGAAACCTTCTTCTGCCACTAGCAAAAAACTCACTAATCTGATACTCAGTCACTGCAGGCAGTATCAATACACTCAATATTAAGCAATTTTATCAAAGGGCTTTTAGTCTGGTGAGTAGTTTAAGGGGAAAGACTTTGCAAAATTATACTTACATGCTTATTGTCAACAGCTAATGAAACTGGGAGAGGGAGGGAATTATGTTATCAAGTTAAAATAAGGGGCAGGCAACAACAGATACACACAACTACAACAGGATGGGTGGCAGGAAAAGGCAATTAGACCCTTAACTCTGAGCTGACTAGCCTGGAATTGCATTAATGCAAAGATTAATCCTGCACTGGCCTGACATACACTCAGTACATAAGAATGAAAGCAGGGTTTAATTCCCGCAGTTAGAACACTTAAACAGCAAAATGAAGATAGCTCAAACATTTATCCTTCCAATGTGATGTGACTGACAAATTCACATGCAGAACTGAAAGAGCCACAGATCAGTAAACTCAATTGACCACTGGCAGAAGGGTGTCATAGTTACCAGAGGTCAGTGGGCAAGAGATTAAAAAAAAACTAACACCTGTTTTTGTTTGGGGTCATGGTGGATACAAAAATATGAGAAGAAAACAAAGAATACAAAATATGAAATCCACTGGGTTATGGGATATCTACTACTTGACTACTGGTAACAAAGGAAACACAATCTCCCTGGTCCAGATTCCCTGAATTTTCAAGTAGAGTGCTACTGTGTGAGACACTTTTGGTATTTCTATTTTCCATTCAAATGTGCAACCATGAAGTTGGGATATATAAGTAAATGATGTGTTATGGTGACATCCCCTCACATGGTGAGTTGCATAGGAAACTTGTCCGTTGCAAAACATGCTTGGAAAGTAAAGTGACCTACAATTTACTAGGCTGGATGTTTGATGACTGTTTTTTTTTCAAGTTTGGTGTCAGGAGGTCACACTTTGGGGTTTCATGGCAGATACATTATGTTTCTATGTCTGGCCACCCCTGCACTGGACTGACAAACTGATTTTTATTCAGTCTTCTTACTGATAAAAATCTGTTGATATAGAAAGTGCAGTTTCATCACATGGAAGAGAAAACTGAATTATCTTTTATTAACCTAAGATTTTTAAGCATTCTTTATTAATCTTTGATTTTTAAGCATTCTTTGTATTGTTTATTTCTAATGTGCTGTTCTACATACAACTAATGTTCTTTGTATCTCTGCTTGTCAACTCACCTTGCAACTAACTGTGATATTTCACTTTGTATGACTACACTCATATCTTTCTATATTGCCTTTGGTATTTCATCCCTGGGCTAAGACAGAAATTGGTCAGTACTAATCAGAGCTCTACCCTGGAAAACAAACACCACTTGAGTAGCACCTAGAGGAACTAGGCATTTCTCGCACAGAGCTCAAGTTTGCAGATACACACTGCCTGGTGGCCAGAGATTCGGACATGTTCAGAGGCATGTATGATCCCCATGATCAGCAGTACCAATGGAGCACTAGTGACCCACCAGGTGGATTAAGGTCTACAAGAGGTTGGAAGGGGAGGTCACCAGTGCCGGAAGTCTGCTCCAGTCCCCACTGTCAAGCTCTTGCCTATCCAGGTGAATAGGATAATTAGGCCTCCAATTAAGGAAAGAAGGGGCTATAAGCATTCACCTGAGCAGACAAAGGTATGGATCTCACCTCACCCCCCCCCCCCAAGAAACAAGAATAAATGGGTTGGATGGGCAAAGGAAGGGCAGCTATAGGGAAATACCTGGTGAACAGAAAAAAAATCATGCATAATACATGCACATTCTGTAATTAATATACTTTCAGAGCATGTCCTGAGTGGGAAAGTAAATATAATGCCTGAACCAAAAATGTCTATGGCGTTTAGCAATATATATATATATATATATATATATATATATATATATATATATATATACATTGTTTAAACTGACAAGTCTCCTCAGAAAGTGCAAAGGCAAAGAGAAGATGCATATCGTTCGCTAATTTTTGTTTCTGCAATTTTATCACTGTAAACTACTTTTAAGGTTATATAACAATGAAAACTATTACACTTTCTAAATGTTTTGAATGGGAGATGGACTCTTACATATTTTTATAACCTTCACTACTTGTTTGCATAATAATTTTCATGTTTTATCCATTCCCTACTAGTTTGTTATACCTGTATTAATGTAATAAACACAAATGCCTTTTTGAACCTCTATTATTACTTTAGGCTATTTACTGACAGTAAACAGAACGAACAGTGAAGTCTGAAGGAATCAAACCCGTTTGTATTATATAAATTGTTCAGTGTCCCCAAAGCAACAATGTTGCACATCATTTTAAACTGTATTAGTCTGCATACTTTAGATCCTTTTACTTTTCATATTTGTTGCATGTTAGAATTGCTAATTGTTTGTTGCCTCACTCTCTCTATCTCTGACTTTCTGTTTCTGTCTGTCTGTCTCTCTCTCTTTCTCTCGGTCTGTCTCTATCTTGCTCAGTCTTTCACTTTGCATAGCTTACTATGTAGTACAATTAGCAACACTATAAAAAATTTAAAGTTAACAAAATTTAAGAATGTAAAATGTAGTTCTGTTCCTGTAAAACATGTAATTGAGTATAAACTAAGACCCATTTTAGAAGGACAAAAAATAATTGAGTATAAAACGCAAGTAAAAACAACTACTTCACTCCTACTAGATGCAGTAACAGAACAAGCATTGTTTCAGCTACAGACTACTATTCTTTCTCCTCCGAAGTTAACCTATTCAGAAATTAAAAGGAGCTTAGTCTGTCAACTTCTTAGAAAATTATGACACTTCTAGTCCCACTGTCATTTTTCTTCATTAAATATGACGGAGGCTTGTACCACCTAGAGATGACACTTCCTTCAAATGTACATCTAATGGTATGAATTCTCCAAGTAGAAATTTTCAATTTAATCACAGCACAAGACAAATAGTGCAATATATGACCCCACAAAGGCAATATGACAGTTATTGTAGAATCTGTAGTCTCATGGAGCTAAGTTAAATAATACAGCTAAGTGGAATGTAACAGTAAGCTAATGTACAAAGTTTCTGAAAACCTCATAACATTTAGAGTACAGCACTTAACTGCATTAGCTACCTTCTTTGCAAAGCCATGTCAAATTTCAGAAGTCCTGAAGTTAAAATAAAAAAACTTAAATGGTTTCTTGAGTTTATAAAATGGAAAGCATAATGCCAGGTGCCTTACAGACTGGCAAAGAACTTTCAGAATGCAGTAGCCTGATTGTAATAATAATATATATATATATATAAGTGCCCTCATTCTAAGTAAAACCTGATTGTGAAGATACTTAACTTGAAACCAAGGATGGCCTATTAGTTTCTTATGGGTTAACAACACAGCATTACTTGGTTGTCTTATAAAAAATAAATGAAAGTAACACTGAACCATACCTCTCAACTGTTCAGATTTTCACAGAATACCCAGATATTTGGCTCATATTTTTTTCTGTTCCCCATAAAATTTGTGGGCGGGGTTAGCAAATCACTGGGATGATCTGAGGATTGAAGTAACTACATAATGACTTACATTTGAGTTTCAGACTTTAAATACTTCAGAAAATGTATTTTAAAACCAACTTTGTTACTCTAGCAACTTTCTAGGTTTCTAAGAGAACTATTTAAAATATATCCCTATTTTTGGGCCTTTGTCTCCCCATTTTGTTGGGCTTTGTCCAGATTCTTTGCACTCAGAGGTTGAGAGGTATGCCCCGAACCTATGGTAAATGACAAAAGTACAAGACACTTTTGAGTTACGTAGTAGGTAATAGTTGCAATTTATTTTGTAATGTTTATGGTCACACCCCTGTGTAGATGCTAGTATTGAATGAAATTAGACATTTTCACTCTGCACAGGATAGGAAAGTCAACATTAATTATTCTCTTCTGCACTCTCTCTCCATCACCTCCTGTACAGGGGTCTCTGCTCAATTAACTGTCATCTCAGTCATAGTTAGAACTATATCCCTTTGTGCTATTTGCATTGTATTCCTTAAAGAAGGAACAGTATCATTCAATGAAAGACTCATGGTACATACAGTTTATTATGAGCCTACAAAGGGATTTGACACTATACTGCATAAGGGAATAATTAACAAATTAAAAGCAGTAATTGTCAATCCATACATAATTTATAAACAACTGGTTAAGCCACAGGACACCAAAGGTCAATGTGGGAGAATTTACCCATCTGTTGCAATGGTGGTTATCAGTGGTGTTTGACAGGGGCTGTACTGTAACCACTCCCTTTTGAACTATGCTTCTCAGATATAAAGATGAAAATGGGCTATGAATAATGAAATATATGATGACTGCAAAATAATTAACATGATTAGTTCATGTAGATGTGGAAGTTCTCCAAGATGGTCAACAAAAACTACTTATCTGGTACAACTGTAATGACCTCACTGTTAATGTCAGTACCTCTCAACCTCTTAGCACAAGGAATCTGGACAAAGCCAAAAATAACAGAGGAACAAAAGCCCCAAAATAGGGACACATTTTAAATATTGCTCTTTTATTTTAGAAAGTTGCTAGAATAATAGGATTTGCAGTAGCATGCATTTTTCTGAAGGATATGAAGTCTGAAACTCAAATGCCTGTCATTATTTAGTGGCTTTAATCCTAAATGATTTGCCAGAAAAACACACATTTTATGAGAAACAGACCAAAAATATGAGGCAAACATTTGGACATTCTGAAAAAATCTGGACAGTTGAGAGATAAATATCAGTAATAAAAAAGGTTATACATACATTACACAACTTTTGAAGACATTGTCATAAAATTCTAAATAGTGGGGTCCCTCTGGGTTCCTTGCTTGCATTATTTCTATTTATCATTTGCTTCTCTGAGATTAAAGCTGATGTTAAGGATCAGTGACTGACCACATCTACAAATGACTGCAAATTTTGAACTGTCAATAATTCTCCAGAGGAGATTCAGATCCTGCAAGATAGGCTAACATGTAGAGGTCTATGGTTCCAGGATCATAGCCTAAACGTAACTGCTAAAATCTATTGTATTGTGCCCTATAGGAAACACAAACACCCATACACATACCAAATAAATGTCACCCTACTCAAAGCTGACACAGTCATTGTGACCTAGGTAGTTTTATAGACAATCTTTCCTTTGACCACCATATATCTACAGTTGTCTGAAAGTCTTTGTACCTAGCCCAGCTGATCATCCAAGGTATTGTTCTAGGTCCAAGGAATATATTCTCTACTTCACCCTCATTAGGCCCTAAGAAATATAATGCATTCTGTAGTATGTACGTGTTCAAACTGATGAACCAGCTTGAAAATACCCAGTGATTCCTCACCAGGAGAATCAAGAGTGTGATTTCTGTGAGTCACACAACCCACCTTAAAGTGTTATATCTCTTCTTCATCACTTACACACTTTTAAAGAGTGATCACTGCCTTGCTTAGAAGACCTCAAATGACCTAGTTCTGTGTGACCTCATTCATATTCAAAGCAAATGTAACTCCAGTAACACCCATTTAAAATATCTGAACCTCCACTGTAAAAAAATAGAATCTGCTTTCAAAATGGATGCCTCTCTCAAAGAATTCCTCTCTTTTGAAATAGACTTTCCCCTTACATTATGCAAAGTATCTCTGTAATCCTCTTCAAACACTACCTAGACAACTGAATAAGTAACCATAAATTCATGCCAGGAATGGCCCCTCTACCCCTCTTAGAAAGGGGCAGTAAGTACTGAAATTTGTGGAGGTTATAAATGTTCTATCCAATCAGACTAGAAATAAACTATGACCATATGAATCTGGATATGTTATCACTTCCCTGCAACTACATTTTATATTAGAAGAAAGACAGTATAATGCTAGTCCTTTACTAGGTTAGGGTTTGACAATGAAGTGTATGTTTTTTGTATTTCTGTCTGAAATGGGAAAGAAAGGCTGCATGACCAAAAAAAATTCTATTATGGTCAAAAAGTCAGAGAACTGACTGTGAATGTGCACACTATTTTTACTGCTTTATACATCTGCACAATACCAGATGGTTATGGAACAGAATTATTACATCAATGCATGAGCAGATGTGGTTCAACAGAAAAGGGACTGTACTATCAAGCCTGGTATAAAGATGCCAAAAAATGGAACTATTTCATGCAGCGACTCTATTTAAGCAAACTCCCTGCAAAAGATGAACTGGGACCAGGGGTGGCTCGTGCTATCGGACTGCCGGACTACAGCCCTCCCACTTACAAAAACACAAAAAAAAAATCATTAAAACTAAAAAATAAAAAGCATGAGTCCCGACTCCTCTGCACATGCACAGAGGCATTTGAAGACTTCAGACTGCCTTTATCAGCAGTCCGAATAGAGAAACACAGGTACCCAGCAATCATTGCTGCAAGTGCACCCAGGAATCAGTGCAGTGACGACCGCACAGAAGAGGAGGTCCGGACTGCTTTGGCTGCAGGCAGACCCAATGAGGAACAGAGGTGAGCTGGAAGACCCAATGAGGACTGAGAGAGGTGAGCTGCTCTCGCAGGACATATTGCTCTGTTTCGCGGGCGGGTTTGGTTGCTGGATTGCGCCATTCAGGAGGTGGTGGTCGCTGGAGTGTGTGTGTGTGTAAAATGCCCCAGTTACTATATACTGGTGGCTAGAGAGAGCAAATGGTGGTGGATAGAGATACTCAGGCTTGAACCCTGTACCTTGGATGCAGGTGGCAAGGACCTGAATTCCCTCTCCACCACCATTTCTAAAAACAAATTTGCAGATTTTTGCCTCATATTTGTTCTGTTCCTCATAAAATCTGTGGTTTCTGTATCTACATTTTTCCTTGCAAAGTCTGTAGTGTAGTGGTGCACTGGTAGCATTGCTGCCTAACAGCTACAAGTTCTCTGGTTTGATTCTTGGCTGGGATGCCTTCTGTGTGAAATTGTTCTAGCAGTTGTCTAAGTTTATAACATGGATATTTGAAATTTGTCCCTATTTTTGGGACTGTATTCCCCCATTATTGCCTTTGTCCAGGTATTTTGTGCTAAGGTTGAGAGTTATCTATGGTGGGAACTGTATTCATTGAATGTTTGGGGGCTGTACCCCCCCCCCATTACTGGCTTTGTCCTCATGTTTTTTGCTAAGAGGTTGAGAGCTATAGTGAGAACTGAATTCACTGAATATGTTTGGGGGCTGTATTCCCCCCATTATTGGCTTTGTTCAGGTGTTTTGTGCCAAGAGGTTGACAGCTCTGCTGAGAGCTGAATTCACTAAATGGTAGCCATTTAAGTTTGTCTTCCTCTCTTTTACAAAACAGCTGATTTGGCATAGTGGTATGTTTCTCTGACTGTTTTGCACAGGGTCACCTGGGTTATAAACGTGGCAGTGAAATGTATGGTGGTAACACAGCATTTTATTCTTGCAACTTTCCAACATTATACAAGCAATGTTTAAAATGTGTCCCTGGTTTTTGGGCTTTTGTCCCGTGCCCCCCCCCAATAAATTTCAGCTTTTTCCAGATTTGTTGTGCTGCAAAGTTCAGAGATACAACTGCGTGTCGAGTAGATTTTACAAGGAGCTGAGAGCTGCAGGGGAACAAAACTTTAGTGCTGCTTATTCTAAGTCTGCTTGCATTAATAGCACAACAGGTAGTGTACTTGCTTTTGATGCAGAAGGCTGTGGGTTCTACTCCCACAGTAGATAGATGCAATGCTGACACTGTACTGTGTTGTAATGTGGGTGGATGCTGCAGTCCTTTTTGGCAAAGATATCTAGAGTAGTAACTATGAACCTGAACCTGTTATCAGTTTGCCGTACAGTCCCTATTGCTATATTACTAGCTTATCATTTTTTTTAGTGCATGCAACATAGGCAATGTATTCCTCAAGGGCAACAGGCACTTTATTTGTAGATGAATAAACAGTGACATATAAAGTTGTTTGCTAGCAGCAACCTCTTCATTGTTACAGATTTCTTTAATGTGGAATTATTTAGATGCCTTTTACTACTTTAGAAATTGTGCATATTTACTGATACTGGTGGACTGTAGAAGGTTGAGTAGACTTTTATGATGGGAATGTTCTGAATTGGGTAGTTTTGTCATTGATGTATGCATTTTGTTTCATTGTTTACTGGAAAAATGTTCAAAACAATAAATTTAAAATGCCGTCTAACAACTGTACTGTGTTGTACAAGGAATATAATTTAGTAGAATCAGGAAGGTGTATCAAAGAGCACATGTATGTTTCATGTGCAAGGGGCCTATGATTTGAAAACAGACCAAAGTTAATCTTTATCTGCCTCTGGCAAAATGTATTTTCTTTGAATGTGGGTTTCAATGCTGTTTCATTGAATGTGAGTTTCAAGGGCAGAGAAGTTTTTAATGATAAGCCTGTTTTCATTGTGAGACTGCGTTGCTTTGTTTAGCAGATGTCTTAGTGTTTGTGCTGTAAAATGCAAAATAAAACTTTCAAATGAAATCCAAATCATCATAGAAGTAAAGCAGTATGCACATTAGTGTTTATGGTAAAAGGAGTGAAATAGCCAAGTAACGGATCATTGGAATGGCTGGAGGGGAGAGGGCTCCATTCAACCATGATTTTGTGAGGGGGAAGGGCGGCAAACTCAAAGACAGACCCAGCTGAACTATACCTCCCAACTGTCCATATTTTCACAGAATTAATAGATTTTTGCTTCTTATTTTTGGATTGTTCCTCATAATATTTGTGGTTTTCTCATTTAGGAATTAAGTCACTAAATAATGACACACTGAGTTTCAGACTTCATAACCTTCAGAAAAATGCATGCTAAAGTAAGACCTGTTCTATCAACTGTCTCAATTTATGCAAGAGCAATTTTTAGTAATGTTTATATGTTCCCCCAATATATTTGGCCTTGTCCAGATTTATTGCATTAACAGGTTGAGAGGTACATGCAAATAAATTGTTTTATAGAATTAGGCATAGCCAAACCTCTCAACTGTCCCCGAATTTGGCTCAAAATGTTGCTCTTCCCCTAATAATCCCTTTGCAAAATAGCACTTTTGGAAGAGAACATGGAGGGTTTACAATTAAGAAGTAACTGTAATAATCAGAGTTATAGATTACTTTTATTTCAGAAATGCATGTAGATTCTTTTATTTTGTCAGCTGCTCAAGTTAGCAGTACTATTATTTAAAAAGTATCCCTTCTTTGACAGGTTCCCAGCTGTATTGTGTGGCTATTTTATATTTTTGCATCACATTTCTGGTCCATTTTTCATAAAATTGTTTTTTTTTTTGGCAAATTAGTGGTAGATCATTAAAGACTGAAGTTAGAAAATAATGACAGACATTTGAGTTTCAGATTTCATATCCTTCAGAAAATTCATACCAATGCAAGACCTACTGTTCTGTTATCTTTCTAAGTTTATAAGAGCAAAATTTAAAAATTGTCCTTATTTTTGGGCCTTTGTCCCACTTCTATGTATGGCTTTGCTCTGAGGGTGAGAAGTATGACAAATGTGTCAGGGCCATCACAGTCAGCCAGAGACATTTCAAATTGTGACATACTTGTTGCACCCTGCTCCCCCATGTAGTGACTCTGGATGTGTCCAAGTAAGGCAAGGAGCAGTTATGCAGTGTAAGTGTACAGTGTATCCCCCTATCCAAGGTAGAGTACTACAGTGGCTTTTCATCTGTTCTTGATTTTGCAGAATGGTCTGGTTTCTGTCATATTTTTGTACTGTTGATTTATGCTTATTACTCAAAGTGCCTGTTGCTCTGTGTTTTAAGTAGCAATGCTTTAATGACCATCAGGTAAGCTTTTCTGAGATCATAACATGCTAGTAAACTTTAATAAACAAACAAACAAACAAACAATAAACAAAGACATTGGTAATCTCCAAACTCTGGACCCTACTCAGTTTGGATTTGTAAAAGGCAGATCATGTCTCCTAAACCTGATTGACTTATTTGAAGCAGTCACCAAAGCCATAGATGATGGTAAAATGGTTCACACAGCTTATCTAGATCTCGCCAAGGCTTTCGACACCATCCCCCACTCTGGAATTATAGATAAGCTCACTAAACTAGGTATAAATCCCTATGTCATAAGATGGGTTGCCAATTGGCTCACAGACAGAACCCACACTGTGAAAGTAGCAGATTCCAAATCCGACATCAGACCAGTGACAAGTGGAGTACCACAGGGTTCAGTCCTGGGTCCTCTCCTGTTTGTTATCTACTTCTCTGAAGTGCAGGCCAACACAGAAGGTCTTTGGCTAACAAAGTTTACAGATGACTGCAAACTAGGAGCCATAATCGAAACTCCTAACGATGTGGACAAACTACAAAAGGGCCTCACTGAGACAGATTCCTGGTGTCAAAGCCATGGCCTGAAGTTCAATGCTAAAAAGTGTATTGTCATCCCCTTTGGTAAAAACTCTGTACCCATGAACTACCACATAGCTGGTAGTCTACTTAATGCCAAAAATGTGATAAGAGACCTTGGGACACAGGTGGACAGTAGTCTCTCCTTTGACAATCACATCGCCACAGTGGTCAGGAAATCTTTCTATGTGGCTCATCTCATCACAAAACGATTCTCATCCAGAAAAAAAGAAGTCATTGTTCCCCTCTACTCATCACTCATTAGACCCATTATAGAGTACAACGCCCCTTTTGGTATGTACCTCACAAGACATCTACAACAACTGGAAAGACCACAGAAATACATCACAAAGAGGATTACTGGCCTCAAACAGATGCCCTATGCAGACCGTCTCAAAAAACTACAGCTTTACTCCATCGCATATCGCCTACTCAGAGGCGATCTCTGCCTAATATACAAAGCTATGTCAAACCCAGAGCTGCTGGACATGCTCCACTTAAAGAAATCCCAATCCCTCCGAGCTACATGCTCTAGGGACCTTAACCTTGTCACCACAATAAACAGAACATGCTGGAGGGATAGATTCCTGTCCCAGAGACTTCCCATACTCTGGAACAGACTACCTATCTATGTCAAACAGAGCTCCTCATTAGCACTCTTCAAGAAAAATCTTGATGATTGGATGGGAAATGGGAAATTCACCCCGGGGATCACTTCTGTGGCTCTGCTCGACAGGGGCATAGGAAAATAATTTTCTTGGGTGGCGAAAGCCAGGGTACATTTTTTGGCTAGGCTTGTATGGGCCCTAGGGCCGATAGCCTAGTAACTACCTATGAACCTATAAGCCTGCCAACATTGAAGCCTTTCTGTTGTTGCCATGCAGAGAATACTTAACTAGATAATGTATAAGCGTTTGGTATTGAAATGCATATGACAGTATTTGTAATAAAGGACAGGATTACATTATTTTAAGAAGCTCATTACACTTGTTGGAGACTTCCAGTGATCTCTGAGGGCTTTACTCGTAAACTAAACAGAATGCCATTCATGTGTGGTCCATAACCTGTACAGTAATCCTTTAAGCAATGTATCTTGAGCTTGTTTGCTTTTCATTTTTTACTTTGATCATGTTTTCCCCCTGAAACAAGTAGATAGTTGCCAGGCAGCAGGTCTTTTTTGGATAAGACACATTTTTACAAGTGGTGGCATTGCAGAGATTGCTACTTTCAGCATGTTACTTGATACTTTAATAAAGCTGAATATAAATTATAATTAGAACTGCAGTGCAAGGAGAAGCTGTTTGAGTTGAGTGCTGCTTGTTTTTCTTATACTTGATTTTGACTGGCATTCCAGTAATGTATTTAAAAAGTAATTTATTTTTTCATGCCTCTCAACCTTTTTGTTTCCAACTAGATATTAAGTAAGCTGTCAAGCTGTCAATGCATTGAAATATTTTTATTCTTTTATACTTCATTTGTCTTGATTGGACTCTCATAATGAGGGTTTGGCACCCAGGGCAGCATATTTAGTTAAAGTTTAGTTTTTGTAGTTTTGAGCATAGCTCCTCCCCTTTCTAGTTGTCCGCACCCCCTTCTTATTGACCTCACCCATTCGGCTATCTCCTGCAGCCCCCCTTTGATTTGAAGTCACCAGCCACCACTGACTGGGACATACACAAAAACAGGAACAACTGTGTTTAGTTCCAGGATGTGCAACAGAAGAGTCAGCTTATGCATTTGTTTTTATATTGTAAATGGATAGAAAGTTTCTGGGATATAGTCTGATAGTCTTTTATCCCAAATGCTAATTTCAGAATCATTATGAATATTATACAGTATGGTTATTATGATATGTTAACTTCTGAAGAAGCAGTTTACCTAGAGCACATCATTTTCAGTAATATGTGGTGGATGTAGGAAAGATTTCTTTAAATAAAAAGTGGAACAATACTGATATACTAGGGAGATTAAATTAGTGGTCATAGAAGAAATATTGGGAAGGGTGACTGGGAATTGGCCTTACAATTCCTTTTCCTTTTTTGGTCAAATCATTTATTTTTTGTTTCCTTTGACTATAATACTTTTTTTCCTTATGTTTCTGTACATACACTGTTTTTACTGTTTTAATACAGTTGCTTGGAATACATTTAAGGACCCCTATTCTTTTTAATCATTGTCATGGGATGTTTTACATTACCTGGTCTGGGGACAGAATTTACAGCCTTCGTAGATGACCAGGATCAAAGGAAAGTCTGCTACTGATTATGTCACTAACATTACATTTCTTGAAGACCATAAGCTTAGCACTCAGATCTGTGAATCTATAAGCAAGTACTCTGTGTCAGATGCCAAAACAGACATACATGTATGTATGAAGACACATGCACAATTATACACACACTTGCTCAAAGATTAAAACACACGTAAGTGCAAAGAACTCTACAGTAGATTCTCTTAACAAAAGCAATAACTCATTACTCCCCTTCTTTGTTGATCAGTTAGTTTTTCTAGTATTTAAAGCATTTGTTTTAGTTATTAAACTGCATTCTTAAGGGAGAAAAGTATTATTAAAACTGTCATTCTGAAACATGATTAAAATAATGAGTTGTTCTGAATTATCTAAGTGAGGGCTACTAACACTACTATGATGTTACGGACAGACTTCACCCTATGACAGAATCGAATTCTAACTTTTTACAAGAGCATAAATGAAACAAAAACTGGATTGTGCTGAAAGAAATTCAGTCTGAGAGTCATGCACTAACATGAAGTTTGGTAACATAGAATCAGTAATTCTGTGGTGAAGCCAGTACCAGCAAGTTAAATCTTACATTTATCTAACTTCAAAACATTGCAATACATTTTTGTTGATAAGTGAGGTTGTTACAGAAATAATACACACCTGAGTCCTATTGAATGCAACTCTTGCAAAGACTGCCTGAGACACACTAGCTCTTTTCAGTTCATCTCTAACTTGCTGATAGATATCCGGAGACACTTCCACTGAAGAATTGGATGGTTCTACTGGTTTTACAGTTCTAGGAATTGGTGGATGATTGAGAAATTGCTGGTTGATGGCTTGTGGATGCTGATGTGCGAGAAGTCTGCTCACAGCTATCTGCTGGTTGATCAAATGTGCCATTGCAATCTGTTGCCTAACCAACTGTGGATTCAGCTGTGGGGACAGCAAGCCAGGGTTCATTATTGGTTGGAGGGCTGGAACTTGACTTCTGATTGGTGGGCTGTGGTGAAGTTGATTGTGTGGAGACTGTTCATTGCTTTTCCCCAATGATGGCAGCTGGTTCATATTTGGCAGATGAGTTGGCCTCTGCGTGATTGAACAGTAGTCTGTAATGTTTTCTCTTTCTACTATAATAAAAACAGACAGAATTTCTTTAAGACTCATCCTAGAGTATATAGAGAACTGAATGAAGGAATACCTTCCACCCTTCAATACAATCTATCAAGTAACAAGACAAAGTGGAGAAAGGAAGCATCAACATACTCTTTGAACCAAACCTCAGATAAACTGCTTTATCAGTTAGAAGGTTTAGAAGGCAAAGACCTTAGTCAAAATCCAAGAGCTGAGCATTAAAGAAATCTATGCTTCAATAGCCTGATGCTGAACTATGGGAGAAAAAAAGGGTCAGAGGAGCAGCTTAGTTATTCCATAAAAACATAAAAAGATAAATTAAATATTGTTAAAATAAAAAAAAATGTGCAGCTGCATTTACCTGCTGTCAGTAGTTTTTGAATGCTGCATTATTGCTATATCAGTCTCAATGAACTACTTGATGTAGGACATGCTATCAACAATGAATAAATCAAGCAAGTCATCAATGAAAAGTTACTTAAAACCTCCAAAAAACAAGTTTAAACTCCCATACACCATTTCTGACATTAAAAGGATCCCCCCCTCTCTCTTTCTCTGTATGTATGCATGTACATATCAATGCACGCACACACACACACACACACACACACACACACACACACACACACACACACACACACACACACACACACACATATATATACATATATATATACATATATAGGTCTACTTCACAAACCCAAAATCCCCCTTACCCGACATTCATATAACCGAGACAACAAAGCCAAAAATGAAGAAAACCAACCATTCAGAGCACCGACTTTCAACTCCAGGTAACTAAGCGATTGGCTAAAAATAAATAAATAAATGAAACTGAAGCAAATTAAACCCACCCCCCTATGTGGGTGGCTGGGTGGCTGTGCGGTCCCCACACCCTCCCTAACTAAATATACAAACTCAAACATCGCACTACTGTGGAGGTAAGGGCCAAAGTTCAACATGGTGGTCAAGTGGTTACTTACCTGGAGATGAAAGTTAGTGTTCCGAACAGTCAGTCTTCTGATTTTTCAGCTTTGTCGTCTCGGTTATATGAAAGTAAAGTAAGTGGGATTTCAGGTGTGTGAAGTAGACCCATATATGTATATATATATATATATATATATATATATATTGGTTTTATTTGTATTGATTTGCATATAGATATATATATATATATATATATATATATATATATGTGTGTGTGTGTGTGTGTGTGTGTGTGTGTGTGTGTGTGAGACGATTCATGTGACTCATTTAGTGACACACTTTGTTGAAAACACATTTAATCTAATCACATTTGATAGAACTATGTAGTAGCTATACAGAATTAATGCTGGGGTAGTTTGGGGTGTTAGAGTGGCAGGATTTATAAGCTAAATTAGTTTAATGTACCATTTGTATATTGCTATTGCCCACCCTACAAGTCTGTGCATCAGCAGTGATTCACTATGTGTGGTGTTTTCTCTTCTCTCTGCAGTTGTATGGCAGTAGTATATTTAATTAAGGGAGGGTAGGGGTGTAGGGGGAAAGGTTTGGAGGAATATTTGTTGTATATGTAGTTTTAAATGGGATGTGATACCACTGAATGTATTACATACCACTTTGGATTAATCTAAATTAACTCAACAACACTTGACTTAAGTGTTAGCCACAGTGACTCATTTTTTCCTTTAGATTATGCTGTCAGAAGTATTGTGTAGCCATTCTTTTCAGCTCAATTCCATTTTTGTATGTGTTTGACTGACTGCAGCATGCCTAAGACTTCATTGCTGTGTTACACTGGTATTTCTGCTAGTCTGCAATCTTTTCTGAAAACATGAAAACAAAATGAACATTTTTGAAACATTTCATCTTTCTCTACTTTTACAAGAACAGTCCTACCTAACTCAATCATTCATTATTTATTCATTTATTTCAAATCTGCTCATTTTTTTTGTGACTCTGCATTCTTTTATTGCTTAATGTTTCTCACAAATTTTTAAACTTCATCCACAATTGTTTCCGGTCATTGCTGCCAAAACCTTGGTCCAGTCCTGAATCCCTTAGTCAGGACAAGGAAATTCAGTCTGGTCTATAGTCAGATTTCTTCGCTCTAATAGGTGTCTTTCTTGACTGACATTATCAATGACCTATCAGGTATCTAGTTTCTAGACAAGGCGCTAGACCTATAGCAAGTGTTCTGTTGCATATCTGATATAAGGTTATTTATGGTAAAGAATGAGGCATGAATTACCTGGTGCTTTATTGCTAGAATTTGTTAGTTTTTATGCTGAACATTGTGAGTAGTTGTGATTTCTTGAATTCAGTTAACATTTGTTCTGTCCACTTATTTTTATATCAGGATCTCAGTTTAGTTTCTACATGTTGTGGTACTACAATGTGGGTAAAGATCTAGCATGTGGGAAGGATATAGGGATCTTGCTATCGTTCTGTTACATAGTCAACTTATTTTCACATTTCAGGTTAATGTAATGTGCATCACTGCTAGTTGGTTTACATCAAAAATGCTAGATACAGAGTATTCTAAATCAAAGTCTGGACACTGCAGTTTAAATGTTATTATACTATGTTGAATTTATATGAAGCATGAAGTTTTATACGTATATCACAGTTCTCATCACAAGTGTTAGAGCATTTACTGGTCTGGTTATTTGCTAAATATGTCAACAGAACTGAATAATTAACTGGGAAATGCATTGTACATAATTCTATAACATAAAGCACACTAATGCTGTAACATGCATGATATAAACAATGCATCCTTAAGTCATGATGTAAATGCCTGAATATTGGTAAATAGTGTCTTAACTTTCGAAACACAGCTATATTTTTTGTTTAGGAAAGAAAGTGAGCAGTAGAATTTTGTAACCGGCAGTGATGCAAATTAAAATGTGAACTAGGCTGCATTTACTCAAAACAATTAAATAGTTAAATAACATTTTGAACATGTTCTAACCACATTGACTTTAATAAGAATATTATTTACATAAATAATAAGGTGTCACATACTGTTTGTAGGGTTGATAATGATATAATAAATAAATATAACCTTCAGTAACTTCTGTTAGCATCCCCTTAAAATTTAGTTCAGACTGCAAAGACAAGTTTCTCATCATGCTTTGATGCTTACTTTTATTCTTGCAAATAGTTACTTTTGAGAATCTACTAGATATACCTAAAGTACGAAAACATTTCTATGAAAATTCTTTCTGTCATGCAATTATAATCCACTGTGAGTCACATGACTTAAGCACATGCTCCATTCTCTGAAGAATGTCTGACATACTCATTTTTTTTTAATAAGTGCAAATACTTCCACTGTGATCAAAGCAGGAAATACAAAAAGGTAAAGTCTGCTTAACAACAGAAGTTAATCAGTGCTGAGCCATCTCTGTTGATATAGAATAATGCCCTGACTATGACCCAGGTAACCTGGATTTGCGACACAGGTCACTGCTAGAGTTGAAGTTCGAGGGAGAGGACCTATACTTCCTTGCTTCCATCAAAAGGAGAAAGAACATGTGTCCAGGCCACAAAATATGCACCAATTTTCACAGTGGAGACCAGGAAAATGTGCATGATGTACTCATTTCAGGAGTTGGGCTTATTTCCAGGCTTATATCACTCCCAGGTGTGAGCCAGTCCAGCACTATGCCCATTGCATGTTCTGCTACAGAAAGGGCATGCATGGGCATGAGGGCCATAGCAGAAAAAAAAGGTGGTTGCCTTAATGATGACGTTCCTTGGTTGCACTTAACTGGTAAAGAGAAATTAATAATGCACTTGTCCAATAAGGGGCTGAGGGTCAGTAGGCAATGGAGGAACAAATAAAAAGCTCAAAAAAATAAATAATTAAATTAAACAGTGCTACATATTGTCTTGTGGATTACAAGATACAAGAATGGTTGACTAGTACATCTGAAGTCATATTATCACCCCATGTAGGTTTAGTACTTAGGAATCCATAATGTGTTATGAATGATAGAATTTTTTATAGGTAGTAAGGCATAGAAGATTGCATTTACACATTAATTATAGTCTGATCTGACAAATGAGTATTTGTTGAACTATATACAATTCTGAAGAGAAAATGCATGGACATTTCTAAATGGCAAAATAAGAGAAAAATACTTTTCTATGTGTTCTTTGCTTAATAAAATAAGGACGAGTCATGAAACTGACACCTTATCTCCCTAGGAAGTACCATCGCATCCAAAAATCCATATCATGGAGAAGGGTTTGCTATGCTTACTAAATGCCATTCGTTGGGTTTATTGGAATCAACTCAAGAATTTTTAGAGCAAATGTTGCAGAAATTCAACCCACATGTCACAAATTAATGACATTTCAATAGCTTGCCTATTTTGGTATTCTGTAATTCATGTGTTAGATGCAGACTTAGAAAGCCATGTAAATTCACAAACCCTGAAATTTATTTTTATTTGCTATAAGCACTGAAAATAAGCTGTTCTGCTCTTTATAGAGCAGAAATGAGCAGTTCATCTTTGACTTTCACTGCTGGAACTGGTTTTATGATGCTGGTTTGCAAATAAAGTTATGCTGTTATTACAGAATTTTCAACTATGATTTTAAAAAGCGTTTATTAAAAATGTTGGTGGTTGTTAGGACATTGTCTTACCACTAGGGAAACCTCACTGACCTCATACTACAGTCATCCATGGTTGAGGGTTGGTTAACAAACCAAAAACAGCCAAGGTTTGACCACCTTTGCCTTAAATTAATGGTTTATTTTCATCTCCTGACCAGGTGAATTCCATACACTCTTACCTGTACATATTAAATACTCCACAGCATGCAAGCTGAAGAACATACTCATTGCGGAAGCCAAGTAACACTGCAAATATATTGGTATTGGTAATATATAGGATAAGTATTTGCATTAAAATGAATTTTGTAATGAGCAAATGGTCAATGAATGTAATTTCTAACATTAGAAATTCAATGTAATCCTGTCTTTTTTTTCAGATTTTATGAGCAACACACTGATTTTTGAGGCAAACCACAGTACTCATAAATCTGACAATGGCAGTGCAACTCAGTGTAAGGTTGTTAGCCCCAAATTGCAATGACAACACCAATGGCACAGAGAAAGTCAATACCAAAGTTTCAGAGTTACATGACAAAAATCAGTGGAACAGTGTTATGCCAAGTTGTGGTGCCCTTATAACATTCCGCGTGACAAAAGTGAGATACGCATTTCCCCATGCACCCCTCTAGTGTCCCTGATTTTGCCTCGTACTTCTGCTTTGTCGCTCATAACATTTTTGATTCTCTGGAAAATCACTGCTGATTATATTTAGTCAGTAATGCCAAACATCAGACTCTCATCCCTCTTATTCTGTGGAAACTACATGCTGATGCAAAGCCTGTTGTTCTACTAACTTTCTAAATGAATTAGAGTAATATTTACAAATCGTTCCTGGCATTGGGCCTAGAGTAATATTTACAAATCGTTAAATCATTCCTGGCATTGGGCCTTTGCTTCCTCATTATTTTTGACCTTGCTCAGAATTCATGAACCAAGACGATATGAACTAGAATACAGTCTCTATGCCCACATTTCAAAGCCAGTGAGAGTAACAACTCTGGAATGGGGGCACACCTTAGTGGTGTAACCCTAGTTGCATTCTAGACCTTTGTCTTAACAGGGTGTAGCGTAATGGTTTATTTTCATATAGCATAACCGGGATGGAGGAGATATACCAAATAAGCATTTTCTCTGCATCTAAACAAGTGCAAATCAGTTTTTCAGGAAAGCAGAACTGCCAACAAAGCAATCTTTACATTTTAATTAAAAGAACTGTATAAGGAATGAATCACTCTGATATACCACGGGTAGTAATAGCATCCTAGGGAAATTCCAAGTAAAGCTGCAGGCTTTGTGAAACAGCACAGGGAGTGCAATGGGGTACCCACTGGCAATGAACATTATTGCATATTTATTATCATAGGTACCCTAGACAACAGGCATTACTATATTGTTATAAGGCTGAAAAACTGGACAATTATCATTACCTTACATTAAGTCATACAGGGAGGTTAGATCTTTAACTAGTATAATGTAGTATCTCTCCCTTTACACACACACACACACACACACACACACACACACATATATATATATATATATATATATATATATATATATATATATATATATATATATATATATATGGTTTACTATCAAAATGTTGAAATTCATTTGGTCAACGATCATAATGTTGAAATCATTACATCTTCTATTCCCGGTTAGGGTTCGCCACAGAGGATCATCTGTCCGCTCATGATTGGCAGTGGAGTTTTATGGTGTCGAGTTGCCAGCCCAGCACTCAACCTTCCACAGAAGGTGCTCGCGCGCACACACACACACACACACACACACACACACACACACACACACACACACACACACACACACACACACGACCAATTTAGAGTGTCCAATCCACCTACACCATGTCTTTGGGATGTGGGAGGAAACCAGAGCACCTGGAGGAAACCCATGCGACCACAGGGAGGACATGCAGACTCCGCACAGAAGGCACCCCAGCAGAGGATTGAACCGCAGAACCTTTTGCTGTGAGGCGGCAGTGCTAACCGCTGCACCACCGTGGCCACCCTATCGAAATCATTACATCAAACAGTCAAAATATTGAAAATTAAAATGTCAAAGTTTAAATGGTCGACAAACACCTGCAAACTAACACTAGTGTTTTTGCAGGGGGGGCTGTGCCCCCCCTGCACCCCCCACACCCCCTGCTACTTAGATATTACAACTCCGAGATTGCACAACAGTACTGACAAGGGTAAATCCTTGCCTGTTGTCAACATAATGTCGACAGGTAATTTGCATGCACTTTCTGTTGACCAAATGAACTACTTAATATTCATGTGTTGACCATACGTGTCGATCAAATGAATGTTAGACCATATGAATTTTAACATTTTGATAGTAAACCTTTATATATGTATATATATATATATATATATATATATATATATATATATATATATATATATATTATATATATATGGATTCCTATTACAAGAACAAAAGTTCACTACTTCGAACTTGTAATAGGAAGCCTCACTTCTGTGAAAGTTCACTTTAACGAAAGTGAACTTTTGTGTACGTGCACTTCAACGAAAACACTGCAACACAGTGGAGGACATAAAAAACAAACTATGTCCTCCACTATGGTGCGATAGTCATGGATCTTAGGGTTAGGGTATGAATTAGGGTAAGGGGATAGTTAGTAAAGCTATCCCCTTACCCTAACCAATGCCCTAACCCTAAGGTTCGTGACTATCGCACCATAGTGGAGGACATTGCTATGTACTTCACTGCGCTGCAGTCATCACAGACTTTAGGGTTAGGGCACAGATCATGGTAAGGGGATAGCTCTACAGGCTATCCCCTTACCATGACCCGTGCCCTAACCCTAAGGTCCGTGAGTACTGCAAAGAAGTTCAGTACAACACCCGTTCATTGTACTGAACTTTGCGTAAGTGCACTTTCGATTAAGTGCACTTTCGTTGCAGTGAGCATTCCATGCACTATTTCAAATTAGTGAATATATATATATATATATATATATATATATATATATATATATTCACTTTATAATCTCGTAATACTGAAATATCGAATTTCAGCATCATGAGACTATAAAGCCAAACTTCCAAAATAGCAAAACCCCATAATCACGAATCAGAAAATGTTGAATTTGCAGTTGTGGTGGTGAGCTATGTGACGTGGGATGTACTGTGTCCCTGATTTACAGTTTAGTGTGTGGATATGGTTGGAGACTAAGGTAAGTGAATATTTTTTTTCGGGTTTTGGGTAGGATTTGAGTGTATGTGAGTGTGTTCGGAAGTTTTAGGTGTGGGTTAGGCTAGGTAGGTAAGAGTATGAGTGTGTAAGTGTTGAAAGTTGTGGTGTTTGTACATTTGTGATGTGTGTGTGTGAGGGAACTGTAGAGTGTGTAGTGGTGAGTTTACTGTCTTTTTCTGTTTGGTGGACCTCGGAATTAGTATATATAAGTAGCGGGGTGTGGGGGGCACACCATGCATTTGCAATACTATCAGTGGAAGGTACAGCTCTTAGCATTATTGCTTTTGCTCTTTTCAGCCATTTGATAGCAAGAAAATTCCTCATACCTGAATGTCCTGCCACTGATGCATTTTATTTAAGATGAAGGACAAATATTATTTCTATACAATAAGAGCCTTTGGCTGTGATGTTTCATTTCCTCAACTCTTTTTGTATTTCTGTTCCCCCCACCCCGTGGGACGCAAACCAGCTTCAGAAGTGAACAACTGAACAATTGTAACATTATTAAGTTGATAGAAGAGTATCTCGGAACACCTTGATATAGCTCATTCCATAATCTCCACAAACTTCTCATGCTGCAGCCTAACTTGTCTTCATGGTTAATACTCTGTATGCTAGTTTTTTCTCCCTGCTATACCACCAAATAGAACAGAATCTACACTGCATCTGATCTACTCTCATAAGGTCACCTTGCAAATAAGATATCTGATGCTGTATATACTGTGAAGCAGACATCTTTCACTAACAGCAAAGTTTACAAGTATCAATTTGATTTTAAAGAAACCTCATGAGAAGTGGTGTTCTGGTCATATGAACTGGATTGGTGTTTTCATTTTACTTGATTGGCATGTTTTTACCTATCTGTATGTACTCATGTAAATCTAGGAAACATATTTAAAATGAGTGGTGGAACTCAAAATTTAAAGCAACAAATGTCTTTACAAGTCCAGGAAACTTCCTTTTCATTTCTGCACAACCATTAATAGACTGTGAGACAAGAACTACTTACTTCATAGTACCATGCATACAATTTCCACTTGTGTTTTGTTTTTACATCTGTTGTTGATGATATCAAATTATTGATTGCCTGGTTCCTCATATTTATTTTAAAATAACAGGAATATAAACGCAGTAACCCAATGCTTTTTTCCCACAAACGGACCTTTATTCCAAAGCTTTTTAGCATATGTACTTTGATCTGGTACACTGCTGTATAATTATTCCGCTGTTTATTTATTGTATGTGAAGGGAAAATTCTTGACTTAGACAATCTATATATGGTGATTTGTAAGAAAATCCCATAGAGCAGTTTTAGAAAATGATGGTTTTGATTAAGAAGCAGCCATTTAGTTCCCACTGTTTTATTAAAAAGGACATTAGCAGATAATGAAAAGCAGATTTAAATCTGTATATTGTATTTAATGCGCTGCATCAATAAAGTTATTATGAGGACTGTTGTCTGGGTGCTTTGATACCTGAGGCTATGAACCTTAATTTGTTCCAGGGATTATGCATTGTTTTTTTCCAAGAGTCCAAGGCCGTGAACAAATCTGTATTTCCAGGCTGATAACCTCTGTTTATCCTGAGCCCTCTTCATGGTGGTATAAGTCAGTTTTATTTAACAAATAATATAATTTATACCAGATGGATAGTATTGATCCCAGAAGTCTAGGACATTGGAGATTACAATGTTATGTTTAATATGATGTATTAAGTTGATCATGCAATATAAACAGAAATAACCAATACAAGCAGCGATGATGAATACACAAAAACTATATGCTTAAAAAAGGGTGGCACAGCTTTTGGGGTTCCTGCTTAGCTACACATAAAGAAAGTATATCTTATGTAATGTTATGTAATGTTTTGTACGACAGTATACTTTGTATAAACAAGTGGTACAAATGTTGGCAGAGGACACACTTTGAATCTTAATAGTAATGACGTATGTGAAGTGCTTTATTTCACTGGGATGCTGCATAAATTACACACAGTTAGGCATGGATCGGGAATCTGTATTCCATGAAATGAGTATGAGCAGATACATCTGACAAAATGTAAGTCATAAATGAGGTCAGGCTCATTTAAGGAGTATTATACAATGAATGTATCATTAAGAGCACAGAAGCTCATGTGTGACATGCTCAAACAAATTTTAATTCCACATAATCAATAACTGGGCCGGCACAGTGGCAGAGCAGATATCATTGTCACCTCAGAGTAAGAGGTTCCCCAGTTTCATTCTCAGCTGGGGTGCCTTCTGTGTGGAGTCTACATGCCTTCCTTGTGTTCACATGGGTTCCGTCTGGGTGAACCAGTTTATTCCCACATTCAAACACATGTAGTGGGTGAATCAGATACTCTAAATTGGCCATAGGTGCAAGTGTATGGTGTCAAAGAAGTACTGTGGCAGGGCTAGCCACCTGGTAGTGTAAACCTTAGCTCTAGATGATTGTCACTGTTGAAGTGACACCCTGACCCTATGTTCAAAAATAGCAAAAAGAAGTTGTGGATGGATGGATAATCAACAACCCAGAGAGCTACAATAACAGTCATAGTTTTAGCACTGTTGTTACATTTCTTTGGTGTCAGACATTAAAATACCCATAGTTCTCTAGACTTGTTACTACATCCCAATCAACATTGGGCCCAGCTACAGCTAGGTTAATAAGATGTCAGCAGAAGTGTGTTTGCTGTCTGTTAACCTTTTATGGAGAAATTACTAGACACATATAAGAACAACATTCCTATCCAAACCAAAGGAAGAAAGGTAAACCATTTCAGAGATGTAAGGCAGAGGAGAAGGAAAGAAACAGAAAGTTACAGTATATGCATAAATATGAGGAAAGAGAAGAAGAAATGCAAGTCAGGCAATAGACTTACCAAAGTGCAAAGGACACTATAGCAAGCTTTCTTTACTACAGATTTGTGCATTGTGCATCAGTATTTGTAGGAAATTAAACTTATTACCTGTGTGTATGTACATTTAATGCAGTATGTTTACTGGGTAAACAAATACACACAAAACAAAATGCAGGCCAATGACTCTGCCAGCAGTGGCTGGCACTATTTAACCTAAGAAGTTAATATGAATATATTGCACAGAAAAGTAAAACATTACATGGACAAACATGCATAGTAAAATAAAAATAAAACATTCATAAAATTACCATAGACACCCTATCAAATAAATGCAACAAGCTTACAATCAGCTAAACTACATTAAGACAAATGATGGGGGTGGGGATGCATTATGTTTTTCAGTTATTTGGAGTTGCAACCAAAATGATTACCCTTGTGAATATTTCAAGGTGTAGTAAGCATATCATCAGCTGCACCAGTTCAAAAAATGGTTGTCATATTACTGCTTGCATAAATGGGTTTTTCAGTTTACTAATGTTCCATCAGAAAGACTACTCTTGTGAAAATCGTTGTTACACTCAAAGCAATGTTCATGATTGTAAAGCCATGTGTTAATGATATTTAAGTCTCCTACATTCACCTTCCAGAAAGTACAGTTGTGTACACTTGCCATAAATGAAGATGTTCGAGTGTATTCACTGTTGCAGTCATTACATTTGGGTAATCTGCTGGCAGGTTGCCCTCAGTCGGCCTGATTAACAAAGTCTTGGGTCCTGCGTTGGTTGCTGTCTCTTCTTCCATGACGTCAGGTTGTCAGGGGTATAAAACATGCAGCCGACACCATTACATCAGTTTTTCTTGCCCCAGATGTCAGGTGCCCCCTAATGGTGAGCAAATAAGCAAAAACACAAAGGTATACCTCCAACCAAAAGCAAATACACCAAAAAGGCTTTTAAGCATAGTAAAGGAAAGGAGTGGTATAGCCAGAAAAAAATAGGGGGCTGGAGGGAGGGTAACCAGGACTGCAACAGTGAATACACTTGAACATCTACAATTATGGTAAGTGTACACAACTGTACTGTGTTCTTCGTGTTTCACTGTTGCAGTCATCACATTTCGGTAGATTCCAAAGCTATAGTTGGGAGGAGGAGTTTATACAGCATTAGGGCTAGCTATAAGGCCCTGCAAGACAGCAGTAGAAAAGCCAGCTCTGGATTTCGAGAAAATTGGTAAATGATAGTGGTTGGTGAAAGTATATACAGAACTCCAGGTAGCAGCTCCTAGGATATTCCTGGTAGGAACACCTCTAAAAAAGGCTGCAGAAGTAGATGCAGCCCTGGTGGATTGAGATCTGATCCCCTGAGGGATAGGTTTTCCATGGTGCTTATAGCAGAAATGAATACAATGGCTTATCCATTTAGAAATGGTTTGTTTTGAAATAGCCTTCCCCTCTGCCCCTGCAGCAAATGCTACCAGCATTGTTCAGGTTTTCTTCCAGATTTAGTCCTGTCCAAGTAGAATCTTAGTTGTCTGTGCACATCTAAGGAATGCAGAATCCTAAGGAATGCAGAATCCGTTCCCCTTTGTTCTGTGGATTGGGGAAGAAGGTTGGCAAATGAATCTTCTGATTAAGAGCCACACTGGAAACCACCTTGGGCATGAAGGATGGATTTGTCCTGAGAGATACCCTGTCCGCATGAAAGATGATGAAAGGCTCCACTGCCATAAGGGCCTGTAATTCAGTGATCCTTCTAGCTGAAGTGATTGCTAAAATGAAAGCTGTTTTCCAAGAAAGAAATTTTAAGTCTGCAGTAGCTGCTGGTTCAAAAGAAGGTAGAGTGAGTTTCTCCAAAACAAAGTTAAGGTCCCAGGTAGGGGTAGGAGCTCTCCTGGGTGGTCTCAAGTTTTTTGCCCCTCTGAGGTACTGCTTGAGCAGAGAATGAGAGAAGAGGGGAGGTTCTGTGTTATAATGAGCTGAAATAGCTGAGGCATGAACTTTGATGGAGGAGAAAGACAGGCCCTTGTGAAGCATCTCAGTTAAGTATTGTAAAATCTGAGGTAAATTTGGCACTGCTGTGCTCATTCCTTGAGACAGATTCCAAGCACAGAATCCTTTCCATTTGTCAGCATAAGATTTTCTACTACTGGGTCTTTTCCCCTCCAAGATGACATCCATCACAGGTTTGTTGAGGGATGGTAAGGGTGAATTTAAGTGATTAGCCAAGCTGCAAGGTTCAATGTTGGAAGCTGAGGGTGCAGAATTCAGTTCTCCTGCTGAGACAGCAGGGAAGGGGTCTGAGGCAGGTGCCATGGAGATATTTGTGACACACTGTGCAGGAGAGGGTACCAGTGCTGGCGCGGCCAGTCTGGAGCAATCAAAATCATCCTTGGTTTGTCCTGTTTGACTTTTAGTAGAACTTTGGAGAGCAGAGGCAGAGAGGGAAAGGTGTAGACTGATAGGTTTTTCCAGCTGCAGGACAGAGCATCCACTTTCCAGGCTTGTTTGTGGGGAGTCCTTGTGCAAAACTTGTCCAACTGGTAGTTCTGGGGGGAGGTAAATAGATCTATGTTTGGGCTCCCCCATTCGCTTGTCAACATGTTGAAAACCTGTGGTTGCAGTTTCCACTCTTGTGAGTCCATGAGGTTTCTGCTTAGTCCGTCTGCCAGTGTATTCAATTTTCCTGACGGGAATTGAGCTTGTAGATGCACTTGGTAGCTCAAGGCTGTATTCCACAATGCCATGGCTAGTCTGCAGAGGGGGTAGGAATGTGTACCCCCCTGCTTGTTTATGTACCACATAACCGGGGTGTTGTCCATCTTTATCATTAGATGTCCTGGAAGAATGTAGTCCTTGAAGGCTGTCAGAGCATTCTGTACAGCTAACATTTCTTTTTGATTGATATGTAGGTGCATTTGATTTGGGTTCCATTTGCCCTGAATGCACTTCCCTGGCAGGTGAGCCCCCTATGCATAGTCTGATGCATCTGTAGTTAGGGTTTGGGCGGCAGGGTTAGTGTGAATGGTAGTCCCTTGTTTTGGTGGCAGGCTTCTGCCCACCATAGAAACTCTAGGCATAGGCACGGTATAATAGGAATCATTGCTTCCAGGCTGTGACAATGTTGACTCCACAGACTTTTTAGATACCACTGTAGTTTCCTCATATGCAGTCTTGCATACGGAATTAAAAGAATGCAGGAGGCCATGATCCCCAAGGCTTGCAGTATTTGTCTTGCAGATAGCAGGGTTTTTGTGGCCACTTGTTTGAAGTAAGTTACCAAATGAATTTGCTTCTCTGGTGTGAGGAAAGCCATCTGGGCAGTTGTATTCAAGCTTGCACCCAGGAATGTAATCTCTTGACAGGGTACCAGTTGTGATTTCTTTTCGTTTATGGTGTACCCTGGACAAGTTAGAACCCTTTTTACAAACACCAGATGATTTAGAAGTATGTCCTGGTTTTCTGCCTGAATTAGACAATCGTCCAGGTATGGGTATATTTGAATATTTCTTTGCCTGCAAAATGCAAACACTGGAGCCAGGTACTTTGTGAATACCCTAGGCACAGTAGACAAGCCAAAGGTCAGTGCAGAGAACTGATAATGCAAGTAGCCTGCTTTGAAGCATAGGTATCTTCTGCAAGACTCCCTGACTGGGATGTGCGGGTATGCTTCTTTTAAATCTACAATTGCCAACCAGGCGTCTTTGCCTAGCATAGGAAGTAACTGGTGAAGAGTCAGCATCTTAAATTTTGGAATCTCCAGAAAGGTGTTTAGAGTAGACAGGTCCAGGACTGGACGCCATGATTTGTCTTTTCTGGGTACCAGAAAAAGCCTGGAATAGAAACCTTGTCCCTTTTCCTGTTCTGGTACCAGTTGAATAGCCCTCATGCTTAAGAGGGAAAGTACTTGTTTCTGAGCCTCAGCCCACTGATTTGGGGGCAGGTCTGGCCACCTGTTTGGTGTTGGCAATGTGTGGAAATGAAATCTGTATCCCTGGGACACTATATTTAAAACCCATTTGTCCTGGGTTATGAGTTCCCAGTTCTTTGCATGAAGAGCAATCTTTTCCCCCAAAGGGGTGGTTAAAAGATAAGTGCTTGGTAATTTTAAAAGGATGTCATTGAGACTGTTTACTATAAGGGGGTGTCTAGTTATTTCCAGATTTGGAAGTGGAGGCCCCCCACTGCTTAGTTCTGTGAGTCCCCTGGGACTGAAACCTGGGTTTTTTGCTGTGTCTGGCTTTGGCTTGAGAGGATCTGGAAGGGGCTGGAAAGGACCATTTCTTAGTAGGCCAGTGCCTACTAAATCTTGTAGGTTGCACTTGTAAGAAATCTTTAACAGTTTGCATAGATTTAGCTTTATCTTCCATCTTTTTTAGAACTTCTTCAGCCTTATTGCCAAACAGGTGGTCCTGATTTAAAGGAGCATCCAACAATTTAGCTTTAACATGACCAGGCAAAGATTGCTCCTTAAGCCAAGCATGCCTTCTAAGCACAGATCCAGTAACAGCAGCCCTGCAGGAGGCCTCTAAAGAATCAAAACCACATTGCAAAGTATGTTTTTCACCGTGTTCAGCAGAATGCATTAAATCCTGTAAATCTTTATTTTCCACACAGTCAGGAATCAACATCATTTTCTGTTTCAGCAGTCCAATAATATGCAGTTGATACTTTAACATATGAAATTGGCAGTTTAAAGCTCTGATTGCCAAGGTTGCAGAAGTATAAAGCTTTTTACCCCATCTATCCAGCGCCCTGGAGTCTCTATCAGAAGGGGTAGGATTTTTAGCAATAGAAGCCTTAATGCCCTTGGGTCCCTGAATAATGGTTTCTGGATCTGCAACAGGATTTTTGAAAAGGAACTTGTGGGACTGAGGAACCCTGTAGTACCTGTCAGGTTTACTAGGAGCTGGAGGCAGGGAATCAGGGGCCAAACTAGATTCTGAAAACACATCATTAACAATGTCTAGTACAGGAGGTATAGCCAAAGGCCTACGCTAAGGTAGAAGAAGGAAATCCCTAAGCCTCTTTTTTGAATCAGAAAATTCCTGGCTTTCCCAGTGGAAATGCTCCCTTAAAGTATGTAAAGTTTCCCCAAAAGAAAAATCCTCAGGAGGGGAAGCAGAGGGAATGGAATCCTCTGCATCAGAATCCTCATAAGTAGGTATAGACAAATCCAGGTCATTAGAAGAATCAGAAGAAATGGAATCCTGATCAGAAGATTCATAAGCAAACTCAGCCCTAGGCCTCTTGACTACCCCTGATTAGAGTTAATAGATCTTCAGCCATTTTTATCATTTGTTTTTTAGGCATAGGGGCCTGAGCATGTGGCCTGAGCGCCAATTTTTTAGACATGGATCGAGATTTAGGCCGTAGTAATGAAGGAGGTGTCATTTTAATATGCAAGTCTGTAGGCCTGAATGCACCCTCAGAAGTCAGTGCTTGCACAGTGGCTCTGGACCCATCCAAGGTAGAGACATCCGCGGGTTCCATAGTTGAAGTATCTCGCGGCATACCGGACTCCAAATGGGTCTCAGTAGAGGCCTGCAAATCAGAAGTAGCAGGTATCAGGGGTTGCGAAAGTGCCTCACTGAGTACCAGCGAACAGGCAACTGGCTTAGGAGAAGCATCGCCGGCAGTTTTGGAACTCGATGACCTATTTCTGTCTTTATCTTTGCGTTTTTTCGGAATCCCGGTAGTCAGATGGCTAATTGATGACATTTCTGGATAATTAAACTGAGAACCGAAATAATGAGAGGCAAAAATATAATGA
>NC_056728.1:147212207-147232207 GCF_019279795.1 Protopterus annectens | reverse complement strand
TAAACAAGGATTTATGTATCATTTCTTAACACAATGAAGTTAAAATTTTGCTGACTATACATATTAATTGGACAGATCTAAATGATTCAATTTTTGTTTAGACTTACTTTTGGAGGTAGCATAAAGATCATTGTTTTGTGTTTCTGTACAAAAGTATATTACATTAAAATATAGTGCAGTTCTATTCTTTATATAATATTAAGCTGGGATTCATTGATAAACTATATGTTGTAAATCTTAACATATTTGCATAGCAAAATACTGTAATATTAGAAATAAAATGTTATCCTTGTGCTAGCATTATTGCTATAGAAACAAAAGTAACAGTTTTGCACAGCTGCTGTAGGACAGTTCTAACAAAGCATTAATTTTCAGGTTTAAATTCTGAGATTGCAAACATCTCTTCTCATGGAGCAGCATTAAAAAATGCAAGCTGGAACAAACAGTTTGTGGTATAAAATAAGGAGCATTGTTTGAAACATCTTTGTTTGTCAAGTATGTTACCATTTCAGTTCTAAGCATTCCACAGAAGCAGTTTGTTTCTTTCCTTAGTCACATGTGCTACACTTAAGGAAGCTATGTAGATCTGTAAAATAGGAGATAAACACAGAAGCAAAAACATTTACCTTTAACTTTCTTGTATTTTTTATACCATCTTCCAAACTCCTGGCACTTTGTGGCTGAGACGTTTGCATAGTATGTGCTGTTCACAATTGAGGAAATCATACTCTGGGGAGATACAAAAATGAGATATCATAGCACTGTTTCCATGTGACGGCACAGAGTGAAGGCAGAATGATCAGAAACAATCTAAGCAGTTACATGAAAGAAATGTGAACATGCGAGCTACAAACTAAGACAAGTTATAATATAATGCGTGTTTCTTAGTAATTCCTAAACAACTATTGCCACAAGGCATACTAATTAGATTAAGCCAAATAGCACATGACTTTTTCATACATAAAGAAAAGTTGTAGTACTTTCAAAAATACTGTACCTTACGTCTCTGAAATTTCTCTTATTTTATCTTTCTTTCCTGTATGCGCTTAGTTCTTGAATTTATTTGCAGAAAATGCATAAGTAAACATGCATTGCAACAAGTACATATGTGTACACAGAGGTTGTGCAATGAATAAGGTACATGATTATACAGTTAATTTAACTAAAACTCCATGGAAGAAAATAGATTACTGTGAGGTTTATCTAAGCTCTGTATGCTGAATCATGAAAACACAAGCCAAGTAAGGAAGGTAGAAGCATATAATGCTTCAGACACGTGCATGCGCAGGTCTAGTACTGGACGATTTTGATTTTTAGATGCTGTTACCTGTTGCTTTTGTCTTATTTATATTGATTTATTGCCAAATTACTTCCAAAGCTAAAGTATTATAAAAATGTTAGTGTAGCGCTATCTTTACTAGAGATGACTGTCATTTTGTTGTGCACAAAGAGATACTTCCAGGCAGCAAATTAATTTATACACATTATTATTACTCAATACTCAATGCCGCGGTGGTACGGCAGTAGCTTTGTTACCTCACAGCAAGAGGTTCTCCTGTTCAATTCTCGGCTTGGCTTTGGAGTGCCTTCTGTGTGGATTGTGCATGTCCTCCCCGTGGTTGGGTAGCGTTCGAAAGACATGCGTGTGTAAATGGGCATGCCTTCGTTGAAGGTTGGGCATCGAGCTGGCACCTTGGCATTTCATAAAAATCTACTGCCAATCATTAGCAGACTGGAGTTCCGCTGTGGCGACCCCTTACCGGGAAAAAGCCGAAAGACAAACAACAACAACAACAACAACATTACTCAACAATATATTCTACACAAACTCAAAATGCTAAAGTGAGCCAACACAAAAGACGTTGTTGTAGAAGGAGCATATGCACTCAGAAACTCACTAATAAAGATTACTAAACCCATCACTAGCAAAAGTGAGGTAGGATAGGCGTGGAATGTAATCTGGTACAAATGAGTTTTGGGAATATTATCCAAGCAAAAGTTTGCCATAATTTGGCCTTACTTTGTGCTAATTATAGTTTTATTCATGCTTTGTAAATGCCCCTTCATGTCACATAATGGTAAAAAATAGTGTTGTTTTGTGGGTTAAAGAAGGTGCCTGCCTTCTGTAAGTTATAAAAAATAACAAAAAGCAAAACCAGATGTTATACAGACAGTATCATTATGTCATACTTGTTATAATATGCTTTTACTGCATTATGAAGAACTGCTGACGAAGACACACTCACTTCTGCCCACATCAGTTATTTTGCGCACACAATGAAACGTATGATATGATCCAATTCTAAAATGTGACAATCGGATGGAATTTCTTCCATGTCTTTACACACACCTCTTTTTTTTCAAGACTTTAATTCTATTTCCTGCTTTAATTCAATCCAAATTATAACTGTTAATAGCTACAGAGCTTCTGTCACCTAGTGGGACAGGATAAGTCACTTCTGCCACAATGTTTATGTGAGTGAGTAAGGCCTACAAACTGTACATGTGACAACCTTCTTTATTATTGCCTTCAATCTAACAACTATACAAGGCTTTCAAGTTTCAAGTACAGCTCAGTCATGGGCGAAGGCTAAGATTTTCAGTTAAAGTTAAAATTCTGAGCTAGCACATTTTTATCTAGAAAGTTCTATGTGAGTGGCTCGCACTATTTATAATACTAGATTAATAATGACATTAATAAAAATATCGTTATTACCTTCCAAAAGTAGAAACTAATGTCACTGATGAACTAACCTTAATCAACAGAAGACAAGCAGATGGTTTATTTGATTTTTCCAGTGCAGAAGTATATTCATAAAATGTGATTCCTGCAGCCTCTAATATTTTTGCACCATTTCTAACAAAACATATGGATACTCGAAACTGTCAAACAGCTGTTCAGAGGTACATGCATTATTTCTTCTATACAAAACCTCTTCTGCAGTGCATATATCCATATTATTGCTAGCAGGAACAGACCATTTGTCTAACTAGTCTGCCCTTGTTTTGCTGCCAACACCCCACACTTCGACTCTGCTCCTTCATCTGCCCCAAGCCCTGTGGAATGCTTCAGTTCAGTTGTAATCTACCACCCTCTCTGACAGTACATCTTACACATTGACAACCTTCTTTTCAGTACTCAGATCAATATTGCCTTTATGGGTTATTTAACAGAATCACAAAGTGCAGTAAACTATACAGCTAGGCTACTGTGGTTATCCAGAAATGCAGCTTGAAATGTCACATGGTGACTAGTACTGCATTTATTTTTATTTTATTTTATTTTATTTATTTATTTTGGAATGAAGTGATTATCATAGGACATCTTGCAATTAGAAAACAATTACTGAAACATTCATTTTCATTGCCACAGTCTTAATGAGGCAGCTTCAAAAATATATTTGTGGCATCTCCAGAAGGCTTGCATGCTGGGACATTGGTTTTGTTGCAGACTTACTGAAAATGTTTTAAGAAGCTGGCTATATTTTTAGAATTCCCCCTTCCCCCTCCATGGGCAAGCATTCTATCATCTAGTAGTGAGTCACTTTTTTTCTTGATGTCTGCTACTTTAAATTACAGTTCTCATCTTGTACAATCAGAAAAAAAGATCTCTTATATAAATTGATTTAATGCTGAATAATCGTGTGTTTTATCTTAAAAAATTTACCTTTATGAAAGGCTAGCAATACACTCCAGAGATTGTGATAAGCATTTAATCGCCACCCTTCCTGTGCGACGCATGGCACTAAACCATAACCTGTGCTTCAGGAGTCACTCACTGTTTATGGTTATATCGTTTAATATTATATGAAGTACTATTTTCTTATGACAGTTTCCAGCAGCAGAAGAATGCATTCTCTTTAAAAGATCTAACAGATTAAAATGTTAACATGTCATCAGTATGTTTCCCTCCATTTAAAAAGACATAGCAATGCTTTTCTTTTCTTTATTTGATTTTTTTGTCTGTCTCCAGTTCTATCTCCTTACCCATAGCAATGCTTTTCTTTTCTTTATTTGATTTTTTTTTGTCTGTCTCCAGTTCTATCTCCTTACCTGTCTAATTTTGCAGCAGTGGCATATAAGTCCCTATTGTTGAGACTGTCATAACAACAAAAACATTTATGCTAAGCAATATGATAAGGCAGGTATCAATCTGACTGGAATTCTTGTAAGCATTAGTCATTCAAGTTTTGCAAATTCCACACATGCCAGAAAACATTGATTCATAACATATTGGCAATGCTGAAGAAATATTTATATTTTACATTCCCAGGATTCCTCTGTTTGTTTATTTTGTTTCAAGTATAGTACTGCAAAACTGGCATGTAAAATACTCCTCGCAGGAACATCAGAATACATTTAGCTTTTTATCTAGTCAAAATAAACAAGCCAAGTAGTTACAAAAATGAAGTTCTCATGCTACCCTTTATGTCCCATTTTTATGTATCTAAGATTAGATTTTAAACCATGCTACCTTTGAAAAGAAGGCAGCGCATCTGGAATCTCACAGAATACTTTAAGGAGATGGTTCTTTGAAAAACTTCACTTATGAATATGCAGAAGTTGGCCTCCTTAAACAATACTTTCAACAAGATATAAACCAACTTTCTTCTGTTTAGCTTTAGATACTGCATTAATGCTTGCCTCAATTACCAGCTACCAAATCACTCTGTGTATCCAAAAATGAAAATGCAAAAGAGAAAGAAAAAGCGATAGATGCAGTTAAAAGAAAGAATGTTTATTATTGATGTATTCCTGTATCTATTTCTGCACATGCTTATTTATTTTGCTAAGCATTTAGTTACACTAACCACAAAGGACCAGAGCAAACATTCACTTGTTTTATGTTTGTTTGTTTACCAACTAAGAGAAGTGATCAACAAGACCTTTTCAATCCATAACCTAGGTTCAGGGGTGAGTAGCAAACTGTGGCACATTTAATGACGCCATATACCAGAGCAATCTAGAATAGTTACAGAACACAGGAAAAGAAAGTGAATCACTAAGTTAGATGAAAAGGTCTGAGAACAGTAGGTGAACTTTCAATCTGTCTTTAAAAACAATAGCCAGATATGGTATTACAGATACAACATATGATGACAAAGTCTTATCATCTAACTGGGTTATCACTGGGAGACAGAAAAACATGAAAGGCTGCTAACATCCCACCAAAATGCAGCAATCTGCTCTGTACAGTAGTATGAATTTTTGACAACAGAAGGGAACATAAATCAATTGTGATTATTTTTAAATACTGGACTGTATTGCCACTATCAGTTGCAGCACGGAAGGCTAGATTCTGATGGCAGGAAAAGCCTGCTTGGAACACCAGCAGTGCAGTATTTACTCCTACTGCATCAGCTGCAGATGAACCCAATTAATAGCACATAGTTTTTTTGTTTTATCCAGCATCTTATGAGAACCTCATAATGTTTTGCTTTTACATAAATTATTGAATTCTTCTACTATTTGTATATCTTTGATCGGCAGCTAGCCTAATCAGTAAAGCACCAACAAAATGTAACAAATTAATATGAAACACTATATAAATAGGTCTAGAGAATACACTCATTCTAAATACAAATTCTGTCTTAGTTGTGCTATTAAAATGGTATGCAGGTACTTTCCAAGAATTTTCAGTAAGAGTGTTAATAAAAACAAATATAAAAGAAACAAACCTTTTTTTTCCTCCTGTAGTCTGCAAACAGTAAAACCAAAGGATACCACATTGAACGTTACTGTGATTGCTGTTACCATGGGCTGTGTGTCTTTTTTGATATTGCTTAGTTATGCTTTTGTTACTGACTTTAATATTTGTTTGAGAATTACCATAAATCCATTAGTACTTTGGTAGTCAGAACAGAGGTATATGGCTTGGAAAGACTTTAAAGAGAAAAATATTTTTAGTAAGCTAAGCTTCAATTGTTCTTATTAAAAAGATGCAGAAATTACTCAGAAGAGGTTAAGCAACAAAATATGAGATAGAATATAAAAACTGAAGTTATCTATTTATCTGTTCCAAAATGTGCTAGCAGCTGCAGTTTTAGTCTTTTAATATCCTACTTTCTTTGTATGTGTGCACAATTGTGAGTGTGTATGCGTGCATGTTTTGTGTGTGTGCACATATGTATGGGTGTGTGTGTGTATGTGTGAGTGTGTGTGTTTGTAAGCGCGTGTGTTTGCATGCATCTGCATGTGGGTGGGTGTGGGCATGTGCATGTAACTGTGTGTGTGTGTGTGTGTGTGTGTGTGTGTGTGTGTGTGTGTGTGTGTGTGTGTGTGTGTGTGTGTGTGCGTGTGTGTGCATGTGTGTGTGAGTGAGAGAGCAAATACTAAGAGATAAGAGTAGAACTGTCAGCTTATTTACACTAGAATCAGGGAAAAAATTGCATTATTTTTAGGAGTATTTTTTATTTAGAAATCCTTTTAAAAAATATTTAAATTAACATGCATTTTCTGAAGAACAGCATTTCTTTAATTACTGATACTGTTTACTGACAGCAGTCATTCATTACTACTATAAAATTACAAATTTAATGAGGGACTGAACAAAATGTGGCCTTAAAATCAGGGATGTCCCTGAAAATGAGGTACATTAAAAGCTATGGATGCAAGCAGTCTGCAACTTGTTTTAAGATGCCCATTATTTATTTCCATCCAATACCTTATCATATTTCATTTATTGATATTTTCATTCTCCCATTACTCATTAATAAAGTTCAGATTCATACGACAGCCAGATTCTAGACCATCACTCATAGCGCTATTTTCACATATTAAATGCATATTTTGTAGGTTAGTGAATCATTTTGAAAATACAGTGTCTCAGAACAAGGGACCACTTACTCATAAAGTAGGGAGCACCAAAACCTTTTCAGATAAAAAATTGGGGTAATACTACCCCCACCCTCTAACACCCAGGCAATGCAGATATGTTTTCATCTCCAAGTATCATCTACCATATGACCTAAATAGTGTAATCTTGCATCCATTGTTGATTTATTTATTAATGAATTGCCTTTTGTTTACCATGTGGTTCAACTGGTCACTCGGGCCCATTTTCAGCTGAGGCCTGGGGTAAAGCTCCATCAGAGCTACAAAAACTTACAAAAATTACAAAGAGTTTATAGAGAAAAAAAAAACAGTTTCCTAACAGTAGAAACAGGGTTTTAGCATCATCTAGTGGGTAATACAATCAAGACAAAGGCCAATACAATTTGATTTCGATAGGAGTGTTATACAGTAATAAACAGGTTGCATTTATATATACACAATATACAAATTTCATTTACATAGGAGTGATGAAAAGCAGTATACACTTATAAATGTAGATAGGATTTGTTTACATTTACAGGATAAGGTAGGAGAGCTGGAGACTTAGGGGTTGGTGACTGTCTAGAGATCTGAGAGACAGTTAGTCAGGGTGTGAACAAGAACAGAGCCAGGAGGAGTTTAGGTGCTCTTTTTAGGTTGTGCTTAAAGCTAGAAACATAGTTGTCCTGTTTTAGGGGGATAGACAGGAAGTTCCACAGTCAGGTGACATAGAATGAGTCTAGTGAGTCTCCAGCTGTATTATGGGATTTGGCAGTTATTAGCAGGTTCTGATTACCTGAGCAAAGACAACGTGATAGGGAGAAGTGCTTGAGAATGTTTTGTACAGAAGGGCATTAGTGCATTTTATGTATTATTTGGCAGGCAATTTGAAGCTGAGTGAATGTAAGGTGAATAGGTAGTTCTAGCCAGTTGAACATCTTTAGCATTAAGCAGTGGACTGTACAGTAGGATGCATTAGCTGCAAATTTGGCTATTTTGTTAAAATGCCTTTAATTTCTTTAGTAGGGTGACCTGAATGTTGGTTAATATGGGTGCTGCATAGACAAGAAAAGGGAGATGACAGGATAATGCAATGGATTGATAGAAGTGGAAATCTTACAACAGCATTATACTGATGTGAACAGAAAGCATTAAAGTATTAAAGCATTAAATCTATCAGAGTTACAGTCCAAGAGAATGCTGTCGCTTGCTGCTTGTTTTGCTATTTACAGGTATGAGTTGCTTGTCTTGGCTAGGACAAAACTGTTTGTGACCAGTAGCAGTTGCCAGCAAAGAAGGTGAAAATATAAGCAAATGATAACTCATAACTTTGACAATCAAGAAATTCTTGATAAGTTCAGAGTGGATAGGGACATTAAAAGGGTCTTAGTGGGCAAATCTGACTTATATAGGGGTAATGGAGGAATGCATGGACTTACTATCCCTGTGGAAACTAAGATATGAAACTACCTCACTATACTTGCTCTGGGTACCTTCCAGAGACAGACTAGGGACAGGCTGGGGATTTCAAAGGCTTATGCCTCTAGGATACTCTGGCAATTAATGGATGTACTCTTGGCATATGTGGATTAGTACATCTATTTCCCAGTGTCATTTCAAGATAGAGCCAGGACGATGTGCACCTTTTATTGGATGTCATGTTTCCCTGAGGTATGCAGGGTGATAGATTGCACATTTGTTGCAATTCAGGCCCCTTCTGAACCACAGGTTGAGCATCACCACAGTAAGAAAGGGTACTATTCCATCAATGGGCAAGTAGTGTATGATGCATAGAGGTGCATCACTGTGTCTGCCCAGCATCCTGGCAGTGCACATGATTACCATATCTGGTACACTAGCTCAATCTACCACCCCTTCTCTGCATGGTAGGATGCCCGATGCTTTTCTTTTTGGTAATTGGAAAAATAATTGTTTTATATTGTATCTAAGTAGTTATTCGTATTAAAATGTATTGCTGAATACTAAACATTTTTTTGTTTTGTTTCCCCCAGCCTTCTATCTCTCTCACTTAGTTTTGTTTTTTCATATGATGCTGGATATCTGCTGGAGCCATGGCTCATGACACTAGTGAGAAGTCTAAGCGGAGATTCAGAGGAGATGTATAACACATCCCTGTCGCAGACCTGCATTGCCATTGAGAGGGTCTCTGGCCTCCTGAAGAACCATTTCAAGTGTCTGGATAAGTCTGTGGTGCCTTTCAGTATGACCTAGCTACTGTATGCAGGATGTTTATTGTCTGTTGCATTCTGCATAACATGATCCTGTGGCAATCTGATGGTGAAGTGACCCGTGCTGTCACTGCAGCTTCCAGTTCCAGTCCCACTATGATTAATGATGACAAGCTGGCAGCAGTAGTAAGAGAATCCATGTGGCAGACTCATGCATGGCATATAGCTGTGCAGGTAAATATATGGTATCTAGTCCAGAACTCTGGACCGTGACATTCAGGATTGTGTTTCCTTCCTTGTAAAAAACATATTGAGTATAATTGATGCATGCAGTGATATCTCTGGGCTATGCTGTCACCGTTCATCTGACATTCTCTCTCATCTTAAAATATTATTTTTTATTTTTTGAAAAGTTACTCATATTATTCTGGGTTAAAATGATGCCTGAGTACTGACTGCATCCTGTTCAGTGATGTGGTAAGGCATCAGAAAATCAATAATCATAAGTATAAGTATAGAAGTGCTGAATATCCTCAACATTTCAATATTTCATGAGTTGATGCACTAAAATTGAATGAAAAATTATTATACTATTTTTATATTGTATTTATGCCATTTCTTCTCAAATTCTGTTTACTGCAGTGCTTCACATCAGATTATTTTTATGTTGTCATACACGATAGCTTGTGACTTCAGAGACATAAAAATATCCTTTGTGCAGCGGGGAGGGTGAAGTGGCAGCAGTGCAAGTTTACATACTCGTTTTAGTCTCTAATTTACATATTATATTTCTCTTGAAAATATTTGTGTATTGATACTTTTATGTTGCAAGTCACTGCCACCTGTATCAGTGATAATTTATATAACACTGTTTTTTTTCTTTGATGGTTTATGCAGTAGGTCTACATTGATGAAATGCATGAATTTCCAAAGTTGGGTGCATAACACCCCATCCCAAATATTTTTTTTTATTATATGCCCATTCAAGTTAAACATTCAGCTGTGTATTTGAAGGTGAAAGTGTAAAGTTAAAGAATTGTCAGATGTGATTGAAGTAGTTCAAGATCAAATGAGTCATATATGTCACCTAAAGATAGGATAGGTGATGGTACAAGTGATTTTGAAGTGGGGCGACCATTAGAACTGCAAGGTGAGTTAGTCCAATGTCATGACCTACTTGATGCAGGTGATCCTGCAGTCACTGATCTGACAGTGCTGCATGACCATTAGCTTTAATGGGAGATTGTACATGAATGCCGGTATGGCCTGCTGAAAACTCTGTTGTGCTTGTTCACCTTGACTACATCCGTTACTTTCCTGAAAAGCAATGGTATTGTCATGTCATCTCCCCCCACATGTCTGGACAGTACCCCGTCCTCATTACCTAGCAAGACTGACTCTTGATTGAGTGTGGTAAGGCCTAACTAGTGCACAAATGGAGTCAGCCATGGATACTTAGTGTGCCACCATACTATGTTCCATGTGATCATAGCATTGTCCCTACTCTGTACCATTTTGTTCTCCAAATTTATTGATATAGTGGAGCTGTTTGTTTCTGATGCTGACCCTGTAAAAAATTATTTGAAAATATTACTGATAATAAACAGCATATACTACTCTATGCTCATAAAGGACTGAGTGGGACACTTAGCATGCACACTGCCTTCATTACCATTCTGTGCTGATGTACAAGGTTCACCTATTAATAGTCACATGTTTAATGTAATAATTCTTGTCAGCATTCAATACTCTATATAAATATATGTTACTGTTTTTACACCAACCTTCATGAACAGATGGGTTTTGCTGCTGCAGATATTGGTAATGTCCACCAATGTCCACACCACCTCTAATTATTCCTGTGTCACTATCTTCTTTGTCAAAGGCATCCCCACAGATGGATAGAAGGTATTCCACATCTGGTGTTAATCAAATAATTCTCAGAGGCCCTCCCCCATAGTGCTATGGAAAATTGCATTCTGCCTAGCCTTGCTTTTAGCATGTCCTACCATATCATTTACCCTCTTCATGCACTGTGTTATTTCTCAGTTGCTACCATCCACTGCATTAATGTCGAGAAGTACTTGATTCCAGGCCTTGGTCCTCTCGGCTCATTTTGGTCCCTTTTACCAAATAGAAGATTCCCATATGCCTAAGGACTGCCATGAGGACATGATTTTCCTCATTGCTGATGTTATTCTTTCTCTGCTTTGATCCCGTATTTTCCATCATTACTGCATGTTAATAGAGGGCCACAGTTACACAAATAATTTTTTTGAGGTAATCATCTTTTAAACTAAAAAACACTGGCCAAATGTGCCTGCCACCTTCATAAAAATGTTAGCTAACAAACACACATAGTTCTATACAGACATCTAAATATAGCCAAGTAATATTGAGACATATTACTTGTAGTGCATTCAGGTCATTAAAGCAATCAGTTTTATGACAAAAATCCATCCTCCCCTACCCTCTACCATTGTCATGCGTTCAAAATGCTGCCATTTTTTTATTCATCACTGTCACTCAGAAATCTCCCAGTAAATACACATGCATGTTGATATCCGTACCACTGCAGAACTTCACAATTAAATGACCGCATTTATGCCATTTTTGCACAGTCACTAAATGATACCAAAGTAATAATTATTTTAAGTGATCAGTTATTATTTCTACTGCTTCTGTATTGAAATCCCACTTCTAAATGACAAAAAATCCAATTAGTTATTCACTTTCATCATAATATGCACATCATATATTTAAAAGTAACATTTCTTAACTTTAAGTCATGAACTGCACTTATTTTTAAGTATTTCTTACTAAATTATATTTTTTTAAATATTTTTTTACTTTAAAAAGTCTGCAGTATCCTAAGATGTTTGCCTCCTGCCTCAAACATCGGTGAAATAATATGGGGATGTTCAACTTCTCCACATACATTTAGGGCCATTTACAGATGTTTGATGCAAATTATGCCTTTTTTTATTTATCACTATGAATTGTAGTAATACGCAAATGTGTACAGCAACGTATGTGAGCACATCTGTCTTGGACTATCATGAGCACGTGCCCAGACTAACATAAATGTGATGCGGAAAGCTCCCCTGCCTGCATCACTCCTCAGCAGTGCCAAGCTTACTGTGCTAGCTCAGGAATGGTCCTAGATGAACCTAAATCAGAATATAGTTAAAAAAGAAACAAATGGAGTCATCTGAATGACAGTGTACACCAACATGAAGTATAATCCCTGCCCATCTAATGTCATATGTCACACTTTAGCACCTAAAACAATTCATTGAGTTCCTAAAACCTGTAATTAGCACATGCAGTAACATGTATTTCTCCCATCCCAAAAAGTACATAAATAAATAAATAATTGCTGCTGTACTACATGAGACATGTACACTTGGCATTAAGGTGCAATACTCCAAAATGCACTTTATACAATTACCAGCAGGAGTAGCAATTGTAAATCATATACCTAACCTTTATTCAATATATTTCAATTTTTATCCAGCATGTAAATGAAAGGTGGTTTCCTTTAGGAAAAAAAGTATGCGACAAAGCATTTTTGGTTCAACCAAACTTGCCAATAATATCAGTACCTGTTCTAATGCCCCTGCTAGTTAACTGGGTTTGGCTATGGTGATCTCACACCCCACAGGAAGTGATTCTGAACCTGAGAACTAACAGCCTTGGCCATACTTTCCTCATTCTGGTTCTGGAACCACCTGCGAAGGTATGACACCATGCTCTAAGCTGGTCTGACAAAGAGAACCTTATCATGCTCTATTTTCTTAATGATTCATATCAGGATAACTTCAAGGCATGCAGACGTGGCATCACCTGGAAGAAAGTAGATATTTTGTCAGGTGCTGTGTGACCACCTGTCATCCATAACAGGTATAACCTGCTGCGGGCTGCAATGCCATCACCATTATAGGTTCATGGGTTCATAGGTTGGTACTGGGCTATCTGCCCGAAGGCATATATTAGCCCAGCCACATTATGCGGTATTCACCTCCCCTTTAGTAGTTCCCTAGACCCTTGTACTAGCAGCTAGTACCCTTGTCCCCTATCTAGTAGTGCTGTTGGTGTGATCCCCGGTGTGAACTTTCTGTTACCCATCCACTCATCAAGGTTCCTCTTGAAGAGTGATAGTGAGGGGCTCTGCCTTATGTAGATCGGGACCCTGTTCCATAGTAAGGGAAGTCTCTGCGAAGGGAATCTATCCCTCCAGCATGCTCTATTCATTGTTGTGTTGAGGTTTATATCCCTAGAGCATGTAGCTCGAGTAGATTTGGTTTTGCTAAGATGGAGCATTATGATAACTGGCAGAAGTGTAGGGCTGACCAACTACCTGAGTCAGTAGAGCAGGCAGTGGAGAGAAGGACAGAGTTCTGTACTAAGTATAAAACTTTGTTTTTTAATGTTCACTATGTCATTGGAGCATATTAAACATAAAAAGTATAACAACTTTGCATAACCAAAGGTATTTCTTAAAAAAAATGTATAACTGCAAATATTATCCACAATGCTGTTATAAAAATGCAGAGTAATATCATAAACGTGTACACACATAAACTCATCTTTTGAAAAAGATATGGAGTACGTGTTAACATAAATTTCTTAATAAATACAAATGTGACATATGTTTACTAAAACAATAATTTGCATGTTAGCTCAGTTAATCAAAGGCATAATATATGTGGTGGATTACAAGAAGTAGTGAAAAAAATTGCAATTATACATTGTAATATAATTTATTTTTAATACCTCTCAACTGTCCAGATTTTTGTGGAATGTCCAGATTTTTGTCTCATAGTTTTGATCTGTTCCTCATAAAATTTGGGGTTTTCTGTTAAATCACTGGGATGATTTGGGGATTAAATTCACTAAATAATGGTATACCTTTGAGTTTCAGACTTCATATCCTTTGAAAAAATGCATGCTACAGAAATCCTGTTATTCTAGCAACTTTCTAAGTTTACAAGAGCAATATTTAAAATGTGCCCCGTTTTGGGGAATTTGTCCCCATTATGTGAGACTTTGCCCAGATGTCTTGTGCTAACAGGTTAAGAGGTATGATTTCTCACTATTGCATAAACTGACTCACTACATAGATTACATGAATCCAGTTTTGGGTAGACCACAGAAATATTACTCTAACAGTTGCTTTACTCAGTTGCTTGTTCCAATGTATTGTAACAGCATGTACAATATGGCTGACATCTCAGTCAGTCGCCAAACCCTAGTCAGAGTGGAGGCTGGGGGAAGACAAACTTGACATCTGCATTACTTATCAAATCAAACACATTTACACAGCAAAGGGAATGCAAATGTTCATGAATTGCTACATTTTTTTGTTTTTGAATAAGTTCAGCCTGAACACAGTGTTACGTACACACCATAATATGTTGAAAATAGCATTCCACCCACAATGCATAAATTTATTTTTCTCTTGCATGACAGGGAATATTGGAACAGTATTATAACAATTCATACAGGTATGCATATGTAAATCAAATAATAAATAAGTAACCACTGCACTGAATTCATTATCTGATGTATGTATGTATGTTTGTATGTATGTATGTGTGTGTGTGTGTGTGTGTATATATATATATATATATATATATATATATATATATATATATGTATATGGGTCCCCTTTATTGTTGAGACGATATGATCGAGTTTCTGAAAACTCAAAACGTTTGAATAGAGATCGCAGAACAGTGAGGATAAGGGAACTTACCCTTTTCCCCACTGTAATGCAATCTCAGAGTTGGTTTATATAATATTCAGGGTATGTGTGGGGTGCAGCCCCCACATGGTTGGCTTGCCCCCTGCAAAAAACATAGAATAAAATGTATATTTTTTGTTGTTTTTGAAGTTTTGAGTTTTCAGAAACTCAATTGTATCATCTCAACAATATGGATTTAGAGTTTATGATAACTCAAGCTTCTGACATAGACCAATGTACTTCAGGAATGCCTAAAAGAAATGTGCTGTCAGAAACTGATTTTTTCATTAGAAAATCTACTTGATTTTTTTGGATTATTACAGGCAAGAAAGACAGAATGTGACAACTCAAAATGTTTCATGACAGTTAAATATAACATTGCATCAAAAGCTAAAACATTGGAACAAAACCAGCAGACTGAATTCAAAATAAAAACTCTGTGGCATTTTAATGGTAAGAATGTAATGTAATGTGTTAAGATGGCTGAATATTTTTTGAAAAAAATAAGCACCTATTAAAAGTATCAGTAGCACAACATGCAGCACATTTGCCTTTGTTGCAGACAGCTGTGGGTTCTATTCCCACAAAAGGTGTACCACTTGTTGGTACTGCAGCGCATTCCTGAGTATCCTGTCTTTCAAAAGAGATGTTAAACTGAAGCCCCATCTGCTTGAACCAGTGGTAACCCAGGAGGATAGAAAAGATCCCCATAACATCTATTGAAAAAAAAAGTAGATTAACTTCCCTGATGTTCTAGTCAAATTTTCCCTAGTAGTATAAATACTACCTTGGGTCTCACCTGAAAAGAGGCTACTAATATAGTGAGATGAACCTGGTTAATAAAAGGATAAATAATTAAATAAATAGCAGAACAGCAAATGGTAATTAAAATATATAGCAGATCTGACAAGAAAGAGAGAAAGCTGATTGGCTGAAAACAAAAATCCTTTCTTCTAAAATCTAAGTTGATGGATAGCATACAAGTCATATTTAGCCATTAGTATAAATTGCTACCTCCATATTTGTGAGTACTTCTGTATCTGTAATTGTTGTCATATATCTTAAGTCAAAATTTATACATTAGCCTTCTTCAAATCTTTTTTCTCTAGTTGGAGATATACAAAAATCGCATAAAATGGTTATAATGCTGCTCAAAAGAGCATCAAGAAAGTCAATGGCTCCCATAATCCTTCTTGCAAATCCTACCGGAATCTGATAATTTGGCAGTATTTCATTTTGCAACTCTCTCTTACATGTAAGTGACTCATCCAACACAGCATGAGTGGAACCAGAAAACCACTGACTCCCCCCATACTCCCAGAATAAGCATGATCAGCTCTCTGGAGAAAAGGGAAAACCCCGTAAGGGGATTCTTTCGCCACCTAATATTTCCCCCCATGGTGATCTTTCAAGCTAATCTACTGTTGCCAACTGGCTATTCTTGTCCAAATTCTATCTCTTACATTAATCGCTTCAGACTAGACATTATTTATCTCAGGCTTTGGTATACATAACATCAAAAATGAACTCTATAGAGGCTTGCCGTATAATAGATGGTAAGCAAACAAAGGAATTATGAAATATTTGTCCATACTTTTCAAAAACTGTCCTTGCTACTTCATTGTTACTGGATCACAACTTCCCATCATCCCTAACTAATGCTAGTACTTTAGATGTATAATCAGAGGCCATTTTTATAAAAATGTGTAGTCATTAATTACGGATATGTATTTTGCATTTTATTTTTACCATGTACAGTTTCAATTTGCAGTTCCTCACTTCAGTGTTGTACCTTACTGGAATCCCTTGCTTGTTTTCCTCATCGCTTGCCTTTTTCATTTCCATAGCATGTCAGTCTAATAACTTTTTCTCTCCTTTAATACTGTTTTATACAGTGAACAACCTTCACAGAGGCCCAGAAGTTTGTTTACATGGTGTTCTACTTTTCTGTTCTAGATGTCAAAGCACGAAGACTTCATTCCAGTTCCCATAAGCCAGTTCTTCATTAACTGCCTTACAATTTCTATTAGTAAGTGCTCAGTGTTGAACTTTAACTGAGGTTGTAATAACATTAATAAAGTCACTATGTTCTGGACACTGATGCCTAAAAGTACACACACTCTTGATAGCTTATCAATATAAACTTCTAGTAAATGATTTCCTCTGGTGTTCTGTGCTATAACTAGTTTTAAACCAAAACTGGTTCCTGAAATCATAAGAAACCGGTAGAGGCTATTGTATGTATCTACAACCATGAATACCATATTAAAATCATTGTACAAGGTTCAGTACATAAGAACAAGTCTAGATTTCTGGTATTTGCTGATCTGTACCATGTAGATATGAATACTGTGGAGATGAACACAACATAGCTATTACAATAATGGGCAGATACGTACAGCAATATAAAAGACATCAGCTTACTCTTTCAGTTTATTTTCTTGTTTTCAATTTTTTAAGGTGTTTGGAACATTCAACCCTGCAACCCCCACAACCCCTGCTACTTATATATACAAACTCTGAGACCGCACAACAGTGAGGGAAGGGTAACCTTCCCAGTTCCAACTATAGTGCAATCCCCACTCAAAATGTTGAATCCACAACAGCGAATGCTAGTGTGCATTCGCTGTTATGACTTCAACATTTTTTTTCTGCAATCTGAAATCTTGGGACGCGACTTTTGACAATTTTCCATCGCTCATTACAGGTACAACATTTTGATGGTAATCCTATATTTATATATATATATATATATATATATATATATATATATATATATATATTTATATAAATATATATATATGTGTGTGTGTGTGTGTGTGTGTATGTGCTTTTATTATGCAAAACTCTCACATGTTGAAATCTGTTTCATTGATACACTTTGGTCAACAAAACAGATATCCAACAGGTTGTGAGATTGACACTCCCTAGGGTTGGGGAATTTGCCCCTTCACTTGCCCCAGGCATTGTAGAATTTTAGAGTTAGTATATATAATTGTCAGAGGGTGTGGTGGGTGGTAAAAACAGTAGTTTTTCTTTTACATGGTGCAAGGTTGAGCCTTACGGCATGTATCTTAGAGTGTTGATCTTTTTTTTTTTTCATCCTTTTGCAGTCAATATTTTTAGTGTTTATGTACTGAAGCCCTGTAAGATATATATATATATATATATATATATATATATATATATATATATATATATATATATATATATGTGTGTGTGTGTGTGTGTGTGTGTGTGTGTGTGTGTGTGTGTGTGTATAATGTATATATTTATATATATAGAGAGAAAGAGAAACAGATACACTTTGGCGGTGTAGTGGACTTACCTTTAACATGCAGGTGCAGAGATGATTGCCACCTTGCCAGAAAACCTAAAGTGAGTTGTAAAGGAAATGGATTCTAGATCAGTTGCAAGTTAGCAATCTACTTGAATAATACATTTCAGCCATTCATAGGGAAAGTTCCCCTAGACCCCCCCCCCTCTCTTCATGAGCTAACAGTCCTGTGGTACTGACCACAATTCTTGTCTCTTCAAGGAGTCTTTAGTGTTGCGGATTGTGCTGTCCACCCCCCCTCCCCCACAGAATAGGTGAGTTGGTATGAGCCCCTTCCACCCTCCCTAGTTGGCTGATCAAGTACCCCGACCACTAAGTGATCTGAGGTCACCTGAAATACAACAAGGGCTATATCCCTTTGGTTACTACCACAGTCACCTCCTTGGTATAATGTAACACATGACAGATGACCAGACATACACCTTTAAAATTCTAATAAAGCATAGTGCTGCCAAAACATTTTAAACCTAACCTAACCTAAATAAAAAATAGCCAATACATTAGTTATTATACCCTTAGAAACTGATATATTCCTTTCCAAAGTGATAATCACTCAGGGAATTCAGCACAAAACAGATAACAGTCCTTAAACTTTCAATACAGTGTGATGCCTCCAGCTTTGAACCATACAGCCTTCTGAGCAACTGACAAATAATATTTCTCTGTAGTGTCATTGGTAGATTATAGAACACTCCAACATCTTTACATATGTTTAATTTAAAAATGAGGATGTTGCAAGCCAACATTGACATCATACATTTAACAAACTTTTACTGCTTTGTTACCACATGTGGAGGTACCTTTAAAAACAGAGAAAGTATTTTGTTGTGCTTTATGGAAAGTAAATATGCCTTTTTGTCATATATTGAACAATGCATTTTTTTTTTGGTTTATGTAAACTGCCAGCAGCTATATTTTGTGTTTGATGGAAGATTTCTCAGTTTCATGGTACAAATCTAAGGGTTCATCCAGCTATCCAAAACAGAACAAAAAAATTACTGCACCCACATACAGATTAACTCCAAGATTGCACAGTATTGGGGAAGGGCACATTCCTCAGTTCCAACAACTGTGCAGTCTTGCACAACTTTTCGACCATCTGCTTAGTCAACAAATTTTGTTGACTAAACAGATGTCAACCAAACATAGTTTTGAAAAAATTTGGTGCTCACATTCTCTCAAAAAGGTCTGGGCACAATCAGAGGTGGAACGAGACATAACGACAAGGGACCATGGTCAGCTCAGCCATCAGGGGAGGGGGGAATGGGTCACTGCAGTACAGCTATCTCAGTATACATGAGGGAAATATCAGATCTGCTTTTAATTAATGTATAATTATCTGAACCCCACGCAAAATGTGTGTTTAAATGCATCGGATGTTGAGATAAGTTTATACTGGTGATGGACTTGATGCCAGCAACAACCTACTCACCAGTCCAGAGGACATCAAAGGCAGATGGAAGGAGTATTTCCAGCAGTTTCTGAATGAAGAAAACACCACAAAAGCTGTACTGCCCCAGAAACAGCCTACGATGAGAGAAGAGGAGGAGTCCACCCTAGAAGAAGTAAGAACAGCACTAACGAAGATGAAGTCAGGGAAAGCAGCAGGCTCACATGAGGTCACAGCAGATATGATAAAGATGACGGGCGAGATAGGAGAGAAATTGCTCCTGAGGGTACTAATAGCAGTGTGGAGAGAAAGGCATATCCCAGATGATTGGAGAATAAGCATACTCGTGCCAGTGTACAAGAACAAAGGGGACATCCACAACTGTGAGCAGTACAGAAGCATCAAACTCCTATCACATTGCATGAAAGTTCTGGAGAGGGTGATTGATAAATGGATATGCAGAGTAGTAGACTGTAAGATGCGAGATGAGCAGTTTTGATTCAGATCAGGATGCAGCACAACTGA
>NC_056728.1:147202207-147207207 GCF_019279795.1 Protopterus annectens | reverse complement strand
TCTCCAAAGATTTATGAAACTATTCTAAACAAGTACTGTAGAAATCCATGTGCCAGTTTGGAAATACAACCCAGTTCAGTTAAACATTACCAGTGGCTTAATAAGGTTATAATTTTCCAGTCTCATCAAAACATAGCACTAACTAAAAAAAAAAAAAAAAGACCTATATGAATAATTCAAGAGGTTAATAACTAGTCATTCCTCAAACTGAAACTCCTTTTGCCAAATGTTTTTTTCAGCTGAAAACTGACTTTTTGCACTATGCATTCACTGCCAGTAGAACATTTATATATATATATATATATATATATATATATATATATATATATATATATATATATATGTATATGTATGTGTGTATATGTGTATATATATATATATATATATATATATATATATATATATATATATATATATATATATGTGTGTGTATGTATATGTATATACACAGGGAGAGAGAGACCAGCAAAACTATTCTTTGTTTCTCTGCATATTGGAATACTACCTAATTTTCATTCATTGTTGAATATTTTTCATCTTGAATAAATAAAGTTCTTGTTTAGCTATTAAAAATTAATGTAATACCTTAAAGACCGTATCTTGGTTCTAGCTCAGTTCTTGCCTATATATTTGTTGGAGTTTAAATACTTATTAAATACTTAGTTATTAAATACTTAGTTCACTTGCCTGTAGATGTGACAACTTTCAGTTCATAGTAAATTCCTTTCTTTTCTTAACTATCACTTGTAGCTACTTGCTGGAGATAAGTGGCCTGAATGAAGAGATGATAAAATCAGCAAGAAAAGAAGAGTAGTATTGCTGGAATTGAATTCATCCTCAAGACGTGGTGAGTACCTTCACTTGGTGGACCCTGTCCTCACAAAATCTCATCAAGACAACATTGATATATAGACTATATTTTATATAAATTGTATCATGGGCAGAGGTAGGCTAAAAAATAAAAAAAGACAGCTTGGTGTAGAAGTCCCAGCATAAAAAAGTACCCAATCCTAGTATACACTCTGGTGCCAGAACTGGAAAAATGACAGTATAGAATCCTCAAGACGTGGAAACATTCCTACAATAGGGTTAGGCCAGGCTCAGGAGGAGGATGCCCCCCCCACACACACACACACACACATATTTTGTAGAAAGAAGTAGTATTTTACAAAAAACACAAAAATCTGACAGGCCAAAAAAAGGCCATACAGATGATAGAGTGGAGTACTGAGGATAAGGAAAAGATTAAGTATTGTTACCATTATGCAAGAAGCCCAGAATTTCTGAATAGAAGATAGTTCAGATCAAAGATTAAGAGAAAGTCTACAAAAATACTTGCACAAGTAAAATTGTCAAAAGCTTCAAATGCAAATTTGGGTTCATTAATACAACAGATCCATGAAAAACATTATATAGACAAAGAAAGAAGTGACAGAGGAAGTGCAAAAATATAAAAAAAAAACAAACTTAGAAGTTTTTGAAAGGTATAAAAAAGAAACATGGACATGGGAGAGAAAAAGAGATATGATATGTTGCAATATTTATGCAAATGAGAAAGCCAAACTATTTCTCTTCAAATATCTTTGGAGCTGATTTTGTATTGATTAGAGGCAAAGGCAACATTCAAAAAATAGGATCACGAAGGCCGAATGTAAAGCAGGAGATTACGGAAGTGGAAGTTTAACAAACAGAAGCTGAAGTTATGGAATACCTGCAAAGTGAAGGATTTTGTGTAGGAAGTCTAACATGGGTTATATCACGGTATGATAGAACAATGAGTCTCCAAAGTAAGGAAAAACAGGTGGAGTGAGACATGTGAAGAATAAATATGGACATGGCAAAGAAAAAGAGATTTAATATGATGCAATATTTAAGCAAAGTAGAAAGCAAAACTAATCAATAGAAAAAACAGCATTAAAGATATTTAAAGAGAAATACAGACAAAGGCATCCAAATATGAAAAAAAAATCACAATACAAAAAATAAGGAAACAAAGGGGGAAAGCAGAAAAGACGATTAGCAATGGAGAAATAAAGAATTAAAAATTGAAGTTATGGATTATCTGAAAGGTGAAGAATATAGTGAAGAAAATCCAACTTTGGTGACATCGCAGCATGATGGAACAAGTCCACAAATTAAGGAGAAATTATTGCAATGGGAAGCATCTGATCATCTGCCACATAAAAATACTCTGAAGCTTTCCATAAGAAACCAGTAAGTACAAAAGTTCACTTGGAGTTGCACAGCAAAGGAAGGAGCAGGAAACAGTGGCAACTCCAATGCAGTCAGGTTTGTGGAGTGAGGCCAGTGCATGCCCTCATGAAAGAGTAATGGATGATGTTTGACGCAGCTAAAGAGAATGTCACAGGAAGATGTTCTGGAACTTTCTGCAGAAGGCCAATAAGAAACAGAGAACAAAGAATGTGCCCTTAGTTTAGAAGGAAATGATCTAAGGGAAGAGTTGCTTGATTTAATAGAGATGGATAGATGTATTAAGATTGATGAAAGAAATAGATCACAAAAAGTCATTTAGAACCAGTTGTATAAATTATATACTGGAATTGATTCCAACAGAATTCAGAGCCATTCAGGAGAAAATTCAATTATGGCAATAGAATGAAAGGGTAACAAAAGAAATCCATATGGAACAAAGGATCATTTCTTGTTAATTAAAATCATAATAGAGAATTGTAAAAAGGGGAAGAATCTAAGTATGGCATGGATAGACTACAAAAAAAGTATTTCACATCATCCCACATTCAAGGATAAAGGAATGCTCACAGATGTATAAGATACACCCTACATTGATCAAATACATTACAGTGACCATGAAACATTGGCAGACCACTTTGCAGCTAAGCCATTATAAAGGACAAATTACTATCCCAGGGATAAAGACTCATAGAGGAGTATTCCAGAGTGATTCATTATCACCGCTGCTCTCTTGTCTCGCCATTAACCCATTAAGCTTGTTTGCTTAATGGATTAGTTCATGGTTTATAGTTCAGCTCCTGAAAACAACCAAGTGTAAAGACTTCTAATCTTCTTTTTACGGATGATTTAAAACTCATCAGATGAGGAGGTGAAAACACAACTGCAAGTGGTAAAACTTTCTCAAATGATATAAGAATGTTATTTGGCCTTGATAAATGTGCAAAAGTAACATTTAAAACAGGAAAGTTACAGCACCAAGAAAATATCAGTCTGGGACAGGAATGTGATATCAAGAAACTTGAGCAGGAGGGAGTGTATAAATACATGAGAACTGATGAAGGATCGACAATAAAACATGAACAAATGCAAACAAAAACTCAGTAAGGAATATTTTAGAAGACTACAAGTTATACCGAAAACCACTAAAAGCCCAAGCTACAAAACAGTTTGTTTTTCCTAATCTAACTTACAGTTTTGGGGTGATTGACTGGCCCTAAAAAGTGTTGGATCAGTTGGACCGGAAAACAAGAAAAATGCTTCATGCTTATCAAATGATATATAAAAATCAGTGCATACCAAGATTATATATATTCCTCATTCTAAAGGAGGTAAGGGCCTCTCAAATTTGATTACATGTCTAGAGCTGCTGTCATAAGACTGCATTCATATCTACTGATTTCACCAGATACAAACATAGTGAAAGCTTTAAAACATGAGGAGAACAAGTGACCTCCCTGCTTAGTTTAGTAGAAGCATATCGGTGTCATGTGGGAATGGAAATCAAACCAGAAATTGACAAAATCAGGAAGCAACTGAATGTGCCAAAAAAAAACAAAAGAAAGAATATAAGGTGAAGGATCAGATGAGAAAGCAAGAAATGTGGCAAAGGCATAAATACAGTTGCAAGTACAGAAAACTCCTGGAACAAGCTTATGTCGATCACAATCTGACATAGAAATGGTTAAGGAGAGGTGAATTGAAACCAAAAGATGAAAGGTTAATATTGGTGGCCCAGGATAGTGGACTACATACATGTTGGTTTACAAAGTCCATTGAACATGTGGGAGAGATAGACAAATGCAGGTTCTGTAAAACAGAACTGGAAACAGTCACACATGTTGTCGCTGGGTGTGATACACTAATGACAGAAGGCCTGTATACTGAAAGGCATAATAATGTGGCAAGAATCTGGCACTGGGGTTCGTGCAAACATTACAATATTGAAGTAGCTGAGAAACATTGGAAACATGAGCCACAAAGCATTATAAAGAATTATTAAGCTTATATTTCATGGGATCACACAGTGCCAACAGTTCAGAAAACAGATGCGAGAAAACCAGGTGTTGCAGCCAATGAAAAGAAGCTAGTATTAATTATTGAAATTAATACACCCAGTGATTACTGTGTCTGATTTAAAGAGAGATGCAAAGTCATACAAAAATCAGGATTTGCAGGCAGAAATGAGGGCAATGTGGAAGAAGGATACCCAGACAGTTCTATTAGTAGTAGGAGCAATGGATCTCATCGAAAGAATTTACAGTTGTATTTATATATGCTACCAATACATATAACTCCATAAGAATTACAGAAGGAGTCAATTCTAGGCACATTGCAGGGGCTGCAAAGAACACTTCTAGCTAACCTCAAAGACTGAAATAACACTCATTTCATAAACTTTAATCATGCTTTGACTTAGGAATGGGGTCCATTCCCATCACAGTACTAGAAAACCAAAAGATTTAAAGACATTAAACCAAGAGAAAAAATTGCTCAGTTCCTTTTATCTATTCCTTGCCACTTATGCTGCTTTCCCTGCAGCAGAGACATGTATATTCAGCTTCTGATTTTAACCTTCATGAACAGTTACATGCTTACTTCTCCTAGTGCAGTTACATTAAAGCAATTTGTGACTAGTGATGTCAAGTATAACTCCACTGTTTGCAATTTTTAATAAGGGGGTATATATGAGTGTGCAACAAAAATAAAACATTTCACCCCAACATTAGAAAACAGCAGAGGGTAATGAAAAAGGTCTATATTAGATAACTGAATGCTTAAAAAAGTGA
>NC_056728.1:147164707-147197207 GCF_019279795.1 Protopterus annectens | reverse complement strand
TCAGTGTTGTACAACCACAGATTCAGTATAAGTGAGGTGCATATGAAAAGCCAAGTCTCACAGACAGCTGCAGGGGGCTTGCACATCTGCAAGAAATATATATATATATATATATATATATATATATATGTAGCATTTTTGAATTATATTTCTTGGTATAAAAAGATAAAGCATAACCCATTATATGTGCTTTCAGAGAACGTAGGTAAACTGCTCTGTAGGTATAATTACAGATAAATATTTTTGGTGGCAAATGGCAAAATAATGGGATGATTGCAAAGTAATGTATTATTGTATGTTACTTACACTACAGTGCCAGGCAAAATTACTATTTTTAAATAGTGATTTAGCTAGAATTACTGATTATGGAAGCACTGGAGTGGAATAACCAAGATGCAACTGTAAGGTCAGTACTACCTTTCTGTCCTTACTGTGGCATTTAACTTGCGATGCTATGTCATTTTTAAACAAAATCTGTACCCATTTCCCCATTTTCTCACTTTGTGACTAAGAAAAACCTGCTGTATGCTAATTATCATGCATGCTGGGCATTCTACAATATGTTATCATACCGTTCTTCAAGACAACTCTGCTGGCAACGCAATTCAAATGTCCACAGACCTCTGTTAATATAAGTTCTGGAATACAAGATTCTGTCATGTTGACTAATGTCACCAAATGGGCATGGGGATTTGCCGGTGATAAATGGGTTGAGGATCCGGCTTTCTCTGACCTACACCAGGGACCCATGCTAACTGTGATAGGGGTGTATGTACCTGTATTGGCCAGTGTGTGCCTGCCATAAAGCTCACCAGCCCTGAGTCAATAAGCTACTGGCTGGCCGGTGTCAAGTTACCTAGCCTGGGCTACCTGGGATAGCTCTGTTGCATGAAAGCTTGAAGTAAACCAAATCAACCTGACAAATATGAACTAAGAATTGTTACCCTCAAACTAGGTTCACTGACAGGACAGAGCTTGGAAGTGGATGACATAGTGGTACGGAGGAGGCTGGACATCCTATGTATCCAAGAGACAAGATGGAAAAGCAGTGCAGCAAAGACACTTGGCTTGGGATCCAGACTCTACTACTCAGGAGGGGGACAGGCTAGAAATGGTGTGGGAATTGTGGTGAGAGAGGCTTCAGAAGGCAGTGAAGGATATCATCAGAATTAGTGACAGACTCAGGGCAATCAGACTCCAGTGTAATGATACGGAAGTATTCATATTCTCAGCCTATGCCTCACAGCAGGGTTGTGATAGTGAGGAAAAGACTGCATTCAGACAGCAGTTGCAGGACCTACTAGATAAAGCAGGACAACATGAATTGGTGCTGATAATGGGTGACTTGAATGCGCATATCGGGAAAGACAGAATAGGATATGAGGACTGCCTGGGTCCACATGGATGGAGAAACAGGAATAAAGAAGGTAAAGCCATTCTAGACTTCAGTCTAGCAAATGGCTTGATAGTAGCCAGCACATGGTTCAGAAAGAGAGACAGTCACAAGATTACATACAAGAGTGGCTAAAATTCAACTCAGGTGGACTTCCTCCTAGTAAGGAAAGGGCATTGGCATAGAATCAGTGATTGCAAAGTCATCCCCAGTGAAACAGTCAGCCCACAGCATAAACTACTGGTTGCCATAATAAGTTACAAGCAGTGGTCAAAGAAGGCTCTAAGGTCAACAGAGACCAGGCTGAATATCTGTAATTTGACTATAGAGAATGTACAACAGTTCAAGGAATTACTCAGGGCTCTAGTACAGGAAATAGGCAGAGATGAAGAAGAATGGCAGCACCTGAAAACAGCAGGTGTGAGGACCACAGAACAGGTATGTGGCCGAACCAGGTATGGAAATAAGGTACATAAGGATAGCTGGTGGTGGAATGCATAAGATCAGGAAGTCATTAAAGTAAAGAAAAAAAATGCAGGAAAAAGTGTGAGATAGAAAAGATGGACCAGGCTAGGAAGGACTACTGGTTGGCTAACAAAGAAGCTAAGAAAGGAATTGCAATAGCAACAAACATGGCATCAGAGGCACTCTACCAACGTCTGGAATGTGACTCAGTAGGTGCCACAAAGAAACTATATTAGGTTGCAAGACAAAGACAGAAAGATTATGAAGATAGTCAGACACCCTTCATAAGGGATGCCAGCGACAACCTGCTCACCAGTCCAGACAGAGGACATCAAAGGTAGATGGAAGGGGTATTTCCAGCAGCTTCTGAATGAAGAAAACTCCACAGAAGCTGTACTGCCCCAGACACAGCCTACAATGAGAGAAGAAGAGGAGCCCAACCTAGAAGAAGTAAGAACAGCACTAAGGAAGATGAAGTCAGGGAAACCAGCAGGCTCAGATGAGGTCACAGCAGATGTGATAAAGATGCTGGGTGAGATAGGGGAGAGATGGCTTCTGAGGATACTAATAGCAGTGTGGAGAGAAAGGCATATCCCAGATGACTGGAGAATAAGCATATTTTGCCGGTATATAAGAAAAAAGGGGACATCCACAACTGTGGGGAGTACAGAGGAATCAGACTTCTGTCACATTGCATGAATGTTCTGGATATAGTGACTGATAAACGGATATGCAGAGTAGTAGAAAGTAAGATGGGAGATGAGCAGTTTGCATTTGGGATTATGATGCAGCACAACAGACTATGTTTGCAGTGAGACAGACAGTTGAGAAGAAGCTAGGGATGAGGAAAGAGTCCAACTGGACATTCCTAGAGTTGGAGAAAGCATACAAGATTCCAAGAATTTTGATATGGGCAGTACTGCAATGGTTCAAAGTCCCAGAAACAATGGTAGAATTAGTGCAGGTTATTCACAAGGACCTAATGACTCAAGTATGGATAGTGTTCTGTGTCACAGAGGGGTTCCCAGTGGGAGCAGGTGTGCACCATGGTTCATATCTGAACCCACTGCTCTTCATACTGGTGACAGACTACATTAGCAAATAGATTGGAGGGAACATATCAACAAAGTTGCAGTATGCAGATGATGTGGCATTACAGGCAAACTGAGCAAGAACTTCAGCAAAGGACATGGGAATGGAATGTAAAACTGAAGGTACATGGGATGAAACTAAGTAGAGATAAGACAGTGGTAATGGCAGCAAATAGAGAAATCAGAGAAAGCTGAAAATTGAGATAGAAGGTAAGATAGTGGAACAGGTTAATAGTTTCAAGTATCTGGAAGGGGTGGTTGAAGAGAAAGGAAGTCTGAATAAAAAGGTCAAAGCTAGAATCAGAGGGGCTGCAGCCAGCTGGCAGAGAGTGTCACCTGTAGTGAATGACAGAAAAATGCCAAATAAGCTGAAAAGTAAGGTGTACAAAGCAGTTCTGTAAATCATTTTCAAATGATGAGGCTTGTCTTCCTGCAGAGGCATAGGTACATTTCATGGAGGGGCACAACAGCTCCACGTTAACATGTGGGCACATGAAATGCCAAGTGTTGACAAGCCAAAAGATAAAGACCAACTTTTTTTCTGCAGCAGGGCAACTTCCCCAGATCCCACCCCTGAACGTAGATCGTCATCTGTGGGAGAAAAGGGAATATTCTGAAAAATGGCCATCTAGGACTTAGTATCTATAAGTCCATTTTTTTTTTCCACCATTCAGTCTCTGTGTGTCAGAACTCCCTGTACTGGTTCCTGACATGTTGATGGTTACCTGATTGAACACATCTAAAAATGCTGTGCTCTTATAAATCTAACTATTCGATACGTTTTATGTACAATCAAATTAAATGCAGAAGGGCAACAACCAATGACTGCGTATATCACTGCGAGCTATCTTACATTAAGAAGCCTACAATAGTTTTTTGCTATCTAGTTGAGATTTGAGGACAGTTCTGTAGTCTGAGGAAAGCTGACTGTCATAGAATTTGAGAACCTACAACCTGTATTGGAGTACAAATCAATGCTACTGCAGAAACCACAAACTTTCACGTTATCATTTTTCTCAGGATCAAAAAAGGGAACTGCAAAGTAAGATCAGTTAAAAACAATGCATGGTGTAACGGTATCATTTTTAGAACGAGAGTGAATTAACTAAGGAGGATCTCCACTTCTAGAGGGTCATCTAGTGCAAATGAACAAGTGCTCTAAAATTAAAACAAACTGAGGACTGCTGTGTGTTTTAGGACCCACAGTAATTACTGTGTCTGCAGACTGATGCTTGTCAGACTTTCCATCTTGGAAGAGTGCCTGAGTCTGTGCTGTTTGTCATGGTAAACAGGTTGTTGAGCCTTTACCACTGCTCTCGTGTAGATGGGAAAAGCTCATGCACAGAAAACACATTAATAAACAGCTGCACTTAACTCTCTGCTTTGACTCCTAGGAGACAATGCTATAATTTGCTTCTGTCAATACTATATTAACCACTTGGGAGACATAATGACATTTCACATATGGTGTGATATTTTTAAACTTATTTGGATGTGAAATTATGACAGTGTGAAATTCTAATGAAGTAAACACAGAGTATCACTGTGAAAACCACCATATACAGCTTTAAGACGTGCATAAAGGACAGTTTATCTAGCTGTATACATTGTTATGTTTTCATTTAAGGTAGGATTGTCATACAGCACTTACATGCTTGTTTACTTTTTCTTGAGAATATGTCAAGCATAAAAGGGTTAGGACAGGTCAGTGTTGCTAAGCATGAAACACAATTAGAATTTGGCATTAGTGATATTAAAATGCTAATGTTAAGTCCAAAGTATTTTCATAATACATTTGCATGCTTGTATTGATCTTAAGATGTTGTTGTAAGTAGGCAGGGTTCTCACAACACTGTTGTACTTCTTCTGTCATATTAAAATGTTGTTATAACAAAACAGTATTCACAAAACCTTGCTACAACAATATAATGATATTATGAAGCTGCTATGAGGCAGCACTATATTTATAATACTGTTATCCCACCATGTTAATATAAAATGCTGTTGTAAGCCACCAGAATGCTGCTATACTCCTGGAGTAATTATGTTTTTAGTACTATGAAGAAGTATCAGTGCAAATCTGTAGTGATATACAAGTACTACTGCATAAGAGTAATAAGTCTAGAATACTGGAGTAATGTAGTAATAATGATAGAACAATACTGGGCTTCATCAGTGATGCCAGAATAGTGCCGTTCGTCTTCTGTAGAAAAGTGCAGTAAAAAGTATTTTGCATATAATCGCCTTTCTTGTGTTTGTTCTTCATGCATTTCAGCCACACGATTGACATTGACACTCTTTGAATATAAGTAAAAGATAATATAAAAATTGAATGAAACAACGCTAATTTTTCCTGCCATTCATACTTTCTGCCTGTTCTTCTGAAGACGTTTTTATTATACTCTCTGAAAGTGTGCACATAGCTTCAAAAATATAACTGTAACTAAAACATGCTTCACTTCTGCCTAGTTATAATCCTCAGTAGTCTTTCTGCTCATTAGCAGGTAAGTAAATCTTAGCCTAAGGGTAACACTGCCTCTTTGCAGTACTTGTAATAAAGCATAATGTCCCTGTAACTTCTCTTGTCGTTGTTTACTATATAGCATCAAGAGACAGCAAATGTACTCTATTTGCACTTTTTTCTTTATCAAAATATACCATTTACAATTCATAATATCGTTTGTATCTACCATATTCCATCTGCAATGTGTTTTTTTTTTCATTACATACTTCCATTTTAATTTATCCAAATATTTTGGGTTTCTAATACCATGACAGGAATGGACCCCATTCCTAAGTATGATTAAAGTTCATGAAGTTAGTATTGTTTCAGTCTTTGATGTCAGCCAGAAGTGCACTTTGCAGCACCGGCAATGTGCCCATTAATGACTCCTTCTGCAGTTCGTATGGAGTTACATGTACACCAGCATATCTAAATAACACTGTCAATTCTTTTTTATGAGGCCCATTGCTCCTACTGCTATTGGAACTGTCTGGGTATCCTCCTTCTACATTGCCCTTGTTTCTGCCTGCAAATAGTAGTATTTTATGACTTTGTGTCTCTCTATAAGTAAGTCACTATAATCACTGGGTGCATCAATTTCAGTGATCAATGCTACTTTTGTCTTCTTTTCATGAACTACTATATCTGGTTTTCTCACATCTGTTTTTTGAACTGTTGGTAATGGGTGATTCCATGTAATATAAACTTCATCATTTTCTATAATGCTTTGTGGTTCATGTTTCCAGTGCTTCTCATCTACTACAATATTTTAATGTTTGCACAATCCCCAGTGCAACAGTCTTGCCACATTATTATGCCTTTCAGTATACAGGTCCACTGCCAACAGTGTATCACACTCAGCAACAAGATGTGTGACTGTTTCCAGTTCTGTTTTACAGAACTTGTACTTGTCACTTTCTCCCACGTGTTCAATTGACTTTTTAAACTGATGTGTACATAGTCCACTATCCTTGGCTGCTAATATTAACCTTTCATCTTTTGGTTTAAATTCGCCTCTCATTAACCATTCCTTCATCAGATCCTGATCTACATGAGGTTGTTCAAAGAGTTTTCTGTACTTGGAGCTATATTTATGCCTTTTCCACATTTCTTGCCTTCTCATCTGATCTGTCCACTTATATTCTTTCTTTTGTTTTTTGGCACATTCAGTTGCTGTCTGATTTTTGTCTACTTCTGGTTTGGTTTGCATTCCTGCTTGACATCAATATGCTTCTGTTAAACTAAGCAGGGAAGTCATCTTAAATTTGCTCTCTTCAGGTTTCAAAACTTTCACTATGTTTGGATCTGGTGAGCTCAGCAGCTATGTATGAAGTCCTATGATTGTAAATCTATACATGTAATCAATTTTGTGGAGCCCCATACCTCTTTCAGAAAGAGGGATATATAACTTATTACAGCAGAGTCGCTTCCAGGTGTTTATGCAGTTACCTCCTCAAATATTGCTTGTTCATATTTGCATTAATAATTCCAAAGCCATGCTACATACAAGGTATCAGAATATTTTATCTTGAAGCATACATAATGGCAAACACAATTGTATTGATATCTGACCTCTGTCAATGAGTATTTTTAGAACTGTAGCATGATACCTTAATTTTTAAAGGCTTAAGCCACACCCACTTGCAATAAAAGGTACACACTCAAAAGAGCTGTACTGGAGGGAATGAGTTAATCTTGGTGTACAATGATTTTTATAAATTATTTGATAAGTGTGAAGCATTTATCTTGTTTTCCTGTCTATATGATCCACTACCTTTTGGTGTCAGTCAATCACTCCAAAATTGTAAGTTAGAACAAGGAGAGCACATTAGTTTACAGCTTGGACTTTGTTCCTATATCTCAGGGCTGTTTTCAGTATTCATTTTAGTTTCCTAAAATATGTTTTACTGAGTTTTGTTCAAATTTATTCATGTTTTATTATTAATCCTTCATCAGTTCCCAAACATTTATACATTCCATCCTGCTCAAGTTCCTTTATATCACATTCCTGTCCCAGACTGATATTTTCTTGGTCCTGCAGCTTTCCTGCTTGAAAGGTAGCTTTTGCACATTTATCAAGGCCAAATGACATTTTAAATCATCCGAGAAAGTTTTGACCACTTGCAGTTGTGCTTTCAGCTCCTCATCTGATGAACTACACAATTTTAAATCATCCACAAAAAGAAGATGAGAAGTCTTTACACTTTCCTACTGTCTGGGAGACAAATTGTAACAATGCCCTAATCTGTTAAGTAGATGGCTTAATGCTAATGATTTCTCTTCCTTTACAGCTGCCCTTCCTCCTTATTTTCAGTGCTCCCCCAAATGAATATCTGGTGGTACACTGCCACCACAGTACATTACCATACAACCTCTATTTAATATTACATTTGATATAAAGACACCAGGTACTAATTTTCCTCTGTGAGTTGTTGTTTCTTTCGGCTTTTCCCGGTTAGGGGTCGCCACAGCGGAGCTCCGGTCTGCTAATGATTGGCAGTAGATTTTTACGTGTGGAGTTGCCAGCCCTGACGCACAACCTTCAACGAAGGTACACCCATTCATGCATGTCTCCACACAGAAGACACTTTAGCTGAGAATCGCACAGGACAACGTCTTACTGTGAGGCGACAACGCTACCGCAGCACAGTAATATTATTAAAATACAACTATTACCTGCAGTTGCAAACAGATTGATGTAATTACTTTTTATGTTGTTGTGAAGCATTTCATCTGCACAGTAAGAAATTTCAAGCTGAAGCATAAACACTTTTCATGTATGGTCACAGCTTAAAACAATCCAGCAATGTGTGTATCAAGCAATCAGCTAACTCCCGTCCTGCTTCCTAACATATGGGCAGTACAATAAGGACATTGCAAGAAACTCCAGCCCAGCTTAACACTAAAACATTGCACCTTATGTGACATCAGTGGTATATTGACATGCACATCTAACAATTTAAATCTGGCACAGACTTCAAGAGACTCTTTAATATAGTGACCACCCACTTTTAGGGGTACGGAGCACTCCTATAGACTCATGCTCATATTTGTGAATCAGACCATTAGCCTCATATCTGGTTGAAGAAATAAAGTGGCTACTGGTCTGCAAAGCTGGTACGCTGTAAACCTTTTGGAAAAATAACATCACTTCAGAATTATTGTTCAGCATGTCACATAAGGTCAAAGATTAGATGGTAAAATATCTACCTCTGCATACGTAAATGACCCAAACAAGCTACCAAGTTAAAAAGAACAGACATTTGTTAACATGTGACATTTGCCCATATTGCTATACATTATCATCATCAATAACCCTTTGCTATCATATTTGTGCTGAACTTCTTTGTATTTACTGAGGTACCCTGTGTGCTGATCTCCCAGTAACAAAGTACTTGCCTGGGTTATGGCATTCATCTTTCCAGTATCTTAGTTGAATCTGTGGAAAGTGGTGAATAGCAGGGCACTGTTGGAAATGATACTGCATGTCATTTAAGGTAAATAACTTCTTGATAAAACTAATTTTATATATCTGCTAAGGTCATAAATGTAATATTTTAACTTGCTACTCTTTTCAAGTTAACTATGCTACAGTGAATTTATAAACCAAGTCCCCCACCCCAGAGGTAAAATCACACATTTTTAAACAATTCCATCAAGGCTGTTATCTATTCCTTTGTGTACCTGCACATCAAAAGGTACATATTATTTCCCCTGACACACAGAACAAACCAAATATTTCAGCTTTCTGCCTCCTTTCAAGCCCTCATTGTCTTGCTTGTTACCAAAGTGCCGTCGCTATCAGCTTTCTTCCTCTTTGAAAAGTCTTCAATATTGACACAGAGTTGCAGTATCCAAATCCTAGTCTGAAACTCTTATCTATTGCCTTCAGGTTGCCTCCCTAGCAAAGTTAACCCTAACCCTGACCCATAATATTTAACAAATCACATACACAGTCATACACATTCATGATGAGGGTTTTGCACACCTGCATATCAGAAATCACTGTCAAGACACTTCCTGGATTCCAGGATAAAATGAGACAGAAACATAGAAATAGTCAGAACGGGAATAGTAAAAGGAGTACAAACCCCATTATGTGACGAAAACTACAAGACAGCAGCTTTGTGAGGCAGTTTGATAATGATGACTGTTGCAGAAATGGGTATTTTGAAAAAGTTTAATAGAGCATGGAAAACGGTTTAGGTTTGCTGGAAATGTTTTAGGTTTGCTTTTATTTCTGTTACAGATTGACTATGACCACTACGTGTAATTGTTTGGCAGTCTGAATTCTGTCTGAGATGGAGAAGGGGTGGCCACCCTGAATGTAAGCAGATGGTGGGGTATTAGTGGGATTATTAAAGAGGTACCAATCGGTCCCTGCCTGAAGTGCAAGCATTCTCATAATGCATTTAAGCAGATGCAGCCAGGTGATCAAAGCTACTTAAATAGCAATCAGCAGGTGAAGACAGCAAACAGGTATTAAAGATGTACATAACAGCTCTTTGTTATGTGCTAATCGACGTCTGGTGAAAGCCACAGAGAACTAACTAGTTGCTCTTCCAGTTATGTTATATGAATGCACCATGTGCCATTGACTGCACTTAAGCCTAAGTCTGCATGACCATATTATTTCTTTGTTTATTTTAATGGGATGCATTCGTAGATGGACACGCAGCTCAAAAAGTCTAAGCTGCACAATCCGAGTACCTATACACCCTGAATCCATGTGCAGGAGCACATCCACATGTTCATGCTACTACTTATTGGTATCTCAGCAAAAAGACATACTTACATAAATAAATAAATAAATACTGCTTAGTACAGGAGGAATCATGTGCTTACAAGTGCATTGCTCGTATTTTGGTACAATATAAGTCACAAGCATTGCAAGGTCATACAAAGGTCTTACAATGAATAGGAACAAGCAACAGATAATACAAATCACTACAGCATCTTGAACATATCGATTTATTTGGGGCACTCTGTAATGGAATAGCTAGAGAACCAATCAGATCAAAAAATTCCATGAGCATGCAGCATGTTACAACTAAAGGGATGAGTGGATGAAATCTGACCATTTTCTGATACAGTTCAGAGGATGACCTGGGCACATAAGCCATTTGTTTAGGGCCTTGAAATAAGACATCATATATTGACCAGTCACAGATGCAGACAAGTAACAAAGATTATGCACTTTCTGTGCATTACATACTCAAGCATGCAGCCCAGTCAGTGGACAGGGGTATAGGAAGAAAGCATCTGACTCCAATCAGTATGAAGATAGCCAGTTGCGCTGCTCTCTGGGCTCCCATTATGACACTTCTAGCTTAGAAAGATGCATATCAGTAAAGCAAACAATCCTTTTGTGAAGTGGGGCATCTGCAAGCTCACTGAAATGGTAGGAGAAAACGGTGGCCACTGCCAGCAAGGAAGACATTAAATGATCACAATGCAAGGACTGAAAAACAGATAGTAAACAAGACGCTCTGCATACCTCCCGAGGCTGAAGCAACTACTACTAATGTAAAAAAGTGGGCATGCATAAACCAATGTAAGTATGCCTGAAGGAAAAAAAGGCAAATGTGTCTTATATCTAACAGAAGAATGTACCCTACACCACCAAACCAATAAGTGTCCCCTAATGAAGTCCTGCACAATGTACAAAACAACAGTATTGACTACTCTTAAGTTTAAACTATAACACTTTAGGGACTATGCTTCAATGAGAAAATGTATCACCTGATATAGGCAGAGTACTATAGGTAGTAAATAAAGTAATGCAGAGTACTATAGGGAGTAAATAAAGTAATGTATTGTAGCCAGACATTAACTCATGCATGACAATTTGGCACCACCATCTGTATCAATTTTAATTTGCACTTTTCCACATTATGAAACTAAATGTGTATATATATATATATATATATATATATATATATATAAATATATATATATATATATATATATATATATATATATATATGTATATATATATATATATATATATATATATATTTATAGATATATATTATCTGTATGTACATTCCCCCAGGGACTAACATAGCTACTCTAGAAGATATCTTCCACTGGCTATCTAGTACCTACCCCCAAGAAACCATAGTTCTCGAAGATTTTAACATAGACTGGAACACCTGCTTCTCAGAATCTCCGACCACCCATGTAAACCTGCATGCGTTCACACAGATCATAGCCACCCCTACCAGGATAGGCAAACCTAATTATAACTAAAGTATACTAGATTGGATACTTATCAATAGTCATCCCCAACTGTTCATGTCTGGGACCCTCCCTGAAGATCTAAGTGATCACCTTCTTACATATATAATTAAACATAAAGCTATTAACCCCCAACAGCCCATCTTCAGAACTGTAAGAAATAGTAAGAACTTTAACCCTGCCAAATTCCAAGAGGAACTTAACTCATGCAAATGGTCAGTCCTAAAACACCTGCCCTTAGAGGAAGCTGTTGTCTACTTTAATAACAAATTCCTTGCCATTCTAGATTCTTATGCTCCTGTTCGCTCCATTAGAACAAAAGCAGAAATTGCACCGTGGCTTTCTAAAGACCCCAAATTAAAAATCACCTGCAGAAACATAGTATGGGCTTTATGGCATACTACAAAAGCCCCCCAAGATCAAAATAAATATCGGCAGCTAAGGAATGAGACTAAAAAATCCATTTTACTTGACAAAAAAAAAACTACTACTGTAATCTTCAACAAAAAAATCAAAACAATCCTCAGAAGTTTTGGGCAAGTACAAATAAACTATTACATCCAGGACAAACCACCACCCCAACCCCAGCAGCCTCTATTTATAAACCACCTGAGGAAGTTTCAGACACCTTTAATAGTTTCTTCACTGAGACTATCCAAGCCCTAGCTAACCAACTACCTCCAAGCTGTCCTGGCCCAGAATCCACCACCCCCAGTACCCAACTCTCCTTTAGCTTCCAACTGGTTGCTACATCACTAATCCTTGCCCTAATCAGAAAATTAAAACCAACTACACTATCAGCTAATCTACTCCCCACTATCTACAAAAAGCCATAGATGCCATAACATACCCCATCACCATACTAATCAATTGTACCATAGCAGAAGCCACAATCCCCTCTATCTGGAAAACATCCCATGTGATACCACTCCACAAAAGCAGTAGCTCTATTGAACTATCTAATTTCAGACCAATAGCTATATTGTCTCCACTGGCTAAAATCATGGAAAAATGTATTTATAGACAACTGCTACATCACCTAATTCAGAACAATCTTTTGGCAAACTCTCAGCATGGCTTTAGGCCTCACCACAGTACCACCTCAGCCCTCCTAGCCTTTTCTAACACCATAAACTATAACCGTAACATTAATAAGTTATCCTCTGCCCTCTTCTTGGATCTCTCCAAGGCTTTTGATTTGGTTGGTCACCAGCTACTTATCCACACCCTGAAAACAATTTGCTTAGATACAAAAGCTCTTCAATGGTTCCAGTCTTATCTGAGTAGTAGACAGCAAGCTATCCTATGGGAAAATAAACTATCTAATCTCCTACCTAGTACCCTGGGAGTCCCCCAGGGTTCTATACTAGGACCTCTGCTGCTTTCCATCTTCATTAATGACCTTTACACAGTCATCCCTAATGCTAACTGTATTCAATATGCAGACAATTCCTCTCTAATCTACTCGGCTACACCCCAGTCAGATCTGTGGACATCAACCCAGGAAACTTTTAACATAGTTGAAAACTGGCTTTCTGATCATCGTCTGATCTTAAACGCCAATAAAACAAATTGCTACTTTTCTCACCTACTCATAGGTCCACTGCATTTTCCTTTACCATAAAATCTAATAATGGAACCATAATCTCCCCAGTCACCTCTTCGAAACTTCTAGGTGTTATCATCGATAATAATCTCAAATTTGATATGCATGTCAACCAAACTATCAAAACTATAAATAAAAACGTGGGTCACTTTACAAAATTAAACCCTTCCTAACCCCACTAGCTAGAACTGCCATTGCACACTCTCACCTACTCTCGACTCTTCTCTACACATCCCCTCTACTTACCAACTTAAGCAAAACTGAGCTTAACAAATACTCTAGCTGCTACAATCACATTGTCAGATTTGCCATTGGGATGCCCTTCAGGACATACCACTCTGTAACAACCTAATCTATCTTGGGTGGTTAGAGCTGCCCAGCCTAATTCAGTATAACCAACTTATAGTGGCACATAAAGTACTTAACCAACCTGACAATACACCTGCACTTAAAAACATTATTAACCCCAACAACAATCTCAGACCTCTTCGCTCTTCCAATAGATTGCTAGTTCAAACTGTCAAAACTAATAATTCAGTTGGTGTCTCTGTTTGTCAACTCTGTAGGTAGAACTTGGAACTCTCTCCCTGCAGACATCACCTTAGAATCCATCCTGAGTCAAATTAAGAAAAAACTCAAACAGTATTTGAAACTAAACTGGCTATGTCCTTGTACCAAGCCTGACTAGCTCTCTTATTGTAATGGTGTCTAAAATATGTACTTCAGCTTAGATGTCTTACAAATCCTAGGTCTTTTACCTTGGAAATTCTTAAACTTCGCGAACTGTATATCTTGATTATATAGAGTGTCTGGAGATAGTGTTTAATATGAATAATGCAAGTATCTGTATGTACCTTGGAGCTTTTCTCCCCCGGGCCTCTGCTGAAAATGGACATGTATCCAGTCAGACTATCCCGGTCAACAAATGTAAAATAAAATACATTGTAAACATTTGTACTTGATTTTCACTCATGTCTTTTTTGTTAAATGCATTGAAAATAGCGGTTATAGAAAGTGTTAAAAACTCTCTTTTATTTTTTTATCATAATGCCTCCTGTATCATGACATCTCATAGTCAGGAAGAACACAGAAAGGTTTCTGTTGAACACAATGAAATGGTAATCAAGTACGAATTACTGCTTCCACAGGAGTTAGTATCCATACTTTAGGATTAACTGAATGTTGTCATAATGTTACTAAGCAAGAAATACACTTCTTTCATTGAATTCCCCTTTCAACAAAACAAACAGTTTACAGATAAATATTTTTGCATCCATTATTCTGAAGCCACATTCTGGCAGTTCTCTTTTTCACAATGTAGATTTTTCTACAAAATTTATGATCGTTATCAGACAACTCAAAGTGGGATAAATTAAAAGGGTCTACTTCACCCTGTCGAAGGCCGACAATATCGAATCTGATATTGTCGGCACCAAAATGTCGGAAGCGAAAGTCATTGCGCGTGTAAATGGAAATCTCCGTAAGGGGAGATTTCTGTTTACTGCAATGTAGTGCAATCTCGGAGTTGGTATATTTAAGTAGCGGGGGGTGTGGGGGGTGCAGAGGGGCTTGCCCTCCTGCAAAGAGCAATTTATGTTGTGTTTGGGTGTTTTTTTTTTGGTTTTTTTTGTGTGTTCGATGTTCGGGAGTTTTGACATTTTCGTGTCGACTATTACACTGTCGACAGTTTGAGTTTTCGACAGCATAATATACATGCAAATTAAAATGGATTCTGGTTAAATAACAACATTGTGTCATATTCCCAAACAAATTAATTCCAGAATTTGGCTTTAAACTGACTTTGTGGAGCTTTTAGTTGCATGAAAATATTAAAATGTATTTAATGAAATATTTTAATTTTATTCAGTTTTAAGCATCCAGCAATCCACATCAGACACTGTCAAGCAGTAATGTAATGTTTCAAGTATTGGCTGCATGCTTCTGGTCTCATTTAAAAAGCATATTTTAGTATTAAAAGCCCCTTTTCAAAGTTTTTGCTTACCTACATATAGAATTATAATGGCCTAGAAAAACATCATTTTTAAGCTTGGAATGAAAGAAATAAAATAACTTGGACTTCAGAGTTTTGCTGTAAGTTCCATGTGGTTATCTAATGCATTAGTATTTTTATTAATATTTATAAATAAAAACTTTAGGGAAAATGGCTGGGTTAAGTCACCCCACAGACTGACAAGTCAAAGGAAAACAGTATAAAACTATTACATTCCTGTTTAAACTATCCACAACACTGGCCCTTTTCATTTATTTTGATGCAGTAATAGATTTTCCTTGTGGGCTATCTGAAAGACATAAGTCTCATGACATAATAATGCCATACAAATCCGTAAAGTAGAGCTTTTTTAGCCAAATATAACATAAAACATAAAAAAAATAATATAAAACATAGCTCCTTTTGGCATCTATTTCTCTGAAATGGAAGCAAATTCCAAAGGTCTATGGCTGACTACATTTGCAGATGATTGCAAGCTGGGGGTTATAATTGACTCCCCTGCAAACATAAGCACTCTTCAAGATTGCATATCTCTGACTAGCAAATGATACCATAGCCATAGTCTTAAACTCAATGCATAATTGCAGCCTTTGGGAAGTCAACCATCCAGGATAACTTTCATGTTGATAATATACCCCTAAGAGTTTATCCTTTGGTCAGGGATCTGGGTATGCACATAGACAGTAGCCTAACCTTTGACTACCATGTGGCCACAGTAGTTAGGAAATCCTTTTACATTTTGCAACTTATAAGTAAGAAAATAGCATATAGGTCCAAAGAGGTCATTATCCCACTTTAGTCTGCCCTTATCAGAACAGTCATAGAGTACAATGCTCCCTTTGTTAAGTACCTGACCAGGCATATGCAGCAACTAGAATGAACTCAAAGGTTCCTTACAAAAAAATACAGGGCACAACAAACTTGCCTTATTCAAAGCACCTTAAAGTTCTTTTCCTCTACTCATTCTCCTATAGATTGCTGAGGGTGATCTATGCCTGGCTTACAAGGCATCCACAAACTCCACACTTATGAATCTCCTGCATATTCATAAGTCAAAGAGTACCCAAAATATAAGTTCTAGGGACCTGAATTTTGTATGTGACTTAAACAGAACATGCTGGAGAGACAGATATGTGTCCCAGAGATTGCCCCTCCTACGGAACAGGCTTCTCATCCATGTGAAGTTGAGTTTGTCTATTACCCAGTTTAAGTCCAACTTAGACCAGTGAAATGGGAATAGGAAATTTACACCAAGTAACTCAGAAATCACTTTCTCACATGTTTCAGTGAAACAATTAATTGCTCAAAACACATGTACTGTTTTGAGAAGTTTCTCCCTTCCCCTCATGCCGTGCTTCCATGGAGTTGGCATATAAATGTTTGTGAAGGTTTGAGTAGTTTGACATTCCCTTGGGGGAAGCAGGCAGCCTTACCTGCGTTCAAAAGATGCATATTATTGAGTTGCTCTATTTCATTCATCAAAACTTAAGTTATTAAAAATGAAGATGTGAGACATTAAGGTTTAGTGACACTTTCTTATAGAGAAGCATTCCCATTTGTATACCATCAGCATCATAAAACAAAATAATGTCTAAACTCACTCTTTTAGTGTTTAACTCAAGAGAAAAGGAAGACTATTGATTCTGTTTAGAAATGGGAACTATCATTTTTGGGGAGATGGGTTACCTAACAAAACTATAAGTAAAGAAATGCTCTACAAAATAGCACACTAGAACAGTAGAAATAATTGCTTTTATTGGGGTGCTGTGCCCCTACTCTAAGCTTCATGATACACTTCCACTATAAGAATGGAATGGGCATAAGGCTTATTGAAATGGCACATGTGTACTCTCTACATTTTACAAAATCTTACATAAAGCATTACATATAAATTTTCAATCCTTTAAATATTGCACCAGACCTTTTTTTCATTTACTGTTTAGTGACTTTTTGTGTTAGACAGCAAACATCTATTATTATGACCATAGTTAAAAAGTTCACTTGTTTAATACATTGCCATGAATATATCCAATGCTACCCAAATCCCAAAACCCAAACATGACTTATCCCACTGGAAAAGAAAGGTTCTTTGTCTTTTGCTATCACTTTGCAGGCCTAAAACACCACAAGAGACATGAAATACTGTTCAGGTAGAACAAATGGATTTTCAGATGTCAGTAGTTAAAAATATATCAAAGATCCTAAAAGTCAGTGACAAAATTTCAAACAGAAGTCCTTTCTGCAGATAAAAAAAGAATTGCACTCTACATGTAAAGAGATGTAGCTGACTCCATTTAATGTGCAAAGATTTTACTTCAAAATACTTTCATTAACATTACGAGCTGCACAAGATCTGATTTGTTAAACTGTATAAAATTATCAAGTTCTCCAAAACAGTAGCCTTCTACAACCCATGTTCATGTGTGTACAGTGATAGAGGTCCAGTTCTGTTTCTAGACATGAACAATTGATTTTTCATTAAAAAGCTACTGCTGAGCCCTAATATTATCAGAGTCCTATAAACATGCCTGTTCACTTTATTAGCAACTTCATACAGTGTAAAGCATCAGCAGCAACACACATCAAAGAGCACTAGTGTAAAGCATCAGCAGCAACTCACATCAACGAGCTCTAGTGTAAAACATCAGCAGCAACACACAATGAGCACTAGTGTAAAGCATCAGCAGCAACACATCAATGAGTACTAGTGTAAAGCATCAGCAGCAAGACACATCAATGAGCACTAGTGTAAAGCATCAGCAGGAACACACAATGAGCTCTAGTGTAAAGCATCAACAGGAACGCACAATGAGCACTAGTGTAAAGCATCAGCAGCAACACACATCAATGAGCACTAGTGTAAAGCATCAGCAGCAACACACATCAATGTGCAATAATGTAAAGCATCAGCAGTAACACACATCAATGAGCACTAGCGTAAAGCATCAGCATCAACACACATCAATGTGCACTAGTGTAAAGCATCAGCAGCAACACACATCAATGAGCACTAATGTAAAGTATCAGCAGCAACACACATCAATGAGCACTAGTGTAAAGCATCAGCAGCAACACACAATGAGCTCAAGTGTAAAGCATCAGCAGGAGCACACAATGAGCACTAGTGTAAAGCATCAAAAGCAACACACATAAATGAGCTCTAGTGTAAAGCATCAGCAGCAATACACATCAATAAGCACTACTGTAAAGTATCAGCAGGAACACACAATGAGCACTAGTGTAAAGCATCAGCAGCAACGTACATCAATGAACATTAGTGTAAAGCATCAGCAGCAACTCACATCAATAAACACTAGTGTAAAGCATCAGCAGGAACACACAATGAGCACTAGTGTAAAGCATCAACAGCAACACACATCAATGAGCACAAGGACATTATGTCTTGCAAACTAGTCACCAGCCAGTATAGCAGACAACATCAGAAAATCACCCGTCCTTTGACAGCAAAGCATAACTTGATCAGAGAACCTCAGTGAAAAATCCCATTATTCAAGCTCACACATCTAGTACTGACCTGGGACAGAGGGCATTCCTTAGCTAGTGTACTCTGGTTCATTTCTTTTAGAAGTTCCTTCAATGCATTCCGTACTGTAGCATGATTCCACTGTTCTGCAGGAAGGTCCTCCAATTTTGCACAGCTATAAGACAAACAAGAGTGATCTTTTATTTCAAATATCCTCTCAGCTGACTAGTAACACCTTCCTAGGTCCAGCTATAACATTTCCTTACCATCTAAAAGTACTGTTTCATGAAACATGAGTCAGTCTTACTAAACCACAAAATGAGACAACAATAGGCATTTTAGAGTGATGGGTTTGACATTTCAAAAAATTTAGTAATATGATCATTTTCAAAACCTTTTTTATGCCTATAATGATGGTACAACAAAATACAAATTGCTCTTTTAAATAAACTTTTTGATCCTCTCCTGTCTGTGACCTTTCAAGCACCCAGTCTCTATTTACTTCCCAATTCCAGAATATTGAGAGAAGAAGGCAGGATTCAGGAATTTTGCACATCATTCAGCAGAAATTAGATTGCTTGGCTGTAGCTAACATAAGTTCTACTAACATGATATGCAATGCACGAAATACACAGCCACACACATGTCCCAGGTGGGCAGTAAGTATTTGACATCAGAGTCAAACTTCTCATATTCCTAATGAAGATGCTGCAATCCAGAACCTTCCTCAAGGTGAAGCTCTTGTGGAAGGAGTCTGCCAAGAACCTCCCTACTGCTTACTTTCACCTGACCCTAGCTGATCAGTCACCAGACTTCTAGTGCATAGTCATAGTCAAAACTTTACAGTATGAAGCCGTCCAAAAAAAAATATTTACGAAACTGTAGATGCAGTTTTCAGAGACCATTGCTTAATTCTGCAGTGGTAAATTATGGAGACTCACAATACTTCAAGTGGTATAGAGTGAAAAGAAAGGGTGCTGTGCCTTGTACACAAAACCTTCATGGCTCCTGGTAAAACAGAATCATCCTCTGTGACTGGTTTATTGATTTAATTTAGTAGTAGGAAATTGACCACAAAGGCCTTTATCAGCATTGTTAAATAAATGCAACAACGTAAGAGATTGAGATGAAGTAGCGAATGAACATATAAAGCATGGTAGACATGAACTAAGCAGAAGTCTTTAGAAACATCTGGAAGGTAAAAAAAAACAAGAATTGTTTTTGTAATTTCTGTCTGTAGGAGGATGCAGGAAAAGTCAGGCAAGCACAAACATTACGATTTACTGTTACAGTGACCTCTCCTCAAACATCTAATGTTATGGTTAGTATACTCTTACACTACTATCTTTTTCAGGAAGGATCAGTGTAATTAATCTAAAAGTTAAATAAGAAAAAACTTAAGATTGATTTTGAGTAGATTCCCAAGTAGTTTACACCACCCCTCATATGTAATGTGGGAGGCATAAAAAACCTAAAATGCAGATAAGGTACCTTAAAAATACTGGTTATTAATGTGCTGCCCAAATGTGTTAGCCCAAAATGATTAAATAATAACATTTTTATTAAGCATGGATCTAAAAGAAGAACTGAGTTTGCACAGTTAGATCACCAGGACTGACTATAACTGCAACACTGAGTAATGGCATATCATAGAATATCACTATACAACACATCAGGCATAGGTCTACATTAAAAAAGTTAATAAGATGTAGACAGTGTGTGTGTATTTGTGAGCACGTTCGCATGTATTTGCATGTGTACATGCATGCATGTGCATGTGTGCATGCGTATGTGTGCATGTTTCTGTATGCATGTGTGTGTGTGTGTGTGTGTGTGTGTGTGTGTGTGTGTGTGTGTGTGCAAGTGTGAATGTGTGTGTGTGTGAGTGTGTGTGTGTGTGTGTGTGTGTGTGTGTGTGTGTGTGTGTGTGTGTGTGTGTGTGTGCTCGTGTGCAAGTGTGAATGTATGTATGTGTGTGTGTGTGTGTGTGTGTGTGTGTGTGTGTGTGTGTGTGTGTGTGTTTGTGCTCGTGTGCAAGTGTGAATGTATGTATGTGTGTGTGTGTGTGTGTGTGTGTGTGTGTGTGTGTGTGTGTTTGTGCTCGTGTGCAAGTGTAAATGTATGTGTGTGTGTGTGTGTGTGTGTGTGTGTGTGTGTGTGTGTGTGTGTGTGTGTGTGTGTGTGTGTGTGTGTGTGTGTGTGTGTGTGTGTGTGTGCATGTGTGTGTGTGTGTGTGTGTGTGTGTGTGTGTGTGTGTGTGTGTGTGTGTGTGTGTTGCTGCAGAGTTTGATTCTCTTTTGAGAAATCTGTACTTTCTCCAGCTGTACCAGGTGATGTCTTTGCAGGTTACAGAACAGGGACTAGTATTCTATAACTGGTCTGATAAGAGCTGTGTAAAGGGGACAACTACTTTTATGGCATGGTTATCAACCCAGTGGAGGACCAACTGGCAACACCATGTACAGTGCAGATGGCAGTGACTGCACAGAAGACCATCACCCATAAGGACTATAAGGTTTTCTTCTATTTTGTCATCTTTCACTTCTTGACAGTTAATAGTGTATAAACCTGTTTGTTTATTTATTTTATTTCTTTGTTTTGTTTTGGGTTTTGTTTAATGCCAAATACCAAAATGCTGCATGTTTAAAGGATATTAGCAGGTTTAAGCAAAGTTTTTTTTTTTTTTTTACCTATTTGGTGACCAGGTAAGCCCACTGGACAAAATTACCCTTTTCAGGAGTAACCCAAGAACAGTGTCTGGTTAAGTGAGTTGCACAGAGTAAAGTTAAAAGGAATCAAACCCTGTACCCTGGACACAAAAAACAAATTATTAATAGCTCAGTGTTTTAATTCTCATTAGCAGATTTTGCAGTCATTTGCATGTTTGGTGTGCCAGTCACTGGAATCAGTTGTATCATCTGAGAAAAAGATTCCAAACTGGAGGTACCGGCCCAACAGTCAGGTAACAGTCTAAATGGGCATCACAAATACAGAAACAATGGTAGAATGAAAGAAAAAGCGTTGCTACCAAATAATAACTGTTTTACATACCTCTGTGTCTCTGTTAAACTTAATAAAATTGAAAATAAAAATTAAAACAAAGAGTAAAACAACAGCAAATAAGGAAAGGTTGGCATATCTTGTGTCCCCATTTTCTAAAACAATATAGTTAAATATAAATTCAGATGTTTACCCAAAAACTGAAGTCCAAATAAGATGTTAAGCAGTTTTTCACTCCACATGACTCCTCTCAGTACAGTTTACCTACAACCCATCATTACACACATCTTTGACTCACCGGTTTCAAAGGATGAATTTCAAAGCCAGTGAGTTGAAAACCCTTAAAAACACACAAAATAAAATTTTCTAGGGGGCATTCATCCTTGCACCTCATGTTGCTGTCAACCCAACACACCCCTAAACTATAAATACCAACTCCACAGTCATGCCACAGTTAAGAAAAGGGGACAAAAACTGAAAAGCAGTCTACCAGCTTACATCATCTCAACAATAAATTCTCGAACTAAAACCCCTCATCAGAAATACCTTTGGTGACTCATAAGATAGCCCTAAGTATAGCTGCCATCATTAGAAAGCACAGAAAACATTTATTATTTCATGAGCTATACATGGGCAACACTACAGTGCCATTACCAGAACGATAATTTTATTAATCTTTTTTAACATGGTTTTGTTATTTTTGTAGAAACATGTGTTTCTTTTTCAATTTATGCACTTCTGCATCCTAAAATATGAGTCTGCCTAGATGAGCTATAGTAACCAGTAGGAGGTGCAAATGCTGACATACAAGGATGGCATTTATACAGCCAGTTAGCAAGATTCTGTAAAATGAATGGATGTGCTTTGGACAGCAAACTCCTTGCATTTCCATCCTACAGAAGTTGCCACCACAACCCCATAAATCCCTCAAGCATCACTGCTAGTATATAAACATTCATGGTGGCAACCTCTCTGGATGCATGACACCAGCTGCAAGGTGTTACGGCATAATGAACTTCTTTACTACTTGCAAATTGAACACTGGGTAAGGTTCTATCTGCTCCTGTTCCAATTTCCTAATGTTGAAATCCACCACTACTGATCACCATAGGAAGTCACTGCCAGTGTGGTTTCTACATGACGCTTATGTTTTCATAGATTACCTTTTTTTTTCCTGTTGATGTGGCCATGCAGCTGGTCATACCACTCAACCTCTTAGTGCAAGAAATCTGGACAAAACCTGACATAATGGAGGGACAAGGGCCCAAAAATAGGGACAACTTTTAAATACTGCTCTTATAAACCGGGAAAGGAGCTAGAATAACAGGGTTTATGCTAACATGCATTTTCTGAAGGATATGAGGTCTAAAACACAAATATATGTCATTATTTAGTGACTTAAATCCTCACATCATCACAGAAAACCGCACATTTTATGAGGAACAGACCAAAATATGAGACAAAACTATGGACATTCTTTGAAAATCTGGACAGCTGAGAGGTATGCAGCTGGAGTAGATAATTTTGAGGTGTGTAGGGCTTGCTCCCTGTCTGCAAAAAAAAAAAAAAACACATTTAATTTTTTCATTGGAATGAATTCCTAGCCAGGTGCACCCAGAGAGTTGGTTTCTGAACTTTGGAACACAGGGAGTTGTATTGGAAATTACACAGTGCTTTAGCTGAGTTAATTTACTAGAAGGCTTCATGGGTAAATGGTTATAAATGAGGGACTGGCCTGTCATACTGCACATATGATCCATCAGTTCCTTTCTATGCTCTGCTTTGTTAGCTCATTATATTAAGACATTTTTTTCTATCGATGTCAACAAATAACATTCTTAATAAAAAGTAAGCTAGTGAAGTACTTTAATAGATGCCTCCGTCTCAAATTATTATTTCCAACCTCATGATTTTGGTCTTAACCAGTACATTTTTTATTATTACTATTATTAGTATTTTTCTCCTTGATGAAAAAAACCTTTCCATCAATTAAATAAAATAATGCTTTTAGTGTTAACTGTGTAGCACGGGTTTTATGCACGCCCCTTTGTTTTGAATGCCTATGTAAATCTCCTAGGCTTTGCTCTGCATGTACATTTAGCATCCAAATTCTTTGGGCAGCACTATGTCTCAATAAGCGAGACACGCCCTATGAACAAGTCCATGTATAATTATCTTTTAAGAAACCTGTATTTACACTTTCTTTCTTGCATGCTGTAACACCCTAGTGTGGGAACTGGAGGACTCAGTTACTTTTTCTCAAAAAACCAAGTATAATATTAGTCTTTTTGCTCACAGCAGTTTGATTTTTGTTTAATTCTAGAAATATCATAACCCCATTTTTACAATAACACAACAATTCATGATGGTAACCTTCTTCTAAAATGTAATGAACAACCGCTGATTGGCATGCATTAATTCTATATCCTCAGTGCAAAATAAAACCACAAATCACTTATTGTTCATCACTCCTGCTTTCAAAGGGTGCCATATTTCTTCAGTGTACAAAACAGCTCTTCATAAATTGCTACGTATAAAATATTTTTCATGTGAAAAATGGTTCCAGCCAACTTGCAATACAAAGTCATGTGCTGCAAAACGATTGGCATACAACAGATATGACATACACAATATTGTGTATGTTGTGTCTCTGCTGAAGGCAATGTATTTGCTACCCAGCAAATTGCCTTGTAGCCATGCAATATGAAAATGCCACTGCAATGTTACTTTGTTATCGTGTACTGTTATTATGCAAAGCAAATACGGTGCTAATAAAATAAGATGATACAAAGGTAGACATCAAAATATCAGTTCTGCCTTTATCAAATGATGTGCATTAACAGTAAACATTCTTAATATGTAAAGAGCACACCATCCTATGTCCACTTAAAAGTCCTCATTTTATTAAATCTTCCCAGTCTCCCCAGCTCTATCAAAAGTTAAATATGAGAATATGAGCACTCATTTATAAATGTCACATCACTTCCAGGCAAAAATTATCATGTTTTCAGAAACTTTTAACTGTCTTAGTCAGCAAATTATATGAAATGCATATGAGCAGTTTGCATTCCAAAACTGTTAAGAGTTATATTTTTGGCAAAAGAAAGCATCATTAGTCCTAGAAACTGAAAATGAGATATTATTTACCACCCTAATATATTTATTACAATTATGCTGTCATTGCTAATGGAGAACATTTACCTCCCCTCCCCCTTGTCTTGGCTATAAGCTGGTCCAAACTATCTTCTCTATATAATGCATCTGCAACTTAACACTTTATTAATAATGCATTTCCTAGTAAGTGTGAACATAAAAGATGTGATAAACTGGAATGGCTCATTTTCATGCATCTCCGTTAAGGTGAGTAGCTTTAAACTGTTTTACCAAGCAAGGAAATAATATTTAGTATCTCAGAGATGACCTTACTGTCATGAAATTATAATGAAACTGCATACAATAACACTAAGACAATTAATGATTACTGAGCCTATGTGCTTTATTGTGTGAAAAGCAGTGTTCTCATCCATCCCTACAAACCATGGCTCCTTCCTTTTTTACCAAACATAGGTTCATAGGTTCATAGGTGTGTACTAGGCTAATGGTCCTGGAGCCTTTACAAGCCTAGCACATAGGATTACCCCGGCATCGTGCCACCCAACCTTAGTTCCTAATGCCTCTGTCGAGTAAAGCCACCGGAGTGATCTCCAGGGTGAATTTTCTATTTCCCATTCACTCATTAAGATTTCTCTTGAAGAGGGCCGGTGAGGTGCTCTGCTTGACATGTGCAGGAAGTCTATTCCATAGCATGAGCAGTCTCTGGGTTATGAACCTATCCCTCCAGCATGTTCTACTGATTGTGGTAATGAAGTTGAGTTCTCTGGAGTGTGTGGTGCAGAGGGATTTGGATTTCTTTAGATGTAGCATTTCTAACAGAGCTGGGTCAGGCATGGCTTTGTAAGTCAAGCAGAGATCACCTCTAAGTCGGCGATATGAGACAGAGAATAGTTAGGAGTTTTTTGAGTCTGTCCATATAGAACCAGTGTTTAAGGCCTAGGATCCTCTTTGTGAGGTACTTTTGCAGCCTCTCCAGTTGTTGTAGGTGTCTAGTGAGGTACATGCCTTAGTAATGAGATGTGCAACAAAGAAGGACTTTCTGACCACAGTGGCAATGTGGTGATCAAAAGAGAGGCTGCTGTCAACCTGTGTTCCCAGATCTCTTATAACGCCTTCTGTGTTTAGTGGACTACCACCGATGTGGTAATTCAAGGGAAATGGGTTTTCCCAAGGGGGATGATGACACATGTTTTGGCATTGAGCTTAAGGCCGTGGTTCCTGACACCAGTCGTTGGTCTCAGTGAGGCCTTTCTGTAGGATGTCAACATCACTTGGGGAGTTAATAATAGCTCCCAGCTTGCAATCGTCTGAGAACATGGCCAGCCAGAGTCCCTTCATGTTGGCCTCGACTTCAGAGAAGTAGATACCAAACAGGAGAGGACCCAGGACCAAACCCTGTGGGACTCCACTCATGGCTGGTTGGCAGTCTGACTTGGAGCCAGCTACTTTCACACTGTGGGTTCTATGTGTGAGCCAGTTTGCAACCCACCTAGTGATATAGGAGTTGATGCCCAGCTTAGTGAGTTTTTCCATGATTCCTGAGTGGGGAATGGTATCAAAGGCCTTGGCCAGATCAAGGTAGGCTGTATGAACCACCTTGCCTTCATCCACAGCTCTGGTGACTGACTCAAAGTCTATGGTCAGCTCCACTAGAGAGGTGAGTCTCAGGTACTCAGCATCTGGTCTAAGGAAAAATTCCTTCATGCCATAGTGCTGAAGCCATTCCTTTCAATTTGATATCTACTTCCTCTCTGGTCACCATCTTATTCCCACCCCCCCTGTAAGTATCACACTGTTAATTACTTCCCCACCCCCCATGACATCAGTCCATTCTGTGTTTCTTTGTGTGCCTTTTCCTTCTAGCTAAACAAGTTAAGTGCCCTCATCCTGCTATCAGTGTACAGTTATCCAACCTTCTGACAATTTTTCACATTCTCCTTTGGAAACTTTCCACAAGTTGGTTGTGCTTTCCTAGCCATGACTTTCCCAGTTGTATACAGTGCTCCTCATGGTACTACTCCAGTGTTGTGTACAGAAGAAGGACACTCAGTGTTCTTAAATACAAACCTCTGGTGAAGCATCTGAACAATCTGTTAGAATTAGCTGCCTCTTTTTATTTTTTCCCCAATTCCCACACAAGCTACACTGTCCTCCCTTTTGCTCCTGCTGTAGCCTAGCTCCTTCTTACTGATCCCTAACTGGATCCCTTTGTGGATCAGCTCATCTAACTTCTTCAGTGGCAGAGTCTCTCAGCCACAGATTGCTATGGCTGGGATGGGGGGGTGCTCCATACCTCTCAACCTCTTAGAACAAGAAATCTGGATAAAGCCATAAATAAAAGTGGGATAGAATCTGAAAAATAGGGGCAATTTTTAAATATTGCTCATACAAACATAGAACGTTGATCGAATAACAGGTTTTGCATTAGAGTGCATTTTTTGAAGGGTATGATGTTTGAAGCTCAAAGGTCTGTCATTATTTTCTAACTTCAATCTTTAATGATTTGCCACTAATTTGGCAGAAAACCACAATTTTATGAACAATGGATCAAAAATATCTGGCACAAATCAGGGACATTCTGTGAAAATCTGTACAGTTGAGAGGTATGGCCGGGACTCGCATTTAGATAAGTGGGCACATGCACGGCTCCATCATATTAGGAATGTCCAGACAGGATCACTAGAAGGGAGAAGTAATTCATAATGACCATATTATGGGTGATGTTCTCATGTATATCTTAAGAATTATTTATTTATTTATTTATTTATGTATTACATTTGTTAACCGGATTATGTCTGACTGGGCCAGAAGCCCGTTTTCAGCAGAGACCCAGGGAGAAAAGCTCCACAAGCAGTAACAAAGCTTACATTAATTATAATTAATATAATACAGCAGATAGTATAGAATACAAACAATAGTACACATGTATACAGAGTCTGTAAGCTTAAACAGAAATACTAATTACAAAGACTACTGTCAAGTTAGAAATACTAATTACAAAGTGTGCAGAAAATAAAATAAAATAAAATCAGAGACAGTATATATATATATATATATATATATATATATATATATATATATATATATATATATATATATTAACAGTGAAGAAGGGCATGGAGTTATTAACTATGCACAGAATGTCTGGAATCCAAAAATAAAAAATTGAATGTTTCTTCTTCTACAGGTGGAGACCTGTGAAGACTCCTTACACAAATTATCAAGATTACAGAAATCCCTATCTCCTCCCAGTCCCCACATTTATATGAAAGTTGGCATTGCTCACTAAGCCAAACATTTGCAAATATCATCAAGTGAGCTTTGCTTGGAGAGTTTAACAAGACAAAGTTATCTCTTTAGTTAAAATATCAGACCAAGGCCAGGAATGGTTGGCGCTATCCCCTTGGTAGGAAAATTCAGGGACGATCTCAAAGTTAAACTGGTTAATAAAATCATGTTACAGAATGAGAAGTCTGTAACTTGGGTATTGAATAACTACTAATGCTGGAAGCCCACATAAAATCACATGCTGCAGTGCATTATGAACCTTTCCTCAATAACTCTGTTTAATGAGCCCCTCTTAAACATACCAAATGGACTTTCCATTGACCAAAACAGTTTGAAATATGGAGATGACTTCAGTCTGAATTAGAAGGGCAATGTCTAAATTCAACTAGAGAGCACTTTTCCTAACATAACCTAACCCAATCCATCACTGATTCATTTAGGTCATACCTTATAAATAATGTCTACCAGTATCCCCAAGAAAAGGTGCAGGAACACCGTGTACACTCCAATAGATTACACTGTCATTGTTCACTAATTATCATCTATTCAGTTAAAAATAAAGTTATAACTAAAATGTAAGCTATCTTGTTCTGTTTGTTTTTGTACAAGTTAGACTCTGATGCTGAATGAAAGAGTTTGCACATTTCTCTTTATAAATGTTATGTCAAACTAGGCTTTATTTCTGTTAATTATATGGTTCATTTCAGAAAAGAAGAGTAGCGTTACTGCAGTTCAGTACTGGAATGTATTCTCCATATAAACAAGCACATGCAGGTAGAACTGCAATGTATTCTCCATATAAACAAGCACATGCAGGTAGAACTGCAATGTATTCTCTATATAAACAAGCACATGCAGGTAGAACTGCAATGTATTCTCTATATAAACAAGCACATGCAGGTAGAACTGCAATGTATTCTCTATATAAACAAGCACATGCAGGTAGAACTGCAATGTATTCTCTATATAAACAAGCACATGCAGGTAGAACTGCAATGTATTCTCTATATAAACAAGCACATGCAGGTAGAACTGCAATGTATTCTCCATATAAACAAGCACATGCAGGTAGAACTGCAATGTATTCTCAATATAAACAAGCACATGCAGGTAGAACTGCAATGTATTCTCCATATAAACAAGCACATGCAGGTAGAACTGCAATGTATTCTCCATATAAACAAGCACATGCAGGTAGAACTGCAATGTATTCTCCATATAAACAAGCACATGCAGGTAGAACTGCAATGTATTCTCTATATAAACAAGCACATGCAGGTAGAACTGCAATGTATTCTGTATATAAACAAGCACATGCAGGTAGAACTGCAATGTATTCTCCATATAAACAAGCACATGCAGGTAGAACTGCAATGTATTCTCTATATAAACAAGCACATGCAGGTAGAACTGCAATGTATTCTCCAAAAAGACCACAGTAAAGAACTTCTCAAAAGCCGACTTCACACTTCTAAAGACTAGTGTGGTCTCCTTTAAGGCCCCCGAGCTGGTGGAAAACAGTACTCAAGCCGCTGAATCACTTACAGACGCCTTCTACCAGCACCTGCAGGACTGCATGGATAAGGCAATCCCAAACAAAACAAAGACTCTTAGTACCAAAGGCAAGCGTCCAGTCTGGTGGACCCCAGCCATAAACAAACTCTACAATAAAAGGAGGAAGCTACTACAAGATACAGCAAAATCCTTAAAAGGTAAGACACCCTTGATCACTATAAGTAAAAAACTAAGAGCTCTCATAAAATCATCCAAAGCAAATTTCGAGAGAAAATAGCTAAAGACTCAAAGACAATCATAAGGCCTTCTTTAGCTATGTTAGACACCTAGGAGGAAACTCCCAGATATGCTCAGAACTAGTTCAAAATGATGTGAAGATTACTGATCCTACAGACATTGCCAACATACTGGCTGACAGGTTCAGTGCAAACTTCGCCCCTGCCGCAAAAGGAGAGATATCTATACCAAACGATTGCAGCCCCCAAACATCTCCAGCGCCCAAGTGAGAACTGCTCTCTCCAAAGCAAAAACACAGCATCCATGGGACCTGATGGTGTCCCCGGCTGTGTGCTCCACGAACTCAATGAGGAATTAAACCCACAGCTAGGACAGCTGTTTAATCAAAGTCTTACCTCTGGATACGTGCAGGAGTGGCGCACTGCAACTGTGGTCCCACTTCACAAAGGCGGTGCCTCCACCGACCCTGGAAATTACCGCCCATTAGCCTGACAAGCCTTATCTGCAAAGCCATGGAGAGGATCATAATGGACCTCATAAATAAAGACATAGGGAATTTGCAGACTTTGGATCCAACCCAGTTTGGCTTTGTCAAAGGCAGATCATGCCTTTAAACTTGGTTGACTTCTTGAAACAGTCACCAAAGCCATTGACGAGGGAAAGGCAGTCCATACAGCCTACCTCGATCTGGCTAAGGCCTTGATACAATACCCACTCGGGTATCATTGAAAAACTCATCAGCTTAAATGTTAACCCATACATCACAAGATGGGTTGCAAACTGGCTGAGTGACAGAACCCACAGGGTCAGAGTTGCTGGCGCCATGTCAGACTCAAAACCTGTCACAAGTGGTGTCCCACAGGGCTCAGTCCTGGGCCCACTCTTGTTTGGCATCTACTTTTCAGTACAAGCAAACACAGGAGGGTTATGGCTGACAAAGTTTGCAGATGACTGCAAACAGTACGCCATAGTAGAAAACACATCTGACACAGATATCCTTCAGAAGGGTCTCACAGAAACGGATAACTGGTGCCAGAGCCACGGCCTGAAGTTAAATGCCAAAAAGTGCATAGTCATACCCTTTGGGAAAAACAAGGTTACCCCTAGCTACCAAATAGGTGGCAATCCACTGAGCACAGAAGAAGTTATCAGGGACCTGGGGACCCAGGTTGATAGTAGTCTGTCATTCGACACCCATGTAGCTAAAGTAGTTAGGAAGACTTTCTACATTGCCCACCTTATCATGAAGGGATTCTCATCTAGATCAAGGGAGGTCATAGTCTCCCTTTATTCATCACTCATCAGACCAATGATTGAGTACAATGCCCCATTTGGGATGTATCTGACCCGACACCTGCAGCAGCTGGAGAGGCCACAAAAGTTCCTCACCAAAAGGATAAAGGGTCTCAAAATCTGTCCTATGCTGCCCGACTGAAAGAACTCCAGCTCTATTCAGTCGCCACATTGCTCAGAGGTGACCTTTGCCTAACATACAAGGCCATGTCAAACCCAGATTTGATGAATATGCTTCACCTCAAAAATCTAGATCCATCAGAGCCACAAGGCGGAGACTTAAACCTCGACACGGCTATTAATAGGACGTGCTGGAGGGATAGATTCATTACCCAAAGACTCCCTATGCTGTGGAACAAAATCCCGGTACATGTGAGGCAGAGCACCTCGCTGGCCTTGTTCAAGAGAAATCTTGACCAATGGATGGGAGATCGCAGATATACCCCAGGGATTACCTCAGTGTCACTGCTCGACAGAGGCACAGCAAAATAATGGGTATAGTTCCCCATACTAAAGGGGTGGCGTAAGCCACAAAACGATGGGCTAGGCTTGTAAATGCCCTCGGGCAGATAGCCTAGTATGAACCTATGAACCTATGAACCTATATAAACAAGCACATGCAGGTAGAATTGCAATGTATTCTCCATATAAACAAGCACATGCAGGTAGAACTGCACTGTATTCTCCATATAAACAAGCACATGCAGGTAGCTGACCTTTTTACTGACTAATAGGTTTTATAAAGTGCAATGTTTTTTTTTTTGAGCTCCATGAAGGATGTTCTATAAATGTTTAGGATTTCTGTCTGAAGTGTTTTAAGGGTGTTTTATGTGATATTTTATATTCTATGAGATTGTTAGATGTTTGTGCTGTCTTTGAGTATTTTGGTACATTATTGTGAAATGTCATTCCTTTGATTCATTATTGAAGGGCTTGTCTTTAGTTGTTTTGTTTATTTACTTTGAATCCTCTTAACAAAATGTTCGGTGAAAGCATCCAATGTAATTCTGCAACCTTGAAATAATATAAGTGATTTATGACCACCAATCTATATGCTGCCTGTCCTTATACTTTTGTCATTCCTGACTGAATATCCACAAGGCTTTGGGTCTTAGGTGGGTTGGACCACCTAGGTACCATTTCAGCTTGGATAAGGAATCAAACCACAACATGTCCTGCTTTGTCAAGCTTGTGTCTAAATCTGGCTTGTGGTGCTTATAACAGACATACAAGGGTTTATTTCTCCCCAGTGCCATCTTT